>NC_090437.1:1205727361-1206039974 GCF_031143425.1 Pleurodeles waltl
GCACCAGTAGGGGAAAGAACTGGACTTCTGTGCCCAAGTAAGAGGAGAGGAGCACTAAAACGACAAGAAAAAGGAGAAAAACTGACACAGGGAGCCAGAGGAACCAGATCCCTGGAAAAGTCCTGTGGAAAAGGCTCTATGTGTTAGGGCTTGCCACTAGGAGCCTAATGAGGCCAAGATTATGCAAAACGACTAAACAGTGTCTGAAATATGGGTGGGAAAAAGATTTGACCATCCAGCTGAGAAACTAAGCGAGTTGAGCTCTGCTATAAGTTCTTCAGAAACCCTCCAAGGTGGGATGGGATGGGGGCAGGGGGAGGGTGAAATCGACACAAGGTTTAGTAATAAAGAACCCTGGCAGGGGTATGCCTTTGGCCCTCTCCCCATAGATTTAGCTGCCCAGGGATCCCAAATCCCGGGTGCGTTTATACACTGGGAGTACCGAGAGACAATTTCTGGGTTTCTGTCACAAAACGAGGTTGGGGAGCACCATTACCCTACCCCAGAAAAGAGAGGAGTAAAGGAGGGGGAGCACTGTCACATCCCCTCAAGAGGAAAAAGGGTCCCAATACCTTATCTCCAGGTCCCCAACAACATTGACCTCGCTCCCCATGTCTGGGAGGAGCATGCTGATTACTAAACTAGGGACACACTGCCTACATGGAGCGGGCAGGGGAGACATCAGTTGTCAACTCCCACACCTGCAATGATGGACGCTGCCTGGCATGGAGGCAAGGGCAGCGGGGATGGGATCCCCAAGCTGCCCACCAACGTACAGGCATATCACGGTCCCTGGGTGGGACCATAAACCGCAACAAAAATTAAAAGATGCAAAAAGGAAGTACTGGCGGAGCTGCTTCAACAATATTCACACTTCCGCATGGGAACGCTCCATAATGCACGGTGAGGCTTTCTTTGCACAGTCTTGATGTGGTGGTGCCAAGATGGCACGGGCACCACTAGTGTTTGCAACACAGTGTAGAGGGTCTGCAGGAATTCAGCAGACTCCTCCCTACCCTGAAGAAAATTCAAAAAGGTACTGACCCTAAGTTTACAGGGTAACAGAAATTAGGACTCCCTGGCTTTTCAGCCTAAATTTGAATAATCCCAAATCTGGAACTTTAGTTTTACAGTTTGGGACTACAGCAACCTCAATTGGCTGGTTTTATGGCTGCATGGTTTATGGCCCAAGGTGGTTAAAGAAAGACACAGACATGTAATGTGTTTTATAGAACGCTTTATAACAATATGCTGGTAATGCTGACCGTAATATTTCATGAAAGGCTGCAAAGCTTTATTAATTGTGTGATTGCAGATGAGTAAAATATTTTTTTAATTATAATGATAGCAGATGGTTTCCAATTATGGTTACTGAAGTCCGCTATAGCGTGATGAATTATAACACGATTCTGTTCTTTAAGTATGGTAGCAATGACAAAGCTAATAGACCTACTTGATTTGAAGTGACATCTCCTTATATGGTTATTTGCTATATTGTATGGGGGCTGGGTATTGTGATTTTTTTTAGATCATGACCCTTTAGGGTTCCAATATAATGTCATCCAAGTTACTTCCACCAGTCTTATGTACATTTGTAAATTACATCGTACTATTAAGTAGTGGATGTGTAATACATGTACTTTTCCTTTTCCGAAGAAAAGGCATAGACTGAGCAATCCTTTACTGAGTGTTTCTGTTTGGCAGTGAACATTGATTACTAGCCCAAACCACGCCCCCTGCGTAGGCCATGGAACGCTCTGCTTCGCTACCTTTAGAAAGTAGATTGCTACAATGCGATGCTTGGTTCCCAGTGAAGGGGTTATTGTGGACCTATTACGTGTGGAAGTCTCATAACTAATTACCTATAGCCGGATTATTATTTTTTTACATTTAGGATGGGACATTGTTGCCTTGCACAATGAAATTTAGTTTGTGAAAACTGGTAAAACTGATGAAAAAGGGAGGGGAACGCCAGATCTATGTTTGAAAGCACAGAAAGAAAGGAACTCATGCCAGCGCGCAGGGGTACCACTTATATGTGGCCATGTGGTTCCAAGGTGGAACAAAGTCAATGCATAGCCGCAGAGCACCACCTTGTGGCAGAAATAGCACATCTATGATAACTTCTGAATCAAGTATGGCACCTGAGGGACATTCTAAAGGTGAATGATATGTGGTTAGAAGTACACATCAGAAGAGGGAAGACTCATAAAGCAGACACAAAAAAAAGAAGTCAAATAACTGTTGACAGTATCCCCAGCAAGGAAACCCACAGCTAAGAAAAGAGGGAATCTTTAAATCTTAGAGAGCTAAGGGAAACACTTAGAGTTCGTTGGATGTGGGGCTTCTATCTACCAAGCTCAGTGTTTCTCCACTCTAGGGTCGCAAGAAGAACCAGGTATATAACAGCAGAGTCTCAGCTGGCACTACTGGTGGTAACATTTGCATGGACATCAGTCTGTCATGGGTCCACTGGTAAATGTATATCAGAAAGTTTGCCCTATTTATGAGCAGCCACCCTGGTGGAAATATTTACTGTTTGGGACACCAGGGAAAGCCTGGGGCCTGCAAACATTAAACCCCAGAAATGACCCCCACCCCTCACGTTACCCTCCTCTCCCTGCATATGCTGTTAGAAATCAGAAAATACATGGTGGGCCATTGATTTTTTGTTATGCAGAAATAAATGTTTGCTTTGGAGATTTTTTTTCTCCTCCAAAACGAAGATAAAAGCTAGCCTTTTTGCAATGCAACATGGCCAGCAGGCAATTACATTTTGCCCAAATGGCTTTTGATGTACCAGCAGAAGCACATTTGGAAAAACTATCTCCATGTTACTATGGATCTCTAAACATGGCAGGGAGTAACTGCGGGGAATGTTGAGGCTATGGCCTACACTTACCTTTCTGACTATCTATGATACCCAGTAATAATCTTTACATGATCCAAACCTTGGGATGACACACAATGTAGTAAACTCCACTTTCGTGCAAGAAGAAACTTCTAGGGAGGCCTCCTGGCAGCCGAAAGGACTTTAGTCACCATATCTGGTAACGCAAAATAACGAAGAGTCGTCCTTTTAATGTTTAGACACAAAGCGACTAATTTCAGACATAGGACCTTAACCCCAAGACAGCAAAGAGGATGCACTCCACAAAATAATCTGAATAACTGACATTCAGTTATATTTTGGAATATTCAATCAATCAGACTGGCATAGCTTGGGGCAACTAGAATCATCTCAACGTAATCTTCTTTCAGCTTCAGAAGAACCTTCCAGTATCAAATTGGAGGGTAGTGTCAAACGTCTAGCCTAGATAAAAACCTATCCTGCAACAACTATTTTCTTAAATATCCGAAGGGAAACCGGAGGGTGCAAATCATTCGGTTGACTGAGACTGTGGAAAGGCCTACCCTTTATTCACCCCGCAACTCAAAGCAGTATCTCTTAGTTCAATTGAGGGCATCTGCTTGCACATTTGTGTACCCGCCAGTTCGTTGGCCAACTACAAGATCTGACTCTTTAAGGATAAAAGCTTTATCAGTAGTGTTCGTACAAAGATGGCTGAACCCTATTAGTTCACATTGAAGGGAGTAGCCTTTGTGGTGCTAAACAGACTATATACATCTTCATCAAAGAGCCAAATCACTTTCAACGTTAGGTTGTTTATATGAAATCAAAAGTCTTGCTGAAACTATAGCATATTATCTACCCAAGAAGTGACAGAGCAGTGCCACATATAAGCGCTGCCTGAACTGATGTCAGTTTTTCATTCTGTACTCATAGACATGAGCACTTTTTTTATTTTTTTATTTTTTACAGGAGACAGTGTACCAAAATTCTTCTTGGAACCATATGATGTTCAGGAGTCCACTTCATAGACCGGGGAGGTGGAGCGCAGTGATGGATCTGCATTTAGAGTATCCATCAGATATAATATTACCAGTGGTAAGCAAGTAGTAGATATTGTTTACTGCTGATGTACCCCTCAAAAGGTGTAGGAGTGGACTCTAATTAGGAAGTCTTGCTTGAGCAAGCGGGCAAAATTATCTTCTTGCTGGGTCTGGCTCTCAGGGCAGCAGGGTTTCAGGACTGTGTACTGAATTCTACATCGCAGCCTGGCAGGAATCAAGCACCTGGCAACTCCTTGTTAATGCCGTCGTACCAGCCCTGGTTCCGGTGAAATGTGCCTACAAGTCTTCTGGGAGTTCCCTCCTCGCCAGCGTGTAGAAGATTATAATGCAGAGGACTACTCACCTAGATAGAGGGCCCTTTGACCCTGCCTTGCTTTTCTTGGTCCCAGTGTATCCTACAAAGAGCTGTCTCTTGTATGGCAAATGTAGAAACTCAAAAAACTCATATAAGGTCCAAAGCTGGTAGAGTCTCTCTGGGTGCTGCAGAGCAAAAACATATTAACAAGGTGATTGACATGGAAGGATAATACAGCCCCTGACAGGCAAGACAGTCACAAACGACAATACATCAGAAAGCTTGGTCTGTAGAAGGTGTAGATGACGCATCCAAGCTATAAACCTTTTCAACAGGCTGGCACTCATGGACTTTGTAGAGAGGCAACTGCTTGCAAGACTCACTTTACCACTGCTGCCGCTAAATCTCCACTCATGGAGGTTTAAGCTTATGGAGATTTGGGTGCAGGACTCTCCTCTGTTGCTGAGACAGGTGGTTCTCCTGAAGAGGTAGCTAGATCGGAGGGCAAATCCTTAGGCACTCAGAGTACCACACTATCCCGACTCAGTCAAGAGCGATTAAGTAGAAATGGACCCGGTTCACCCTGACTTTCCGAAGAACTCTAAGCAAGAGTCAGTGGCAGGAGTATGTATAGGATACCCTTGTACAGCTGAGAACAAAATGCCTCACCCAATGATCTTTGAGGAACCACCAGGGCACAGTAGCTGAGACACTGCACGTTTGTTGATGGCAAATGGATGTTGCCAGGGGCATGCCTCTCTAATCGAAGACAGCTTGTTGCTCTGGCCTTCAGGGACCCTGCTAGGTGGATAGATACTACAAAAATCCTTTGTTGGTCCAGCCACCTCTTGAGAAGTATGACCTCCTGCTACAAGAACCAGGACCCCAATCCACCATACTTGTTGCAGTGCAACATGGCATTTTTATTGTTCATTAGGGCCAGTACATGTCTTCCCCTGATAGTCGGTGTTAGAAATGGGGTCAGGTGCAGGCGGCGTTACCGGATTCAGCAGCGGCGTCGGTCCGAAGTCGATTTCCTTGGATTTCCACCAGCTTTCCTTTCAAGGGCCCAGGGACTGGATAGAGCACCACTTGTCAGAGCAGGAGTCTCTCCAGAGACTCCAGGTGCTGGCAGAGGGAAGTCTTTGCTGTCCCTGAGACTTCAAACAACAAGAGGCAAGCTCTAACTCAAGCCCTTCGAGATTTCTTCACAAGATGGAAGGCACACAAAGTCCAGTCTTTGCCCTCTTACTCTGGCAGAAGCAGCACTGCAGGAAAGCTCCACAAAGCACAGTCACAGGCAGGGCAGACCTTCCTCAGCTATCAGCTCTTCTCCAGGCAGAGATTCCTCTTGGTTACAGAAGTGTTTCTCAAGTCTGTAGATTTGGGTGCCCTTCCTATACCCATTTTAGTCTTTGAAGTCACCTTTCTTCAAAGGGGACTCACACCTACTTGTGAAATCCTGCCTTGCCCAGGCAAGTCATCAGACACACAGCAGGGGGTTGGAGCCGGCATTGTCAGAGGCAGGCACAGTCCTTTCAGATGAGAGTGACCACTCCACCCCTCCCTCCCTCCTAGCAGAGATGGCTAATCAGGAAATGCAGGTTACACCCCAGCCCCCTTTGTGTCACTGTCTGGTGTGAGGTGAAAAACAACCCAACTGTCAAACTGACCCAAACAGGGAATCCACAAACACGGCAGAGTCACAGAATGGTTTAAGCAAGAAAATGCTCACTTTCTAAAAGTGGCATTTTCAAACGCACAATCTTAAAATCAACTTTACTAAAAGATGTATTTTTAAATTGTGAGTTCAGGGACCCCAAACTCCACATGTCCATCTACTCTCTAGGGGAATCTACACGTTAATCATATTTAAAGGTAGCCCCCATGTTATCCTATGAGAGAGACAGGCCTTGCAACAGTGAAAAACGAAGTTGGCAGTATTTCACTGTCAGGACATATAAACCACATTACTATATGTCCTACCTTATCCATACACTGCACCCTGCCCTTGGGGCTACCTGGTGCCTTACATGTAAGAAAAGGGAAGGTTTAGGCCTGGCAAGTGGGTACACTTGCCAAGTCGAATTTACAGAGTAAAAATACACACACAGACACTGCAGTGGCAGGTGTGAGACATGATTACAGGGTTACTTGTGTGGGTGGCACAACCAGTGCTGCAGGCCCACTAGTAACATTTGATTTACAGGCCCTTGGCACCTCTAGTGCACTTTACTAGGGACTTAACAGTAAAACAAATATGCCAATCATGGAGAATCAATTACGTACACATTTTAAACAGGAGCACTTGAACTTAAGCACTGGTTAGCAGTGGTAAAGTGCCCAGCGTAACAAAAACAATAAAATCAGAGTCCAGCACCCATCAACAACCTGGGGAACAGAGGCAAAAAGTTAAGGGAGACCACGCCAAGGATGAAAAGTCTAACAGTCGGTAAGAGGATGAACAGGGCCAAACAGATCGCAAAAGCGCCAAAACATTGATGTGGAACTGGCTTTTTGCTTGAGACCCGAAACCTCTGACCTCCACCTCCTTCAGAGTAACCCTTCACCTCAGCAGTGATGTGTGTCAACTGCAAAGCCTTGGTAGGAAAGTGAAGAGATCAGATTTGCACCCCAGGAGGTCCCAAGCCTCCTATGAGGTCCTGAATATTTTACATCTAGACAACATTGGAGAGGCAATACCTTGGGTCCCCTAAAACCTAAGGGTCCAGTCCATGGTTGCAAAGCCAGAAAGGAAGAGTTGGAGGATAGGTGTTCCTGCAGGTGTAAACAGCTGTGGCTGCACCACCACATCCTATGTTCCATAATGGCTGCATCTGCTGCTGCACTTGCTGAGAAGGTCGGCACTTGTAGTGAGCTAGGTTTCTGGAATAACACCTAACATTTCTTTACTGCTGGAGACAACCCCAAAGATCGAGCTGTGGTATGTTTAGCTGAAGCACTCAAATGCAGAGTTGCCAATCTTTCTGAACAGTCTAGATGTTCAGAAGTGCAGGTCCATAGGAGAAGTTTAAAACATTCCCATAAATCCTGGTTGACTGCATCCAGGCATGCTTTTCAAGCACTGGACTATTGCTAATAGCATATCCAATGCAAATGGTGGCATCCAAGCCTCTATGCAACACATACTTTGCTGTTTACTTCCCATCTTGAGTCGTTTAGGCCAGTGAGTTTATGAGGCCTTCTGGAATAATTGGCATGATCTAGCTGCCATTTCCCATGAGAAATGGGCAAACCTGCCAGAGCAGGCACATCACATTCAAAGAGTGTAAAGCTAGGCCAGTTGAAGAAAACCTTGCAGGTACTGATAAGTTTGAACTCCATTTCTTAGGGGAATGATGGGGGTCAAAAGAAAGGCATTCAGACTGACTTTACAGTGCACCGCAAGGTCAGGCCTTGGGTGCCTCTTCAAAAAGTCAGGGTCATGTGCCATTTGTCAAGAGGAGCTGAACATGGCTTAGACCAAGTGGCCATGTGAGTTTTCATAAGGGCCTCACTAAATGGTAACAGTGGCTCATTTTGACCTAGTTGGCTACTGACAAAATGTACCTTCTGAAATTCTTCGGAGTAGGCAAATGCAAACCTAGGAAAGACTGGCACTTTCTTCCATTAGTGCACAAGGTGGTGAGCCTAGCCCAATGGTATTTTGCAAGTGAAATACAGCCCATCATCAGTGTGAGGAACCATCTTAACAGTCCTTGGCATTGACTATGAGACAAAGACGGCTAATACCACTGGTGAGAGAGGCTGAAAATGTAGCTGAATGATTCCAGGTTGTGACTTCATAGTACAACTCAGGTCTGGCAGTGGCTGATGTCAGCTCAGGGGTCAGAAAGCAGCATCATGATTGGATCCAGAACTGGCACCAGCATGGATAAAAAATAAAAACAAAGGTTGTCAGCACAGGGTCTGTCAGGTCCAACTAGGGCCCATGTAGCTCCATGGGCTCTGAAGGCATGCCAGAGGGAGCTCTTACTATTTTGAAAATTTCCAGCATGCTCTTTAAGACATCTACTTGCTGAAGGATTGACAACAGCGTAGGGAACTCAGGAAGCACAGGGACCCACTTGGAGTAAGAATAAGCCAGATCCTTTGAGAAACAATCTTGAAACTTCAAGTTTTTGCCACACTGAGAAGCAGGATGGGAATTAGTTTTGCTTGGCTTTCTTACACTTATGGTGCCTTTTGAGTTCAACTTACCAGAAGACTGAACAGGATTCTGGTGGGACAACCTCATGATTACGATCGAGAACTTTGGGTGGAGACGGTTTCAAAAGCAGCAACTAAGCTCGGCAGCGCAAAGCTTTTCGTGCCACTCTCCGATTGTCTTCGGGTACACAAGGACTCATTTATCACAAATTCTAGTTGCGACCAAAGTCCAAGCACCACAGGCATATGTGCGGGTCCGTGTCTGACATCCGTTTCCTGTATTATTGCTTGAATACTATACTTTTCGGGGATGACATCCTCCTTAGCACACTGTCTTTGAAACAGTGTTTGGAGTAGTTGGAAAGCCAACAACAATGGGAGCACAGCTCTGGATCTGCATGGAAGGGTGCAGAAAGAAAGGAACCAACACCAGCATGCATGGGTATCACTTCTACATATGGTTCTGCTCTCACTTCTGGGGAAATATGAATTATACAAAAGGTGAGGAATCTGCGGCTCTCCATCAGAACACCACTTCTATCACAAAGATTCAGGTCTGCAAAAGATGTAGGCTTCTATCCGGCAATGGTAAGGATGCTAGTCAATCAGCAATGTAAGGGCAGACATGTGAACTACTACAACCATGACATTTATTGATACTCTCTGAATCAAGTGTCATCCAGGCAGGAGACCGCCAAAATTGAATTGCTCAAATGTAAAAAGCAGATTAATGTCTACACTTCTGCAAAACTAGGATGAGAAAATAAACACAGTGGAACCAAGAACACAATTTTGTTGCCTGGTGTGCTGAGTGGATGTTGAGTTTCCTCAAGGCACGCTTGCCTGATGTGTTGTATTTCACATTGTTCCTTGTCCAAAAAGGCTTTACTGTGGGGACAGTTAAAGGTTATTTGTCAGCTCTTTCACCATTTTGCCAGATACGTTTTCATTGATCAAATCACCTATTGCCATGCAGTTTCTGAAGGGGCTGACTTATTTTTCTCTAGTTTCCCCTAGGTGATGCTTCAGTGAGAACTTTGTGTGTTACTCACATTCTTTAGGTGTTCTCCCTTCGACACCATGCACAGCTCTTCCATGAGACTTTTTATGCTGAACGCTTTCCTCTTGCTGTGACTTTGGCCAGATGTGTTAGCGAGCTGCAGGCCTTGCCTGTTCAGACTTCATTCACAGCATTTTTCCAGACAAGTTGGTTCTACGGACAAAGGCAACTTTTAATTTCAACATTACCAGTCTATTACCCTGCTAGCATCCTCTCCTCGTCCTCCCACCAAGGAGGAACAGCTAAATCATTTTGTCCCCAGTAGGGTCCTTGTCTTTTACACTGACAGAACTTAGGCTTTCTAAGCAGACCAGCTTTTCTTGGATTATAAGGACTCTAAGCGTGAGGTGTTATTTTAAAAGTGGCCAACTTTCTGCTTGATCATTCTCTGTATTAAGATCTGCAAATGCCCATAGCCAAGAAGGACAATCCATAGGGAATTTGAGTCCCTTTTATCAGAGTTAAGGGTGCCTCTTCCACACTCTCAGTGATTACCGGTGAAGGGTATTTGCTGGGTGGTGCACACCTTCATAATGTCTGGATTCTGTGGTCTGCAGAGATGACTGTATTACAAGATTGGTTGCGCAAAACTCCTTGCTTTAACACTTTCATCAGACCCACTGACTAGGAGGTACTGATTTGGTTCTGATTCGAGAGGTGAGGAATTGGAAAGTAGTATGCACTGCATATTTTGAAAATCTCATCAGCCTCATTTATACTTAGAGGTGTGTAGAAAAAAAGGATAAGTAACTGACATTGGTGCACTAGGCTGACACCTATGCAGTTCCTTGACATATGGTAGGTGCGGAGCCGTGGAATCACCTAGCAGTGCAGGACACCTGTTAACGTTTCCGGATCCCAAGAATGTGTAATGCTACAGCACACTACCTGATTACTAGCATAAATGAATTAAACTTCTAAATAGGAGAGCCAGCCAGGTATGAAAGCTCACCTTCTCTAGACCTGAACATCCCAATGGTATTTTAATAGTCAAAGCATACCTTGACATTCTATTGCATTTGACTCAATTGAGCCTTTGCAGAAAATAACATCATGGGGAAATATGAAGAATGAAGAGGGCAATATAAGCAGTATGTGTACCCCAATAGGCAAAACCCTCAATGGAGGAAAATCATAAGCACTACAAATGTCAGAACAACAGTATCACCTGTGTTATGCTTAATCAGTGAATAGAAGGAATACGGGGAAACCATTCAATAGGCAGTCAGCTGGGATCATATTTAAAAAGACCAACCTAAAGATTTCTATCTTGAGTACCACTCTAGTTTAGAAGGCACAGACATATTTAGCTCTTCTAGACAGCATGCAGTTTATTCCAGCATTCTAACAAGATATACATGCAACAATACAAAAACAGAAATGGCAAATTAGATATTCATCCAAAAACTAGAAATTTAAACTCACCAATGTTGGGACATATCTCTTGGTCAAATTAAGAAAGTAATAAAGCCATAACTAAACAAGATATGGCACACAATAGTATAAGAATGACATCTCTGATAACCCTGAGGGAAACAATCATGCAGTTAGAACAGCAGGAGGCCAATGATGGTTTAAGTAAGGAGGAGAACAAGACAGGGTGGGATTTACGTTCTGAGGGAAGGAGGAAGAATCATGGTCATAAATCAGGGTTACTGGTGCTGCAATAGAATACTAGCTGAAGCGTCTCATGTGGATTCTTCGAGTCTGGTATGCTTTTACCTGATCTAGTGCTGATGACTAGTTAGCAGGAGTTAGTAAGTTCTAAATGGAACCAAACCAGCATGCCATATTATGGGGGATGTAGGAGGAATATGTATGTTTTGCAGCCAAGCATTTGTGTCCACTATTAGAAAGTATATTTCTTGCTTCTGGGATGTAGACATTTTTTTCACCACATCTCGATCCTTCTAGTCAAAGAGGATGACTTTCACACTATTAGACACCCCCAGCCACACAAGGATCTGTGTATCATCTGCACATAGCTGAAATTCAGTAATGCTTCATTAAGGGGGACATTAAGAGCAAAATGACCAATGGGGACGGCCGCTGGACTGTACAAAATCACAGAGCAGCGACGGGATATAAAATGGCCAATCTCACTATTGACTCCATTTCTTTTCAGGAAAGACACAGACCAAGCTGCAGACCAGACATGTATGTTTGTGACTTCAGGTAATGGACCCAGATGTTATACTCCAGGGTGTTGAAAGTCGTAAAGAAGTCAAAGAGAATTAGAAATTTTAATGGCCTCAAACATTTCAAGCTGTTTATCAGCTATGTCTTTATCAAGTATTCAGCCTTAGAATCATACTGACATTTGTCCAGAAGTCCCGATTACTCAACCTGCGACTAAGTGTTGGCACTAGACTCTTAGAACCTAGCAAGAAAGGGGACCCTATTATTGAGTTATCAGATTCCAAGTTTTTGGTCAAGCAGAGGTCTTATCGTATGAAGACTTGTTTGTGTTCCATTGGAATGAACCATTTGTACAAGGACACATTAATGAAAGCGGTCACTATAAGAGAAAACATGATGGAACTGACAGTGTCAGCTTGGTGTTTATCAAATGGTGAGCTTTTTTTTGACAGAATGGGATGTATCTTAGCAATGCAGGTTATCTGCTACATTGGAAGAGGCTGGTGAAAATAAAAAGAAAATGAACTTGGGGTTTGCACAGTGGGACAGAGGTTTGTCTGGTGCCTATAGAAAAGCCCTAGTAAGGTTGATTTCACCCTGTAAGGCAAAGGAGTTGCATAGGTTATATGACACTGGGCAAAGCTGAACATCTCCTTTATATTTCTAGAGGTGCTTTGTCATACAATGTTTTAGAGAAGACTTGCTTTGCAACAATTCATTTCAGTCTCTGAGGGCTAAAGCACCTAAATCCTTTTCCTGGGGCACAAAACCGAAAGACATTATGAAGACTACTGACTATGTCATAATCTTGATTTAAACCTTGTTGCTGTAAACCTATTTTGAGTTTGGCATCTTATTGCAAGAAAGCCTTGTAGTATCATACTCTTTGCTTGCGATCATAATGGACTACAAAAAACCTCTAGCCTAATTGAAAAGAATATTAAAGGCAGAGAGCCAAGAACTCATCCATCCCACATAAGAACACTAGCATTAGTTCAGTATTTCTTGTGATAACTTGTGATATAATGAATGCTTTATATTCTAAGTTTATTATCCTTTATGCTGGACTGAATTCAGCATTGATGATGCTTATTACCCACCCTGTTCTTTAAGTAAGCTAAAGGATTCTGTTGTGGATATTTAGCTGGATGAAATCTTTGATTTAGGTCTGGGTCAAAAGCAGGAAGAACAGAATGAGCATTACTGCTCACAACTGGAAGAAAATCTTTAAACTAAGATCGGCCATTAAATAGGCTACCCAGTTGTTTTCAGTACCAAAAAAGGCCAAAAAGAGGGTGTCTGTTGCATAGTGATTGGGACTTTTGCTTTTTGTGTGGTAGTTTTTGCTAGAAGCTTTATGGGTTTTGTATTTTCATGCTGGTTTTCATATGTGCTGATGAGGTGTTGTAAAGAGGTTAAAAGCATAGTCTGCCTCAGTTTTCTTCATAGAATTGAAAATTAATAACAGCTAACTTGGCATTAAATGAGTACTTTACTCAAACAGAAATTTGCGGTTTGGTGTGAAAGTGTTAAGTAGTTTATGAGGAAATAAAATGTGTATACCTTACTGGTTGGGCTCAAGGGCCCTGACAGGGTCAGAGGAGCCCAGTAAGCTCAATGGTTGAAACCAAGGGATTGTTTTTTATTATAATGGGCATTAGACAAAGCCAGATACAAAAGCCTCCATCCTGAAATGCAGAAGGGCGTAGGCAAACCTTTCCACAGCAAGGATGTATGGGAGAGGTGTTCCAAAAAGGGCAGTGCAGGAGATTTATTCCCAAAAAGGCAGAATCTAGGGCCAGATGTAAGTACTTTCTGAATTGTGACTCTCAATTTGCAAGTCCTAATTCAGAATGTAGGATGGTGTTCTTGACACCATCTGCGACTCGTAAGGTGGTTGCAAAGGCCCACCTCATTAATATTAATAGGGTGAGTTGCAATTTGCGACTCCCTTGACTCGCAGCACTCACAGGGATGGTGGCCTGCTGGAGACAGCAGACCACCATGTCTGTGACTGCTTTTAAATAAAGCAGTTTTTTTTTTTTGTAATGCAGCCGTTTTCCTTAAAGGAAAACGAGATCCATTACAAAACTAAAAAATGAAACGTTTTTGTTTCATTTTTTCAAAGCAGGCAGCGGTCCATAGGACCACTGCCTGCTCTGAAAAAATGTTTTCAATGCCATTCACAAAGGGGAAGGGGATCCATGGGGACCCCTTCCCTTTTGCGAATGGCTAGCACCCATTTGAAATGGGTGCTAACTGCGATTGTTTTGCGACTGCGTTCACGGTCACAAAACAATCCAGCATTGCGCTGCATCTCGCAATTAGGAAGGGGCATACCCCTTCCTAATTGCGACTCGCAGTCCTGGTTTGCGAATCAGTAACCAGGTTACCTACTCGCAAAACGGGGATTGGGCATCGCGATGTGCTTTATGCACGTTGCAAACAGCAAAATTAGTGGTTTGCGACGTGCAAAAGGTTTTGAACATCTGGCCCTTTGTTCTCAAAACAGTCAACATTTTTCCACAATTCTGAGAATTCTTCCTTAAAAGAAATGAAATTCATATTTTGTGATTATGCATGGTTAAAAACTGTGCACAATTAGAAGTGCACAGACTGGCCCTGCACCAAGTGTATTGTACATGTCCAATGCCTTTGGACACGTACAATACATTTGGAGGAATGATGCAGGGTCTGGCTCCAAGTCCTGTGGCAAAAAGCGGTTGTGCATAGCTGAAAATAACATGCAGCATCTTCAGTGGACAAGAGCTGTGTAAGGGCCTTGCCCTGTGCCCAGAAGCCACTGCATATAACAAAGACGTGGAAAACAGGCTCAAGAGGCACAGACGAACACTGGTGGCAAGAAGGGTGGTAAACGGCCTTACAAGCATCTATAATTCATTGACTGCAGTTGAAAGCTGTGCTTTGATGGTCTGTGGGTTGACATAGGGTGGTGCATTCACAGGATGGGTCCAGGGCATAGTTGTCTACTATACACTGCAGCCAAATTCCAAGGCACACAAGTTAAAGGAAGCATGCAGCAGGGGACTGACCGAAGGGGAAGTAGGACGTAACACAACATAGGAGTAAATAAAATGTGCATATCTTACTGGTTGGGATCAAGGGCCCTGACAGGGCATAGGAGTTGGATGTGGTTTTATCGTCAAGAAGCCTCAAAACGTTAACGAATAAGCTCTGTTCAAGATAAGTAACGGTAAATTTACCTGAACCTCTTAGCATTTGTTAGAAATGGTCTCCAATAAAACAATTAAAGTGCCAATGAAAAGGACCATGAAATAAGCCAATACTGTAGTTACGCAATCCAGTTTGTGATCCCATATGATATTTCAATGACAATATATATAAACAAGTGGAATACGAGATTAAGAATAGGAGCTCAATAAGTAGGGCAGGAAATGACTCATGACAAATACCTTTTTGCGTAGCAAAATAACCAAACATTAAAATTATGGAGAAATGTGTTGAGGTAGTAAATAAGTGTACCAATATCTTAGTAATTAAGTAACATGTTCTTGGAAAAAATGGACTGTTGCGACAAGATGGAGAATAGTCAACCAAACACTAAGCTGTGGGTATATTTGTGTTTGTTACAAGGGAGAGCTGGAATCCATAAGAGGTTACTGTATAATATGGTCCAATGAACAAGGTATTTTTATACAATAACAATTGTTTGGGTGGACACTATCTAATCCTCAATTCCTCACCTTGAGAATATTCCCCAGGCATCAACCTGGACTTTAAAGCAGTACTACAGTGAGTTGGTAGATGGTAACTAAAATGTCCTGCAGGACAGGTCGGACAAAGTGCACTTCCCACCAGCCTGTCAAGAAGTAGTGCTTTGTGAATGTATAAGAATGCATATGGTATTTCTCTTGCACAAACCTATCCAAAACGCAGAGGAGCACTGCACATGGGTAAAGTAAGCATACATTTGACAAGTAAAAAAAGAGAGGAAGCTGGGTTGTGTATGATTAATGCCTTCAACAATTATCTTTCTGGAGATTACTTTAGTTAACCCGCAGACTTCTCACCTGGTGAATATTCCCCAGGTGTCAGACTAGATCTGGAAATTTAAAGCAGTACTCCTGTGCGTCGGTAAGTACCAGTGTGCAGATCCACACTGGCACTGTTCCACATTAGAAGTGAAAAGCGGAGATGTATGTAAGAGCCACCCATCCAAGTTGACTTCAGTTGCTTTCTAGGTGGTCTCAGCCCTCAAATATAGAGCCCATAGGCAGATTGGTACGATCAGTGTGCAGAACTCCAGACATGGGACCTTTTTAAACTGGAAAAAAGTGTTCAGTTCAGAGAATGGGGAGGTAGGATGGTCAGTGAGGAATCTGTGGTCAGAGTATCCACCAGAAAAATCATTAACAAAGTTACATGTTCTTCTGATGAATACTTCCAACCATAGATTCTTCATGTTGTGAATAGATAGAATAGCAATACCTCTCAAGGTTGTGGGTCTCAACCGGCTCAGACCAAAATGTTCTGCAGGACTCAATGAGCAAATTGCCGGTCAATAGACCTGCCTGCCGAAAAAGTTGTGCTTCATGACCTTATGTAAAGACGCTCACACAGCCACCTGACAAATGTTTAGGATAGGTACTCCGCATGTCAGAGTGGTAGTAACTTGCACCCTGGAGGAATGAGCCTGCACGCTTTCTGGGGGATGTTTCTTCATCATTGCAAAGCAGATCTTTATGCAGAGAACAATCAATCAAGAGATGGTCTCTTTATAAATTGTCTTGCCCTTCTTTGCTCAATGTTGGGAAGGCATACAACAGCAGCAAGGCACGCAGGAGTCATGCACTCCACTTTAGACAGAATGCGCTCAGAGAGAAAGCCATATTGGAAACTCCAACGCCCAAAGGTGCTGACATTGCACATGCTCAGCAGTGGTTAAAAAACAGTCCAGGATCTCTCCACTGCCTGAAGATGCTCTGCACTGAATGTGGACGCAACTACAATTTGTGATCCACTAAGCAGTGGTTGTTGAGCTTAACCACCCTGGCGTTTACAGATCCCAACAGGTAGTTTACCACAAGAGAAACACAGGGCCCAAGACCCCACCCCACCATGCTTCTTGCAGTACATCATGACAGCGGTGTTGTCCGTGAGCATGGTCTCCCTCATCCCAGTAGTGATACATCCGTCACAGCCATCAGCTCTGGGTAGGGTTAAGGAGAGGGGTTTGCCACTGACCCAACTGTGGTCCATTAGCCACCACTGCAGATCTTTTACAGTCTCCTCTGAAATCTGGATACAATCCAAAAGGTTCCCCTGATATTGTGCCAATTGTGATCTGAGGACCCACTGAAGAGCTGATTTTGCCAACCCATATGGGTGGACAGCAGGACGCAGAGGGCAACAGCCCCAGAAGCCTCAAAGCCATGCAAATCGATCCGGGAATGAGGCTAAGGATGAGGATCATAGCTCAGATATCCTGGAGTTTCCACTCCAGGGGAAATGCATGAAACTGTACTGTATCCAGAATAACTCAGACGAACAGGAGCATATACAAAGGAGTGTGAATTGATAGCAAACCACAATGGTGTCAGGAGGTTCGCCGCCACCTAGAGGTGGTTAACAATTGTAGAGTAGAGTGAGTCCACCTTAGACAGCCATTCAAGGTAAGGGAAGGGAAGACTGGTATCCAGGGGCACTGGTGAAGCTAAGACAGGAATATGGAAATGAACATCCTGCATGTCCCAACTACGCTAACCAATCTCAGGGGTCTACTGTATACAAGACCTGGGCAAGCGAAAGCATCTTCGGTTTGTCTTTCCACAGGAAGGCACTGAGATGGTGATAAACCAAAATAGGATGAAGGTCTCCTTCCTTTTTCAGCACAAGTAAGGAGGAAGGATCAACTTCCAGTTACTACTTCCAAGGCAACATCCATCTCTATAGACCCTTTAGTCAAAAGGGCATGTACTTCCTCCTGTAAGATGGACAGACAGGTGATCCTCAGTCTGCTGCCCTGATGGTGGGAAGGTGAGGCAGTGTGGAAAAAAATATGGGAGGGTGTACAATCTGAAAGACCCACTTGCCTGAAGTGGTGGCTTACAGTCCATGGCAGAAATGTTACATCCTGCCTCTGGCAGAGTGGCTATGTTATGTGCTAGCAAGTACATACTAAATTAAGTGGCTTTGATACTGCAGATGATTGAGGGGCAGTGGATTTACCTGCACATTGTCCCTGCTGAGCATGGTCTGTGTTAGTCTTGATCTCAGCCACGAAAAGACTGAATGGTCTCCAGTGCTGGAGGAGGTGCCAGACGCTGGGGAAAATGAAAACCCTGCCATAGCCACAGAGGGGGCAACATTGTTGGAATTTTCTGGCAGAAGCAAAAAGTACCAAGGAACGTGCTAGGGCAGTGGTTTTCTTAAAACTGTTTAAGGACTGAATCTGCCTTGTCGCCAAAAAGGTTAGAGCCATCAAATGGCATTAAAGATGCCTGGACATCCCTAAAGAAGCCCATAGACCTCAATCAGGTGTGACATTGAAGAGGTACATTCATACCCACTTGCCCTACTACCTAAAGTCAGCTGTGTCCAAACTGACTTACATGCATTGTGGCATCGCAACGTTCCTGGATAGCATTGGTCAGGGCGCCTTGAGGTCGTCTTGAACTGCAGGCAATAATTCCATTGTGTCCCATAGGGCACAGGAGTATGGCCTGTTGGAAATGGCCCTTTCTACAGGGCCACTCCCAAGCTTTATGCCTTGCTCCTCCTACATTTTGCTGGATTGCATCTGAATAGGCTGGGCTCTGCAAACACAATAGGCTTAACAATCCTTATGGTCAGTGCAGCCAGCTAGAAGCCAGAAAACTCCTGGATCTTCTACGAACTCTTCAGGAAATGTCTCCCAACATCTAGGTGCAGTGCACCAGGGTATAGAAATAGGGCTCTCAGGCACACTCTTCCGTTTACTATTGGACATGCAGAAGGACTCTGAGGACTGCCTGCTGCTGTGACCTGCCGTGCATTCCACCAGACTGCTGCTGTACCTGGAAGGACTACTTTGCTGCCAGGAGGCTGCCTTGAACATTCAGAGGCCAGTCCTGCATTTGTACCTGTACCCAGGACTTCAGAAGGGACTCCAAGGGCTAGTTTAGGCGGCCTCCAGTTCAGAGTCACAGGGGCATAACAGGCTCCCCCCATCTGGAACCCGTACCTGGACCCTGCCTGAGAGAGTCTTGAACACCCAAGAGGTCTCCATTCACTTTAATCCCTTTGCTGTGGTGCTAAAGGTGCTCAGGTGGGCATTTTACAAAACAGAGTACTTGCTATTTTGAATCTTAAACTTTAAAAATTCAGAACTCCAGATCTACTAATTGGATTTTGGTGTTAAATTTATTAAAATGCACTCACTCTATTGTTCTAAATTGATTTGGATTTTCTTTGTCTTTTCACTTTATTAATGTTTGTGTACTGCATAAATACTTTACACATTGCCTCTAAGTTTAGCCTGAATGCTTTTTGTGCCACAATACACAGGGATAAGTACAGGTTAGTTTAGGGACTTCCTGTGGTTCACCCTGCAAGGGACTGTGGGTGTTGCTTGACCAGGGGTCACACCTCAATCAACCAACAACCCAATTTCTCACATGGCCTAACAGGCAAGCTAGTATTTACTGGAGGAAAAAAATGTTTGCCAAATTTCTCCTTGGGATCAGGTGGAGTGGCACAAAAGGGTTGGGCTTTATCTTCCTGTGGACGCCTGCACCACCACTCCCTGGCTTGGGATGCTTTCTAAGAAAAGCAGTCTCACCTGGTGCTGGATGTTGACACCTGGGAAACAGTCTATTAAAATGGTGCTCTTGAATAGGATTTCAAACCTGGGAAGCCCTGGAATAGGGCATTACCACCAGATGCAAGAGTATGAGGGCTTGAACAGTAGTTCCAACGTCACTTTCTGGAAGAAACAGTTTGGCATTCTAAACCCTTTCTAGTACCATGCTGTTTGTGTTTTTTTGGCAATGTATTCCTTGAAGATTACTGTGTCCAAGGTAGGACGGTTGCCCTTGTCAAAGGCAGGTGAGAGGTCCAGCAAAATGTTGAAGAAAAGAGCCATCTTCATCTATGGTCTATAATTTGTAACATAGTGTGCTCTGAAGCTAGACTTGTAGTCATGCAGGAGATGGTTAGCATTAACGTGGTCTTAGAGTTGAACACAGACTGCTTATCAATGACCTTGCAAAATAAATGATAGGTGAGTGATGGGCTGGTAAGTGGTGAGGTCCTTAGGGTCTAGTGCAGATTTCTTTAAAAGTGGTAGAATCTAGGCTGTTTTGAGAGTTCCTGGGAAGATGATTTATATGACGGAGGCATTGACAGTGGTTGCTAGGGGTAAGAGCATCTCCAGAGAGAGAGCTGTGATGAAGGATGGTGGTAAGATATCTTCATAAGAAGTGGCTTTGAGGGAGTTGACAGCAATATCTAGCTGACCACTGTGGGCTTCTACGGGAGGAGGCAGGTTTAAGAATTGAAGTTGCACTGGTGTTGTCGGTTGGTTATCCGATCACCTGTATATTTTCCTGGAAGAGGTTGATGGCTTTGCACTTTTCTGCAGAATGAAGAGTAGGTGGGTAGGCAGGGGATTGATGCAGTGCATGATTGTCTTTAACATGGTCCTCCTGTTGGTGACTTTGTTGATAATAAGATACTTTGCTTTGACTGATGTGATGCGTGTTGCACAGAGGGACTTCAGTATCAAGAGATCCTGGAGAGTTCTGTTTTTCTTCCATTTTCTAACTGGTCAGCGGTGGATCATTTATTGTCTGCAGGTCTTCTGAATACCAGGATGCTGGAGTGTTTGGCTTGTGTGTTGTAACTGGAGCGTAGATGTTAACATAGCTTTAAGAAAAAGTTGTTTAGAAGGGTGGTGGACGATGAGTTTATAGGGTGGGGGATGAGTTAAAGCATTAAATTGTCTATGGAGTAGTCTTTAAAGGATCTGAATGTTTGGTATTCTCTTATGTTGACTTTGATTTGCTGGTAGGACACTAAGCATGGAAACAAGGATAGCAAAGTGGCCAGTCCAGCCCAGGGGTATAGGTAGTTTACAATGGATTTTTGGTGATGTTGAGAAGACAACTTTGAGGGGAATAGGCCAGAGTAGATAAAAAGGATGCACTTAAACCCTTAATGAATGTGTGCCTGAAAATGAGCCCCCGCCAATGTGGAGGACTGAAAAAAACCACATTGAGGGTAATCATTCTCTTATAATCTCTAATACAGGTATGAAAACCCTTATGACTTTATCCAGAGAAAGTTTTATAACAAACTCCAGACAGAGGATGAGTCTATCCAAGTGCTATTTACCTACTCGGATGGAAAGAAAACACCAATGATGAAGGATGCCACAAAAATTCATGGGTGAAGTGCCTTAGGACGTGCATAGGTATAGTCTTCTCTTCCCCGTTGGTGTGCACGAAAGTAAAAAATCAGATCCTTCTGAAATGGTAGCCTGATTGGGGGACAGATGCTCATGTTCAGATCAAAAGTTCCAGGTACCCCACACTCCTGACCCAATCCAAAACCACTAGTATGACTTGGGCAGGAAGACATACAGAAGTTCTCTGTTCCATTCCAGACAGAATTCTCCTAATGAGCATTCTAGCACAAACCCAAACAATCAAAACCTTTGGCACTGTGCATTTTCAACAGTTGGGAGAAGATCTACTGAAGGTTCTGTTCTCCCAACTTTTGGAGGATGCCCTGCACCACCTCAGGATGCAGATGCCACTTGTGAACTACCATGTGCTTTTGACTCAGCTCTTCTATCTCAGACGTTCTGCGACTCTTCCAGGTGGTTCACAAATAGGTAAATGCCCTGGAGTGCCAATCCACTCCAGAGGCGTAGGTTGAAGAATTGCTAAGAAGTTATAGGATACAATCTGATGCCAGGGGAATATTTAAAAGTAAGGAATATGAGGTGAGGAACCTGCATACAGAAACATCTATCAGAAATAAAAATCAAGAAGGGGTTATCACTTAACCTTAAGAGGCTAGCTGAGTTATCTTACAGATAGTTAAGAAAGGAAACTAACAATCTTCTGATGGATACCTTTACCTGCAAATTCCTTACTTGTTCAACAGAATACAAAAGCAGTATCCACTCCCAGGCTGTGTGTTTGAAACAATGGTCAGAGGAGGCAATCCTGGAGCACTGAGGGCACAAAATGGCCATTGTTTGTCAACATTGAAAGCAAGCAATGCATAGTAAAGGTATGAAGGGAGGCCCATGTTGCAGCACAACAGATCTCAGTTGGTTGACGTAATACTGACAGCTCGTCACACCTTCATCTAGACTGTCTATTTTAGAAGGTGGAATTGACTTGATGCTTGGCTGCAGAGCACAGCGTGGATCTCTTGAAGGCTTGCTTGTCTTAAGTCACAGCAGCACTATGCAGTGGGTGCGCAATCAAGGAATGCACAGCACCTTTACTGGTATTTCTCTGCCTTCCAGAACTTCTATCCCTAATTAAACCTTCGATCATGATGAGGCTTTAAAAGGACTGAAACATTACTGCACTTCACTTGCTTAGCCCCAGTGGAGCTTAAACCTAGTTTTGACAGGCTGTAACTTTTAAAACAGTTTTTCCTGTGGACATTACTTCGGCAAGGTGTGTTGGTGATCTGCAAGCAATGAGCAACCATGCACCCTACATATGCCTATTAATGGACAAGTTGGTCCTCAGAACTAAAACTGCTTCCCTTCCCAATATGGTGACATTACATTTTTGGTCAATCCATTACCATTGCTTCCTTCTACCATCCACCTCATCCAGTCAAGGAGGAGAGATTATAGAGGATGGACTCCAGCATGCTGTTAAGTTTTTACACCAACCACACTAAGTAGGTACGGTCTGATAACTAATTGCTGGGTATACATGAAGCAACACATGCACCGCGGTCCAAAAGAGGACTTTATCCCATTTAATACTGTATATCAAGATTTGCTACACACTTGTCAAGAAGGAACTATCAGGCGGAATCAGGGTCCATTGACCAGAGAAAAGTCCTGCACCTCAGTACTAGCCATGGGTGTTACCAAGCATGGCTATACATCCCCAGGAGACAGGCTGCATTAAGAGAAAGAAGAGACAGGCTGCCTGCTGAGAAAATATTTTCCCTCATCACCTCCAATATTTCACACTGATCAGATGCATGTACTAGGAAACCTTTCAGGGTTTTTTGGTGCATGGTGATGCCTGTACCATCAGACTTTCAAGGGAAGGGATGCACTGCCACCTATTTTAAGTCCCCCAGCCGATCTCTATCTCCTTGCTACAATGTGGTATACTGGAGCAGTAAATATGGGCATTTCCCACGCAACATTTACCAGTTCCATGACTGCATCCAAAGGACAATGGTGGCTTGGTGAGGGAGTAGCAGCTGTAGGACGTCTAGAGGAATAGTTGATCTGGGTTCCACTGCATGGAGGAGCAGTTCCAGTACATCATCTGTCTTACTAATTAAGGTATGAAAGGAGGCGACTCCCCAAAAACCTGCTCTGAAAGAGGGTCAATGGTGCTTGCGGGGGAGGCCGAAGAGTCCCAAAAGTTCTAAAGTGGTTGAATCATCCTAAAGGACACTGTAAGGAAATGCCTCCTTGGCATGGTTACCCCCTGACTTTTTGCCTTTGCTGATGCTATGTTTTGAATTGAAAGTGTGCTGAGGCCTGCTAACCAGGGGGAGGCCCCAGCACCAGTGTTCTTTCCCTAACCTGTACTTTTGATTCCACAATTGGCACACCCTGGCATCCAGATAAGTCCCTTGTAACTGGTACCTCTGGTACCAAGGGCCCTGATGCCAGGGAAGGTCTCTAAAGGCTGCAGCATGTCTTATGCCACCCTGGAGACCCCTCACTCAGCACAGACACTGCTTGCCAGCTTGTGTGTGCTGGTGAGAACAAAACGAGTAAGTCGACATGGCACTCCCCTCAGGGGGCCATGCCAGCCTCTCACTGCCTATGCAGGTATAGATAAGTCACCCCTCTAGTAGGCCTTACAGCCCTAAGGCAGGGTGCACTATACCATAGGTGAGGGCACCAGTGCATGAGCACTGTGCCCCTACAGTGTCTAAGCAATACCTTAGACATTGTAAGTGCAGGGTAGCCATAAGAGTATATGGTCTGGGAGTCTGTTCTACACGAACTCCACAGCACCATAATGGCTACACTGAAAACTGGGAAGTTTGGTATCAAACTTCTCAGCACAATAAATGCACACTGATGCCAGTGTACATTTTATTGTAAAATACACCACAGAGGGCACCTTAGAGGTGCCCCCTGAAACTTAACCGACTATCTGTGTAGGCTGACTGGTTCCAGCAGCCTGCCACACTAGAGACATGTTGCTGGCCCCATGGGGAGAGTGCCTTTGTCACTCTGAGGCCAGTAACAAAGCCTGCACTGGGTGGAGATGCTAACACCTCCCCCAGGCAGGAGCTGTAACACCTGGCGGTGAGCCTCAAAGGCTCAACCCTTTGTCACAGCACCGCAGGACACTCCAGCTTAGTAGAGTTGCCCGCCCCCTCCGGCCACGGCCCCCACTTTTGGCGGCAAGGCTGGAGGAAACAAAGAAAACGACAAGGAGGAGTCACTGACCAGTCAGGACAGCCCCTAAGGTGTCCTGAACTGAAGTGACTAACTTTTAGAAATCCTCCATCTTGCAGATGGAGGATTCCCCCAATAGGATTAGGGATGTGACCCCCTCCCCTTGGGAGGAGGCACAAAGAGGGTGTACTCACCCTCAGGGCTAGTAGCCATTGGCTACTAACCCCCCAGACCTAAACACGCCCTTAAATTTAGTATTTAAGGGCTTCCCTGAACCTAAGAATTTAGATTCCTGCAACTAACAAGAAGAAGGACTGCTGAGCTGAAAAACCCCTGCAGAGGAAGAACAGAAGACACCAACTGCCTTGGCCCCAGACTTACCGGCCTGTCTCCTGCCTTCCAAAAGAAACCTGCTCCAGCGACGCTTTCCAAGGGACCAGCGACCTCTGAATCCTCTGAGGACTGCCCTGCTTCGAAAAAGACAAGAAACTCCCGAGGACAGCGGCACTGCTCCAAAAGAACTGCAACTTTGTTACAAGGAGCAGATTTAAAGACCCCTGCAACTCCCCGCAAGAAGCGTGAGACTTGCAACACTGCACCCGGCGACCCCGACTCGACTGGTGGAGAACAACCAACTCAGGGAGGACCCTCCGTCGAGACTACGACTGAGTAACCAAAGTTGTCCCCCCTGAGCCCCCACAGCGACGCCTGCAGAGGGAATCCCCAGGCTCCCCCTGACCGCGACTGTCTGAACTCCATTTCCCGACGGCTGGAAAAGACCCTGCACCCGCAGCCCCCAGCCCATAAAGAAACGGAACTTCTGTGCAGGAGTGACCCCCAGGAGGCCCTCTCCCTTGCCCAGGTGGTGGCTACCCCGAGGAGCCCCCCCCTTGCCTGCATCGCTGAAGAGACCCCTTGGTCTTCCATTGAAAACTAAAGGAAACCCGACGCTTGTTTGCACACTGCACCCGGCCGCCCCCGCGCTGCTGAGGGTGTACTTTCTGTGTGGACTTGTGTCCCCCCCCCGGTGCCCTACAAAACCCCCCTGGTCTGCCCTCCGAAGACGCGGGTACTTACCTGCTGGCAGACTGGAACCGGGGCACCCCCTTCTCTCCATTGAAGCCTATGTGTTTTGGGCACCTCTTTGACCTTTGCACCTGACCGGCCCTGAGCTGCTGGTGTGATAACTTTGGGGTTGCTCTGAACCCCCAACGGTGGGCTACCTTGGACCAAAAACTGAAACCTGTAAGTGACTTACTT
The DNA here is from genome assembly GCF_031143425.1 of Pleurodeles waltl. Lineage (NCBI taxonomy): Eukaryota > Metazoa > Chordata > Amphibia > Caudata > Salamandridae > Pleurodeles > Pleurodeles waltl. The sequence continues at coordinate 1,205,752,793 of NC_090437.1, forward strand.
ACCTGTTAAAACTAACAATAACTTACCTCCCCCAGGAACTGTGAAAATTGCACTGTGTCCACTTTTAAAACAGCTTATTGTGTTTTATGTAAAAAGTATACATGCTAAAGTAATGATTCAAAGTTCATAGAGTACTTACCTGCAATACCTTTCAAATGAGATATTACATGTAAAATTTGAACCTGTGGTTCTTAAAATAAACTAAGAAAATATATTTTTCTATAACAAAACCTATTGGCTGGATTTGTCTCTGAGTGTGTGTTCCTCATTTATTGCCTGTGTGTATGTACAACAAATGCTTAACGCTACTCCTTTGATAAGCCTACTGCTCGACACTACCACAAAATAGAGCATTAGTATTATCTCTTTTTACCACTATTTTACCTCTAAGGGGAACCCTTGGACTCTGTGCATGCTATTCCTTACTTTGAAATAGCACATACAGAGCCAACTTCCTACATTGGTGGCAGCGGTGGGATACAAGACTTTGCATTTGCTGGACTACTCAGCCAATACCTGATCACACAACAAATTCCAAAAATTGTCATTAGAACTTGATTTTTTGCAATTTGAAATTTTTCTAAATTCTTTAAAGTCCTGCTAGGGCCTTGTGTTAGTCCCTGTTAGCATTTCTTTTAGAGTTTAAAAGTTTGTTAAAAGTTTGAATTAGATTCTAGAACTAGTTTTAGTTTCTTAAAAAGTATTCCAACTTTTAGAAGCATAATGTCTAGTACAGATATGAATGTGGTGGAACTCGACACCACACCTTACCTCCATCTACAGATGAGAGAGCTAAGGTCACTCTGTAAGATAAAGAAAATAACAATGGGCTCCAGACCTACCAAACTACAGCTCCAGGAGCTGTTGGCAGAGTAGGAGAGAGCCAACCCCTCTGTTGATGGCAACACAGATGAAGATGATAGTGAATTGGAGGAAGATTCCCCCTACCAGTCCTATCTAGGGAGGACACGCCCTCTCAAGCCCTGACTCCAAAAGTACTAGTCAGAGATGCTGGCTCCCTCACAGGAGGGACCAGCACCTCTGAAATCAATGAGGATAACTCCAGTGAAGAGGACATCCAGTTAGCCAGGATGGCCAAAAGATTGGCTTTGGAAAGACAGATCCTAGCCATAGAAAGGGAAAGACAAGAGATGGGCCTAGGACCCATCAATGGTGGCAGCAACATAAATAGGGTCAGAGATTCTCCTGACATGTTGAAAATCCCTAAAGGGATTGTAACTAAATATGAAGATGGTGATGACATCACCAAATGGTTCACAGCTTTTGAGAGGGCATGTGTAACCAGAAAAGTGAACAAATCTCACTGGGGTGCTCTCCTTTGGGAAATGTTCACAGGAAAGTGTAGGGATAGACTCCTCACACTCTCTGGAAAAGATGCAGAATCTTATGACCTCATGAAGGGTACCCTGATTGAGGGCTTTGGATTCTCCACTGAGGAGTATAGGATTAGATTCAGGGGGGCTCAAAAATCCTCGAGCCAGACCTGGGTTGACTTTGTAGACTACTCAGTAAAAACACTAGATGGTTGGATTCAAGGCAGTGGTGTAAGTAATTATGATGGGCTGTACAATTTATTTGTGAAAGAACACCTGTTAAGTAATTGTTTCAAGGATAAACTGCATCAGCATCTGGTAGACCTAGGACCAATTTCTCCCCAAGAATTGGGAAAGAAGGCGGACCATTGGGTCAAGACTAGGGTGTCCAAAACTTCCACAGGGGGTGACCAAAAGAAAGGGGTCACAAAACCTCCCCAGGGGAAAGGTGGTGAGACAGCCAAAAACAAAAATAGTAAAGAGTCTTCTACAGGCCCCCAAAAACCTGCACAGGAGGGTGGGCCCAGAGCCTCTTCACAAAACAATTCTGGGTACAAGGGTAAAAACTTTGATCCCAAAAAGGCCTGGTGTCGTAGCTGTAGTCAGTCTGGACACCAAACTGGAGACAAGGCCTGTCCCAAGAAAGATACCACTTCTAACTCCCATCCAGCTAAAACTGGAATGGCCAGTCTCCAAGTGGGATCAACAGTGTGCCCAGAGCAAATCAGGTGTCACACTGAAGCTACATTAGTCTCTGAGGGTGGGGTGGATTTAGCCACACTGGCTGCCTGGCCTCCTAACATGCAAAAATACAGGCAGCAGCTCTTAATTAATGGGACAAGTGTAGAGGGCCTGAGGGATACAGGTGCCAGTGTCACTATGGTGACAGAGAAACTGGTTTCCCCTGGCCAATACCTGGCTGGACAAACTTATCCAGTCACCAACGCTGACAATCAGACTAAAGTACATCCCATGGCAATGGTAACTTTAGAGTGGGGAGGGGTCAATGGCCTGAAACAGGTGGTGGTCTCCTCAAATATCCCAGTAGACTGTTTGCTTGGAAATGACCTGGAGTCCTCAGCATGGGCTGAGGTAGAACTGAAACCCCATGCAGCCATGCTGGGTATCCCTGAACTGGTGTGTGTCAAGACGAGGGCACAGTGCAAGGCACAGGGTGAAAAAGTAGAGCTGGAGTCTGGAAGAATGACCCAGCCTACCAAGAGAAAAGGAAAGTCAGCTGGGAAACCAGCTGCAACACAACACCAAAAAGAGAACCTCTCTTCTCAGGAAGAAGTTCTGCCCTCTGAGGGAACTGAGCCCATGGAGTTGGAACCTTATCAGGTTGAGCTCTTAGGCCCAGGGGGACCCTCAAGGGAAGAGTTGTGTAAGGGACAAGAAACCTGTCCCTCTCTTGAAGGCCTTAGGCAGCAAGCTGCTGAAGAGTCCAAAGGCAAGAAAAATGGAACACATAGGGTCTATTGGGAAGATGGACTCCTGTACACTGAGGCAAGAGATCCCAAACCTGGTGCCACTAGGAGAGTGGTAGTGCCTCAGGGTTTCAGAGAGTTTATTCTGACCTTAGCCCATGATATTCCCCTTGCTGGGCATTTGGGACAAACCAAGACGTGGGAGAGGTTAGTCAACCACTTCTACTGGCCCAATATGTCCCAGAAGGTTAAGGAGTTTTGCCTCTCCTGCCCCACCTGTCAAGCCAGTTATAAGACAGGTGGGCATCCAAAGGCCCCCCTCATTCCACTTCCAGTGGTGGGGGTCCCCTTTGAAAGAGTGGGTGTGGACATAGTTGGTCCACTAGAACCTCCCACAGCCTCAGGAAATATGTACATCCTAGTAGTAGTGGATCATGCTACTAGGTATCCTGAAGCTATTCCCCTTAGGTCGACTACTGCCCCTGCAGTAGCCAAGGCCCTCATTGGTATCTTTACCAGAGTGGGCTTCCCTAAGGAGGTGGTGTCTGACAGAGGTACCAACTTCATGTCAGCATACCTAAAACACATGTGGAATGAGTGTGGAGTGACTTATAAGTTCACTACACCATATCATCCACAAACTAATGGCCTTGTTAAGAGATTCAACAAGACATTAAAGGGCATGATCATGGGGCTCCCAGAAAAACTCAAAAGGAGATGGGATGTCCTCCTGCCATGTCTGCTTTTCGCTTACAGAGAGGTGCCTCAGGAGGGAGTAGGATTCTCACCCTTTGAACTTCTGTTTGGCCACCCTGCAAGGGGACCACTTGCTCTTGTTAAAGAAGGCTGGGAGAGACCTCTTCATGAGCCTAAACAAGACATAGTGGACTATGTACTTGGCCTTCGCTCAAGGATGGCAGAGTACATGGAAAAGGCAAGTAAAAACCTTGAGGCCAGCCAACAACTCCAGAAGTTGTGGTATGACCAAAAGGCTGCACTGGTTGAATTTCAACCAGGACAGAAAGTCTGGGTTCTGGAGCCTGTGGCTCCCAGGGCACTCCAGGACAAATGGAGTGGCCCTTACCCAGTACTAGAGAGGAAGAGTCAGGTCACCTACCTGGTGGACCTGGGCACAAGCAGGAGCCCCAAGAGGGTGATCCATGTGAACCGCCTTAAGCTCTTCCATGACAGGGCTGATGTAAATCTGTTGATGGTAACAGATGAGGACCAGGAAGCTGAGAGTGAACCTCTCCCTGATCTCCTCTCATCAGACCCTAAAGAGGGCTCAGTGGATGGAGTGATCTACTCAGACACCCTCTCTAGCCAACAGCAGTCTGACTGTAGGAAGGTCCTACAGCAGTTTGCTGAACTCTTTTCCCTAACCCCTGGTCAGACACACCTGTGTACCCATGATGTGGACACAGGAGACAGCATGCCTGTCAAAAACAAAATATTTAGACAGTCTGACCAAGTTAAGGAAAGCATCAAGGTGGAAGTCCACAAGATGCTGGAATTGGGAGTAATTGAGTACTCTGATAGCCCCTGGGCTAGCCCAGTGGTCTTAGTCCCCAAACCTCACACCAAAGAAGGAAAGAGAGAGATGAGGTTTTGTGTGGACTACAGAGGTCTCAACTCTGTCACCAAGACAGATGCTCATCCCATTCCTAGAGCTGATGAGCTAATAGACAAATTAGGGGCTGCCAAATTCTTAAGTACCTTTGACTTAACAGCAGGGTACTGGCAAATCAAAATGGCCCCTGGAGCAAAAGAAAAGACAGCATTCTCCACACCTGATGGGCATTATCAGTTTACTGTTATGCCCTTTGGTTTAAAGAATGCCCCTGCCACCTTCCAAAGGTTGGTGAATCAAGTCCTTGCTGGGTTGGAATCCTTTAGTGCAGCTTATCTGGATGATATTGCTGTCTTCAGCTCCACCTGGCAGGATCACCTGGTCCACCTGAAGAAGGTTTTGAAGGCTCTGCAATCTGCAGGCCTCTCTATCAAGGCATCCAAATGCACACTACCACAAAATAGAGCATTAGTATTATCTCTTTTTACCACTATTTTACCTCTAAGGGGAACCCTTTGACTCTGTGCATGCTATTCCTTACTTTGAAATAGCACATACAGAGCCAACTTCCTTCAGACACCAATGCACACCGAAACATTTCAAGAATGTGAAGAAAATGGGGCTTCAGAAACTCCAGCTAAGCTAGCATCCACACAAATGCAACAGCTTGCGGTAGGGGTTGGAGAATTGAGGGCTGTGCGGTACCTGTGGAATTGTTGCTGCGAGAAGTGGCCCTTTAGAATGAGCGATATCAACTAACTACGGCTTTGAGAAAGAGACAGCTTAAAATGGGGTAGGAAGAGGGGGCATCCCCTTTAGACCTCGACCGGTGTTTAGGACAATCTTCGCGTTAGGTTTCCTTGTTTTTTTTTACCCCTTGGAAGGCCTAGAGGAACGAGACTGGAAGGGAGAACTCACTCTGGAGTGAGAACAACATCAGGTTAATCATTCGTTGCAGGCCATAAAAAGTTTGGCCTCCATCTCCTTTATGGCCTCGGTGTGCAAGAGACTGTACTGCTTGCACTACACCAAGTTATGCCCCAATACCATAGATAGACCTCATGGGGGTCAGAGATGGACACCTGCCTGCTACAGTTTTGACAGGACTCAAATCCGGACTTCATGGGAAGTGACATTCCCCATGCACTGCACTGGTAGATGAGAAACATCTTAGAGAAATCACTACAGTGAAAAAAAAAAGAAAATCAGGAGTAACAGCTCCTGAATGATGTTGAAGAGTGTAGAAAAAAGGGAACTGACCACTGTGCGCTAGCGTGGGCACTTTATCCCTCCAGTTTTGTCAACGTAGCAAAGTTTACAGTGACTAATTGAAGCCAAAGTCCCTCGACTGGAGCAGGAGAGCCATGGAAAGGTTTGCCAGGCACCTGGAGATATTTAACAAGGAGGAATAAAACCAGAAGGCCAAGTGTAAATGTCACCAGTACCCAAAGATGGCAATACTGGACCATACTATACATGTTACTAGTTATGCTTTTTCTTTTGGGGTATTTAGCTTGAAAAAGATTTTTTCTTCATCATACAGCCAACAATGTGCACTGACTGGAATTATAATGGTTAGGTTTAGTTTACCTTTCACCATACATACACTTCTGATAAAAACTATGGAGAGATCATTGGAATTATGATGTCCTGTGGGTGCAGTGTTTCCGGCATAACTATGGATTCATTACCTATGCCACACTTTGCAAAATTCACAAAAAAGTTGTTTCTAGCTTAAATGGATTACAATAATACCACCAGTGAATGTGCTGAATAATGGGCGTTGTTGCAGCCTAATTCAGATAAACGTGCAATATAATTTGGTTCCCCATGCTACACAATCCTAGAAGCCCTGACAATGGTAAAGCTCTGCAAAGTGACTTGGAGACTGTAATTATGATGATGAAATCCATATTTCACAGGCAACCATGAAATACTTTCCATACTTCATTGTTCTGTATGATATATAGTTTTTTTTCTTTAGCAATAAATACACCAAAATTAATTTTATCCATCTCCAAACACGAACGCAGTTTAAAGAAGGTCATACACGAAAGAATAATGTAAAAAAATTGCAATCCAGTACAGAATACGCTATACACTAATGCAATTCGGCTTCAAACATTGATCATAGGTGTACGAGTGTAGTTATAGTTAGGACCAAGTTTGCGCCGTTTGATAAATCTTCACGAAATGTTCCAAAAATATGACACTCACTTCAGTGCCTGCCTTGAAGGTTTTGGGTTGAGCGATCAAGCAGGGCCGAGAAAAAGGAGGGGGGAATTGGGGTGTCCCAAAACGCTTTTCCCACAGGGATTTTGAACAAGAAGAGCGCCTGAACCATTGGAAAGGTAGCTCTTGGTCCGGAAAGCGACCTTTTATTGTTATTTGGTAAAAGTCAGTTCAGTAGTTCGAGAAATTAAAGAAAATCCAAGTTTGTATATATAGGGACGCAAAGGCTCTGTGAACCCTACCGATCTTGTGGTGAGATCTGACTGGCTGCTAACACTTCAACAAGGAAGTGTGGGCAGCCATGTTGAGACTCTGCTTCAGCCTCTGCCAGCCCACAGGACCACCACCTCCCCGGGGTGAAATAGATTAAAAATGTGCAGGGGCTGCGCAGCATCCCCCGAAACCCCAGGGACCGCCACCTCCCAATGCATAGCCCCAGAGAACCCCACCTCCCCGGGGCTGTATAGGTTGGAGGGGGCTACTTGGCCACCCTTGAGGAACCACATATGGCCCTGGGGACCGCCAACCCCCAGCCTCGCCCTCCCTCCAGCCGACTCCTGCTGTGTCCCAGGGTACCCACCCCTGGGTCATAGCTGTTTGCTCTGGCTTGGAGGGAGCTTTGACAAGTCAAAGCAAACACTCCGGTTCCACCAAGTGAGAGCTGTCAAACAGTTCTGACTTGCTGGAAGCAGAGGTTTCAGGCAAGGAAACTATTGCTCCCAGAGAGGGCGCAGTATCTTTATCACCTCGCTCTCTGACAGCAATGCTGGCTCCTGCGTTAAATATTTAGGCATGGCCTCAGGTGATGGCATCTCCTGGGCCGAAATATGCCCAGAGAGCCCACATCCCAAATCAAAATGTGATTCACAGCAGTTGTGAATCATGATTCAAAATTTTAAGCAGCCAAAATATACAGGGGTGCTGACCTCTTAAAGCCCATCCTTAAACATTTTAAAACACATCTTAAAAACTACTTTACACATTTACACCAAGCCAAAAAACAAAGCCCACATTCAAGTTTTACGTTCATGCCGAGTTTGGTGTAAATAAATTAAGTAGTTGGAATGAGTAAAATTTCTTAAGGGAAGTAGATAAAGACATTTTTTTCCTCATTCAGTAATCGTTCCCATGCACGGATATGCTCAATAAATGCCATGCCAGACCTAAGTTGACTATGCAAAGTGATTGCCGAACCTAGTGCAAGTTTGTCACCTAATTCAAATGTTTAAGGCAAATAAAAAAAACATCCAGTTCAGTCAAAGTGCGGTTGAACCATAACACACTGTGTAAAACTTACTCATACATACAAACACACAAAGAATGCAACAATGGATATGTGCTGTAAATCACAGAACATGGGGTTATGTCAAGTCAGGTTATCAGTAAAAATGAACTACCAAGCAAAGAGCCCGTACTCGACATAATGTATGTAAACGTATGTATATGTTGAATATTTAAGAAATTCTGAATGCCCAACTGTTTGTCCCTTGAGGATAGTCAGTTTATAACCATGCTCTTAACAGTCCATATCTAATTATACATATCCAAAAATCAATAAAATATCTTTACAAATGTAATTCAAACTCGATGAAAGAAACAGGTCAAAACCAAACTCAACTTTAACATTAATGTCTGTATAGTCTCTTACCGAAGGGTCGTTTCACTAGATCCAGACACGAGACATGGTAAGCTTTGGTGCAAAGTTTCCTGTCACAAATCACAAGCTGACCTCCATCATTGCAACGGAAGCAATAATCTTCAGATTTTTTCTTCACCTCAGTCTTTGTTTTGCGTTTTTTAGTTTTCTTCTTGGCCTTTTTTACTTTTTCATCTGAAGCATTAGTTGAGGAGTTCTAGAATTAGTTTAAAAAAACTATAACTGGTGTAATGTAATAGGATATAGGCAATATGTAACGATGTAGGTAACGGGTAATAAAAGTATCATTTTAAAAGTCACTGTTTTATAGAATGCGCGCATTTTTGTGCAGAATGATGTATTCACAATGAGACAGATACAAGTCCAATAAAGCAGTATAGATTTACTGATTAAAGTAAGGTTATTCACTCATCCTCAATCGGTGCTTTTAAAGAGATGCAACTAACTTGCAAGAAAATTATAACCACTTAATATGTTAACTATGTAGCTAATGGAAGATGGCTAAATTAAAAGAAGCAAGCAATAATGCAGGCTGTGTTAATGAAAAGGAGACCGTATTCCGAAATGAAACCAGCATACGCAAAGCCAACTGACGCTAGCTTTTGGTCCTATTGGCACTGTTACTCAATCATAGAATTTGTAAAGTGCACTAATCACCTGTGAGGGTGTCAAGGCGCTGAAGGGGGGTGGGGGGGATGGGGGTGCTGCTGCTCGAACAGCTAGGTCTTGAGGTGTCTCCTGAAGGTTAGCAGGTCCTGTGTCTGTCGCAGGTGGATAGTAAGTGCTCCACGTCTTGGCGACGAGGTGGGAGAACGATCTGCCATCGGCGGTTGTTCTGTGGATGCGTGGAATGGTGGTGAGGGCAAGGTCAGCGGAGCAAAGCTGGCAGTTTGGGGTGTAGAAGGAGAGTCGTCTGTTGAGGTATTCTGGTTTGGTGCTGTGCAGTACTTTGTGAGTGTGGGTGAGGAGTTTGAACATGATTCTCTTGTTGACAGGGAGCCAGTGCAGGTCTCAGGTGGGCTGTGATGTGGCTGTGGATGTCTGCTGCACTGCTAAAGCTGTGCGGGGGATGTCGGCCGCACTGCTAAAGCTGTGCGGCGAGAAAAAAGCTTAATGACATGTACGAATCTTGGCAACAGCACCACAGCCGCATCACACAGGCGCACACGGCATGCTGTGGCCCACATTTAGTTTCTTTTATTTACCGTTCCACGTTCGTGGAAATTATTTGAGGAGTAAGTTATATAAATAAAAGAAAAATAAAATAATCAAAACTACATTCGCAAAAGAACATTAGCAAAACAGAAAACAATAGCAGGAAATAGAGGCTACCAGGCCATCCAAGAAAGGTAGAGGCTCAAAGGTGGATCGGGTGGGTAAGGAGTCAATACAGTGGAGCAATGGATAACAAGTTACTTACGTTCAGTAACTCCTCTTCTGGAAACTATCCAACTGCAGATTCCTTACCATGTGAATTTCCCTAGGCGTCAGACTGGATAGAGTTTTTTTATAGCAATTCCCCTGCATGTCTATAGGTGGTGCTATGCAGTTGGTCTGTGAGAATTTCACAGTTAGTCTCTACTAGAAAAGGAGTTACGGAAGAAAAGTGACTTGCTCCTCTATGCGACTTCTAACTGCAGACACCTCACCTTTTGAATAGTCAGGGTGTGTTCTTTGCAATGGTTCATACCAGAAACTCCTGCAAGACAGATCGGGCGAAATGCCCATTCTGCTGGACCTAGTTGCATAGAAAATAGTGCTTTATGAACGAGTGAAAGGACACCCAAGTAGCAGCCTGGCAGGTATTCAAGCCTTGCACACTGAATGCTAGTGCAGTGGTAGCAGAGTTCACTCTAGTGGAATGAGCGCACAAGCCTTCTGGGGGCTGCTTTTAGGCTGGCCAATTGAGTTTAATCCAATCCATCTGGAGACAGTTCTTTTTTGCACCGCTCTCCCACTTTTTTTTGCACTAGGAAAGCGCACAAACAGTTTATCATCCAAACAATGGTCTCTAGTCTGAAAGATTAAAAAATTGACGGCCCTCCTAGGGTCGAGACAATAGAGGGGTGAAGTGAAGTACAGAAAGCCAGTAAGGTAATGTATCGTCCCATGTGGAAGGGTGTGACTACCTTTGGCAGAAATTCCGCTTTCTACCAATTTGTCTTGGAAGAACAAAGTGTATGGCTGCTGGGGGTGGGGGGCGTCAGGACCTTGAGTTCACTAACTAGTCTTGCTAAGGTGATGGCAATGAGGAATAAAGTTTTATGGGTCAACAGGTGATGAGGACAGCTGTGCAATGGTTAAAAGGGTGTGCACATGAGGTAAGTGAGAACTAAATTAAGGTCACATACATACATCACAAAAGGTGCTAGCAGGAACATGTGAATCAGCCATTTCAAGAAACGCAACACAAGTGATTAGAAAAGTGATGGTTGATCTGGCAAAGGCAAAAAAGGCTAAATTATAACCCTTACCTTTTGCCACAGAAAGGCCTTGCTGGCCGAAGGACAGACACAATAAGATGTCCGATAACTATGCATTAAAGGGCTGAATGTCACAGGGGAAGCGCCAAGCAACAAACTTATCTCAGCGTCCTGTATACACAGTCCTGGTAGAAAGACGCCAGCTGCCAAGATGGGACCATTCACCTGGTGATGAACATCAAAGGACATCAACTGTCACCACTTACTCTCCAGCAGCAATAATTATAAGGGGATTCCCTGAATTTAATAAGCGTAGCTCAAACAGGGAAATGACCAATGTAGAGAAAAACTACCACAAAAGCTACTAGAATAGCCATGAAGATACAATCATCTTCACGTACCAATACTACGGTCTAAAATGATGTTAACTATATATAACTGACCAGTTGTGTGTTTATAATGTCAGGCTGCTCCAATAAGGTACTCAGTTACAAATAAAATGGTCCTATTGCATAATTAATACACACTTATTTTACAAATATACATATTTTATTATTCCATAATGATACAATCATAGAAAATAGATGTCTATATTTTCTATGATTGTATCATTATGGAATAATAAAATATGTATATTTGTAAAATAAGTGTGTATTAATTATGCAATAGGACCATTTTATTTGTAACTGAGTACAGGCTCAGAGGCAGAACCTGGCCCTGCAGCCGCAACAGGAGGTCCTCCTAAAAGGGCAGCCTGATTGGAAGACAAATGCAAATGGCCATAAGTTCTGGGTACTACACCCTTCTGGCCCAGTCTAGGACACCAGAACGACTTGAGCCTGGTCTTACTTGCTAGTTTACAGTACTCTAAGAGAAATACCCAGAGCATTCTGCCACATCCAGAGATAGTGCCTTATGACACAGAATCCATGACCCAATCCTGTTTGCTGCAATAGCACATGGCATTTGTTTTCTCTGTGAGAATCTGTACCCATCATCCCTATTGATGGTTGGGAGGAATCCCTTCAGTACAAAGCGAATTGCTTGCAACTACAGCAGCTTGCTGTGGACACCAGAGATCTCTCAGCTCCACTTCTCCCAGGAGGCGTACACAACCCAGCAACAATGCATCTGTCACAATCGTTAGCTCTGGGTGGGGTAGAGAAAGAGGCTCGCTTCTGGTCCAATTGCAGTCAAGCAGCCACAACTGCAGATCTTTTGAGGTCTTTTTTTGCAGATTATTGCATAGTACAAAACAAAGAGCAACAAGAATGGCCCACCAATTATAGAAACAAGTTATGTCGGAATGCAGCCCTCCCCTGCCACAAAGTAGATTCTATTCAACAGGGCACAAAGTTCCACCTAACAAAGCATCATGGTTCTATATTGCCAACACCAGCAAAGACCGCCAACCTTCTTGATTAGTACGGTCCCTGCGAAAAGTCCAGGAGAGGCGCCTTAAACAGATATCGTGAGGCCAAGGCTAACAACAGAAAGAGAGCAACAAAAGGGAGAAGGCAAAAGGCAGGCAGAGCGTGCGCACAGAAGCGCCCAACCGGCAACAGCTGTGCACAGAACACAGCGTAAGCGGGGGAATGAGAGAAAGACACCAAGATGCAAGCAAACATACATCATTCAACCTCCCCATTCAAGGTTGCCAGGTAAGCACGCAAAGGAGCCCAGATATCCTTCGGTCGGGAGTCCTCAGACGAAAGCTCCCAAAAAATCATCAGCTCATCCTGGCAAAAGGCAGCGTCCCATAACCATTCAGACCTACGAGGAGCTCGCCCCTTGCCCCAGCACATAGCAACTCTGCGCTTAGCCAATAAAAGAAGCAGACCCACCAGCCTTCTGCGAGTCCCACCAATCTCATTCACACACCCAAGCAGCGCGACTTTGGGGGAAATGGGTATCTCCGTTCCAGTCACCTCAGTGATTATGTGCAGGACCTCCACCCAGAAAGCATGGACCTCAGCGCATTCCCATGCAAGATGCAAAAAAAACAGCGTCTGGGGCACAACAGCTATCACAGCGCGCATCCGCACGTAGACCCATGGAGCAGAGCCCACTAGGCGTGTAATATAGGCCATGTAAGAACTTTTAGTGCAGCAGCCGCAGCCTATAATTCAGGGACAGCGCTCTCATATGCGCACAGCAACTCCACCACGTTTCCTCCGTAATAGGCTCTCCCACATCCATCTCCCATCGAGCCCTGGAGGACTCACCGAGTCAATCCCGCTGTTCCTGAATGCAGGTGCATAATTTTGTAACTAGTTTGCATGGTGTCTGCGCGCGACACAGCACCTCCAAAGCACGGCACTCCAGCGGAGCCTCCGGAAGACCAGGGAACCGAGCACGCAGCATAGCACAGACCCTGAGCACATACATCCGCTATAATGCAGTGGCGCATTAATTGCCAAGCGCCTCACTAGGATGAATCAAACGACCATCCACAAACCAATCACCCAACTCAGTTAAGCTGGCATCCCGAAGAAATTCACGTATTCCCCCATCTCTGAACATCTGGGCGTCAGCAACAGCCATGACAGGCAACAAAGGAGCAAAAGGGGTGCCCGCACCAGTACCCTGCATCAATGCCTTCCACTCCCTTGCCGTACATGTCACTGTGTCGATGCCCCGCGGACGAGATGGGTGCCTGAGCACGCGTACCAAGACGTCCGGCCAAACTGCGTCACTTTCAGGTGCCAAATGCGGCAGATACCGAATCGGGCGCAACCAGTAATGTGCAAAGTGTGCTTGCGCACAATTATAATAAAGCTCCAAATCAGGGGCAGCAAGCACACCCAGCTAAAAAGGCAGCATCAGCTTCTCCCATGAGATACGAGGTTGGCTACCCGCCCAAACCAAGCGGATCAAAACAGAGCGGAGACGCCGCAAGAAACTCCGAGAGTGGGAGATTAACAAACAGGTACAAAACTTTTGGAGGAACCACCATCTTCACAATGGCAATACGCCCAATCAGTGCAAGTGGTAAGGCGCGCCAAGCCTCAACCTTCTCCTCCAACCACGAAATTGATGCACCATAATTGGCCAACCAGAGAGTCTCAGTATCGCAACTCAACTGGATTCCCAGAAAACGAACCGGGCCCTTCGCCAATGCTACAGGGTACCGGGAGGAGAACGTCGCCACGCCCAGGGAAAGAGGCACCACCACCGACTTGGACCAATGAATCGCGATACCAGATAAAGTACCAAAGTGCACAATCTCATCCAACAAAATATCTAAATTCTGGCACGGGTCCTGTATGTACAGTGCAATGTCATCTGCATGCATAGATATCAAAATGGGTTGTTGCCGGTACTGCAGACCCTTGTCGTTGTGCCTCTGCCGTAACCCCGCCATGAGAGGCTCCACTGCCACCACTAAAAGTAACGGAGACAATGGACATCCCTGACGCGTTCCACGGGCAACCGGAAATGGGGCCGAGACACTCCCATTTAAACGCAGCCTAGCAGTGGGCTTAGTATACAGTAATCTAATCAGCTTCACAAATCGCATGCTCAGACCCACTAGGGCAAGGAGCGTAAACATATACTCCCATGCTAACAAGTCAAAAGCCTTGGTGGCAACTAGAAACACCGCAGCAGCGCTGTCATCTGCCTCCATCGAACCAGCAACCGCAAAGAACGTGCGTAAGTTGTGACACGTGGATCTCCCAGGCACAAAACCTGACTGGTCTGGCAACACCAGCCGACAAAGCAGCAGCTGCAAACGCGCCGCGATCATTTTGGCCAGGATTGTATTGTCAATGTTAATCAGAGAGTGGGAGATACGAAGGAGAATCCCAGCCTCCAAAGACTCCACGTATACCTCCAAGAGAGGAGGGGCAAGAATATCCGCATATTCCTTGTAAAACGCGGGGGTCAAACCATCTGTACCAGGAGACTTCTCACCAGGCAATCCGCGAATCGTCGCAGTCACCTCCTCCACAGAGAATGGAACATCCAAATACGAGCAGTGAGCTTCGTCAAACCACACCAGTGCAATATCAGAGAAATAAGCCTGCGGCGCTGCCGCATCCAGTCTGACCGGATCAGCATATAACTGCGCAAAATATTGAGTAAAAGCTTGCATGACGCCACTCGTCCCAGCCACACACTCATCCTCAGCACTCACAATCTTGGTGACTTAGTTGGTCGCCCACAGCCTACAGAACATATCCGCAAGTGTGCGCCCGGCCCTCTCCCCCTCACCTTAGCTGCGTGCCCGTGCGTTCCTCCCCAAAAAACAAACTTCTCTGAGGGAGGCCTCCTCATACACAGACACCGCTCTTCGCAGTTCCGCCAGCACCTCGCCCGACCAGCTCTCCACTAAACGTTGCTCCAGCTCCGCAATCCTCCTCTCCAGATCATCCAGTTCCCGACGCAGGGTCCTCAACATCCCATGCTGTTTCGAGAGACATATCCCCTGAATGACCACCTTGAATGCCTCCGACAAGGTGCTCGCCACCCTCACAGAGCCACCGTTTTCAGCAAAGAACACCACAATAGCCTTGCGCACCTCCGCACGAAAGGCCACATCCCGCAGCGCCCCACAAGGTAACCTCCACAGGAACGCACGCCCCAGCTCGCAGGGCACCTCCAGCACTAACCGAACCGAGTTGTCAGACAACGTCCGAGGCAGATGATCCACAGAACTCATCCAAACCTCCACATCTCAAGTGCCCAACCAACGACCATTATGGAACCAGCTGCAGTGGGTATAATTAACGCACGTGCCCTCTGTAGCAGCACCGTGCCTCTGCCTCCACAGATCCACCAAAGCGCCCCCCTGCATCACTGCCGCCAATGCCTTCGCCACTGCAACATGCTATACCCAGGCCACAGTCTCATGGTCCATCCTCGAATCCAGAACCACATTAAAGTCACCACCCCAGATTACTGCGCCAGTTCCAAACGACTACACAGCTCTCTGAAGAACTCTGGGTCGTCCACATTTGGACCGTAAACAGCAACCAACCGTCAAGCTCTGTCCAACAGCGTGCCACTCAACAGAACGTACCTGCCGTTCGGGTCAGCAATAACCCTGCGAGTGTGCCACTGTAACCCTTTGTGCAGCAGAATCGCCACTCCGCGAGCGTAACTCGAATACATCGAGCAGTGATATTCGCCAACCCAGCCAGCCTTCAACCTGCCCAGCGTTGACGCCACCAGTTGGGTTTCCTGCAACATACAAATATCTATTTCATGGCATTTAATATACGCTGCCATATCGTTTAGCCTGCGCACATTCCAAGTCAAACAACGTACCGTTGTCACACTTTTCGATCCCATCTCTCCCCCCACGTACATACTATATGCCACCATGTAGCACAACCCCGCCTGCCAGATACCTGAAAGAAGACAGTAAGAATAGCATAGAAGACAGATGATATACAGCACAACTGAACACACCCCACCCCCCTCCTACGCAGACCCCCAACTGGGTCATGGCAGAAACCCACCCTCCCAAGCCCCAAAACAACCCCATTAGAGCACAAACACAATAATCAGGACTCATCCAAAGGGCGTAAGGCGATAACTGGCTTACCATCTCACCACCCAGTACAGACTGGGGGAGAGGGTCACAGGTACCTAACAGCAGAGCGATCCTAAGGACAGAAGCGGACCACCATAGCCCGGCAGCTCCAGCAAGCGACACCTGCTCCAGCAGCTCGCTGACTAGTCATTATCACTCAAGGTAGCCTTCTCGGATCCAGAGACGTCCGGGCCCGCAACCTCCGGCCGCTTAGGCAATCGTCTAGCAACTTGGCGGCCTGTTTTGGGTCAGTAAAGTACAGTACCTTTTCTTCATGCCGCACCCTCAGCCTGGCAGGGTACAGCAGAGCAAATCGTATGCCCGCCTGGTTCAACAGATGCTTAGTCAGTAAGAAGGCACGTCGCGCCGCCTGCATGCCTGGGGTATAGTCAGGAAAAAAACTGAGTTCAGCGTTTTTATACATCACCGGCTTCCTCTCCCTTGCCAAGCGTAGAACAGTGTCTCTGTCTCAATAGTTCAGCAGGCGTGCTACGATGGGTTGCGGAGGAGTACCCGGCGAGGGCCGAGGTCCCAGGGATCTGTGGGCCCTCTCGACCACCAGCATACGGGAGAGCTCCCCACGAACAGGTCAGACAGCATGCTCTCCACAAAATCCTCCATGCGGCCCATTTCAGTGGCCTCCGGTAGTCCAACAATGCGAATATTGTTACGTCGCGACCGTGCTTCCAAATCCTCATTTTTATTCTGGATGACCTCCAGAATACGCTCCATTTGCGTGATCTGATCTCTATCCCCCCCCCGGTAAGCCCCATCTCCAATGTCCGCGTCTCCAGGACCTCAAATCTGAAATCAGGATCATCTATCCAAGCTTTTATTCGGTCTAACTGTTCAGTCACATGGCCAGGCTGCTCTTGAGCTCTAAGAACATGGACCTCACTGATGCATCCGAGCTCCCTTCCTCAGCCCCGTCGCAACTGGATGTCAAGACAGGAGCCCCACCTCTCTTTTTCCCTCCGTCAAAGGTGAGCTTAGCCTGACGTTGCTCAGCCTTACTCATGATCTCAACCCAGTCTGCGATTAACTCCAGCACCGAAGAGACAAAGTTTAGTGTAGCCAGATCCAAAAGTCCAAAAGATAGACTGGTGAGTACAAGATCAACAGCCAGTTGTGTAGATGCGGGAATACTTGACGTCAAACATGTGGAACGACCACTACCATGACTTTTGTGTACATCTGAGGGGTCCTGGGAAGGCCGATAGCACAAAATGCTCCTGGCCCACAATGAACAGCAAATCACAGACGTTCTTCAGGGGGTAAGGACAGCACTCAGTTGCACGGGTACCAAGCACACAGGATCTGGGCCAGAGTGCACATTCTTAATTTGTCCTCCCACAGTAAAGAATTCAGATGTTGAAACTCCAGCAAAGGGCTGAGGTCTCTGTCCTTCAGAATGAGTAAATAGCCAGATTAAATACCCGCTCTCCTCTTTCATGTCCGGAAGCCTGTTGATGGCACCTCTGAAGAGCAACAACTGTACCTCCTTTAACAAAATGGACACGTGCTTCTATGAAAGCTGCTTAGGTATGTGGTAAATAGGTGACGGGGCAGAAAAAAACAAGAAGGCATAGCCATTTTGAAGTGTTCGGAAGACCCTTCTGTCAGACATGATGGAAACCAACCTAGGGAGAAATGTTGAATCCTTAACACCCCATACCCACTGCCAGCCGGGCATGCACCACTTAGGGCAAACTAAAGTGGTTTTGAGGCAGTTGTAGCAGGGGAGAGGAACTGGAAGACCAATGCCCCTGCTAACGGGAGAATCATGTGTAACACATCCACATGTGGATTTAGTATAATACCAGTCCTGACAGTGCTTTCCACGCAATCTGTAGTATCCAAATCTGGATGGGTTACCTATTTGGCCACGTCCAGTCCATCAAGAATGGTCTGGGCCAAAGAAGCCCCAAGATGTTTTGGGACTGCCAGCAAGACCGTGCTGCCCTTGTCCCACAGGACATATATGCATCAACCCAGCAAACACAGCATTTACAGATTGCAATGCCAGACTGACAGAATAAAACACAAGCTTGCCAAAGCCTCAATCTTCTTGGATTCTCTGTTCGGAGGAGTGAATAGAAATTAGTTAGGACTCACATTGTTGGTTGAAGACTGCATGATAAGGCTCTCTGGGGTAGGGTGCTTAGTAAGAAAATCCAGGTCACTATGCGCTGGTCTACGTCTGGCCATCTACCTACTGACAGGCAGACAAGAACAATGATTCCACTAAGCAGCCATCAAAGTATCAGTGTTGTTAAAATGAAGCAAGGGCTCAGAAGTAGCTAGCTCAGGGTGTACAATCTCTGGCAGAACATTTGTTTTGGCATTAAAGTATCACAGCTCTACATTTCAGTGCCAAAGCTGTTCTCCAGACTACCACCGCAAAGGAGGCACTCTTTTGTGGGTGGCTCAAGCAGGGAGTCAATCTCTCTCTCAGTTGAGACATCAAGGCCACTAACCTTTATTAAGTCAATGTACAAGGAATTCTTAATACAGTGAGGAGGAGCAATCCTCCCCATCTTTATCAGCAAAATCATCAGATGACCCCTGCTCTGGCGTATGATCAGAGTCAAAATCCCCAAAAAATAATGGAGGCTCTGCTCGTAGGTGTCAAGTGGCAGAGGCACTGGGTTGGAGTGAGGTTGCAGTATTACCGGT
Source organism: Pleurodeles waltl (assembly GCF_031143425.1). Taxonomy (NCBI): domain Eukaryota; kingdom Metazoa; phylum Chordata; class Amphibia; order Caudata; family Salamandridae; genus Pleurodeles; species Pleurodeles waltl. Next base: position 1,205,771,651 of record NC_090437.1, read on the forward strand.
TACACTTTTGTGATTTTACAGCGGAACATCAGTTGGGCTCAACACTAAGTCAGTTTGGAGCCTGTCAGACTTTTTTTTTTCCCCCCAGTGCTGGTAACTTTGGTACCAGAGTCTATATAGCAAGGGCTGCCGGAGTGGAAATTTGTTCTGGTGTGGACCTGGAAATGGGTTGCAAGGGGACACACTGTGCTGTGAAGGGCCCTTCTGCAGTAACCGGACTAAAGGCACCTGCTCGTCCATGGGCCCAGAAAGAGCAGGAAGCGCACTTAACATATGCAGCATTACCTCCTTGAAGGCCTTGATCTGCTGCGACGTCGGCGATTGCCTGGAAAATTAAGAGTGCTTCAGGAACAGCTGAGAAATCTGTCCTGTGGCAGGAGACCTCAAAGACATTGTGACTACCTCTCACTTCTCGTTGGAGTAAGTCAGGCTGGGTAGTGTCAAGTTTCACTTCGCTGTCTTATACTGGAGCATGGACTTCTACTTACCAGAAGACATCAAGTGTGAAGCTGAGCGGTTGTGGGAATGGCCTCAGCAGTAGCTCAACAACTTGGGTTTGTGGCGGGGCTTAGGCAAAGACTCCAACTTTTGTGCTCTGTGACATACAGCTTTACCTTACGGTCTCAGATTACCTTCAGGTGCATAGGGTCATACTTACCGTATGACTTGGAGTAATGGCATGAACCCAGACACCTTGTGCAGATCTATGACAGACATGTGTTTCCTTCCGTCAAGGTAGGTCTTGAAACCTGTTTTTTGTTTTGTTTGGGATGGGAACATAATTTCCTAGCATACTGTTGAAATATTTTGAGAAGTAAAAAAAAACCAAAAAAAACACAAGCATTTGCAATGCAAAAAGTCTTGCATTTGCTTGAGTTAGAGCTATTGGCGCTGTAAATTAGTAACTGGACATTTCTTGCCACAAATTGGTCAACCCTCCCTTATAATTTGGCCTTTTCCTGTCACATAATTCCAGTGGCCCTGCTTATAACTAAAGCACTTCCATTTACCTTCTTCGTCCATCTGCAGCAAAAAATGAAAATGTTGCCATTTTGCATCCTAATTTAAATCAGCCGTGCTTATTTAAATAGAATACCACTCGCACCAAAATAATATGTCTTTGTTATTGTGACTGAAGAATGCATGTGTGTTTGTTTTGAAACAATGTGTCATTAAGATGCACATATGCATTACACAGGGAATCTGGCACTTTACAGTTAATTTACATTTACATCTAATGTTTGTCAAATATTGCCCAAATCAAGGGGACATGTGACCCCCCCCCCCCCCCCCCCCCCCAAGACAAAACACCCACTGAGGAGTAACAAGAGAAATAAACAAAGGGTTGCCCAGACATAAAGAGTGTTCAAACAGAGTGCAATAAGAATGTTAAGTTGGCCTGAATCATGGTCATAATTGCAGTAAGGAGAGATTAATAATACATATACAATTATCATATAAACCCAATAAAAACCTTTTTCCGAAATAAACCTTTGGCATTGGACTGCAATTATAAGTTAAGCACTGCAAGCTAAAGATGTTAAAAGTGATTGTACATAAATTAAAAATGCATGAGATTGCTTTAGAATAGTGGTGCCTCAGTATTCCCATTGAACTGCAACAGCTGCATGTTGGAAAGGAAAGCTTTAGGCACTTGCACGTGATTATTTACAAATTAAGCTTGTGAGCTAAAGGGATTAAAAGTGGCTGTACATATATAAAAAATGTCAGAGATGGCTTTAGAATAATGGTGCTTTAATATCCACATTGAACTGCAACCGACATGCATTACTAAGAAAAGCTTTAGCCACCAGCATGTGATTATTTACAAATTAAGCATTGCAAGAATGAGCTGAAGGGGGTAAAAGTGGCTGTAAATATATTCAAAATGGCCGGGATGGCTTTAGAATCATGGTGCCTTACTATTCACATTGAACTGCAACAGCCGCACATTGGAAAGGAAAGCTTTAGGCCCGCCACTTATTTACAAGTTAAGCACTGCTTTAAAGGGGTTAACAGTGGTTGTACATATATTTAAAAAGCCCAAGATGGCTTTAGAATAACACTGCCTCAGTATTCACATTGAACTGCAGCAGGCGTGTGTTGCAAAGGAAAGTTTTAGGCACCGGCACATGATTGTTTACAAATTAAGCACTGCGGGCTTAAGGGGTTAAAAGGGCTGTACATATATTAACAATGGCTAAGATGGCTTTAGAATCATGGTGCCTCACTATTTACATTGAACTGCAAAAGCCACGCATTGGAAAGGAAAACTTTAGGCACCGCCACTTGTTTATTTACAAATTAATCACTGCGCTAAAGGGTTAGATGTGGCTGTACATATATTAAAAATGCCTGAGATGGCTTTAGAATAATGGTGCTTCAATATTAACATTGAACTGCAGCAGCAGTGCGTTGCACAGGAAAGCTTTAGGCACCAGCACTTGATTATTTTCAAATTAGGCATTGCAAGATTGAGCTAAAGGGATTAAAAGTGGCTGTACATATATTAAAATGCCAGAGATGGCTTTAGAATACTGGTGCCTTAGCATTCGCATTGAACTGAAACAGCCGCGCGTTGCAAAGGAAAGCTGTTTAGGCATCAGCACGTGATTATTTACCAATGAAGCACAGTGCTAAAGGGGCTAAAAGTGACTACATAGATTAAAAATGGCTGAGCTGGCTTTAGAAAAACACAGCCTCAGTATTTACATTGAACTGTAGCAACAGCGAGTTGCAAAGGAACACAATAAGCAATGTGAGCCAAAGTGGCTGTACATATATTAAAAATGCACGAGGTGGCTTTAGAATAACGGTGCCTCTGTATTCACATTGAACAGCAACAGCCGTGCGTTGCACAGGAAAGCTTTAGGCACCAGCAAGTGATTATTTACAAATTAAGCACTCCACTAAAGGGCTTAAAAGTGGCTGTACATATATTAAAAATGCCCGAGATGGCTTTAGAATAATGGTGCCTTAGTACTCACATTGAACTGCAACAGCTGCACATTGCAAAGGAAAGCTTTAGGCACCTTCACATGATTATTTACAAATTAAGCACTGCACTAAAGGGGTTAAAAGGCACTACATATATTAAAAATGCGGAGATGGCTTTAGAATAATGCTGCATTAGTGTTCACATTGAACTGTAGCAACCACAAGTTGCAAAGGAAAGCTTTAGGCACCAGCACTTGGTTGTTTACAAACTATGCACTGTGAGGTAACAGGGTTAAAAGTGGCTGTTCATTTATTTAAAAAAACAAGATGGCTTTAGAAAAATGGTGCTTTAGTATTCACATTGAACTGCAAATGCTGTGCGTTGCAAAGGAAAGCTTTAGGCACTGGCATGTGACTATTTAAATATTAAGCACTCTGCTAAAGGGCTTAAAAGTGGCTGTTCACATAAAAAAAATGCCCCAGATGGATTTAAATAACAGTGCCTCAGTAGTCACATTGAACTGCAACAGCCGAGCATTGCAAAGGATAGCTTTAGGCACCTGCACATTATTTCTTTACAAACTAAGCACTGCTCTAAAGGTGTTAAAAGTGGCCCGAGGTGGCTTTAGAATAATGGTGCTTAAGTATTTACATTGAACTGCAACAGCCACATGTTGCAAAGGAAAGTTTTAGGCACTGGCATGTGATTGTTTACGAATTAAGCACTGCGAGCTAAAGGAGTTAAAAGTGGCTGTACATATATTAAAATGTCCAAGGTGGCTTTAGAATAATGGCCAGGCTTCGAAAAATCATAAAAATGTTACTAGACCTGCAGGTCGAGTAACTTGAATAATCTACTCAACCTAACTGTAATGTACTTGACACAGAAACGGGTCTCAAATTGGGTGACTGTGTGCAAATATTTTATTTTACAGTCACCTTTTTCTTCATTCTCACAAGTGCACCTTGAAATATGTGCGTTCAGCATTTCTGCTGGAAAAAAAATATTTTTGTTTGATTAAATACACAAAACATTTGCTCCATGTATAATAGATCTAGCCCACATATAGGGTGCGTACACATGATATACGCATGACTTGCCTCTTAATTTACTAATAGCTTTGCTATTAGGGCTGGAGTGTTTCTCAGTTTCTGTTTAAACACTCACTTTTAATAAATATATTACGAAAGCATAATATGGTAGCGCACTGTCATTTATAGACAGAAAATTTCAAAGAAATGCCAAAAACCTTCCCACTAACTTGCAGCTTTACTGATAAAACTATATCCTGTATATACTGGAGGTACTATGAAGAAAGTTAGAACCATGTTTAAATCCAACATTGCCATAACAAAAGGATTAGGAAGGAACATATTGGTCAGACCTTTCAAGAACCACAGAACAATGGAAGACTTGAGAAGGGATAGCTGATCTGGTAGATGGAGTAAGGTAGAGAAGACTTCAATATACCCTCTTCACTGTACTCACAGCACAGCCTTCCTGAGCTACTGAAAGCATAAGCCCGAGTTTCTCAGACAGCCTTGCTTTCAAGGGGTCAATAGGATGATCCACACACCAAGCTGCAAACTTGTGCCGTCTGTTGGAATACAGAAATTATGCAAGATAAGATCACATCCACAACGTTACCATGCAGCTGAAATGCAGTTAAGTGTCCCCGTTCAATCTCCACGCTTGAAGGTGTCAGTTTTGAAGAGGTGAATGGAGAACTAGCTCTTTTGAATGGGAAAGGCTGCCCACCCTGAGGGGAAATCAAATCAAATCAAGGCACATAAAGAAGGCCAAAGGCCTATGTACTACACCCTTTCTCTGCCAACCCAGGGACACAAGGATGACCTGGGCCTTGTCCTCGGAGATCTTCCTCTGAAACTAAAAAAATAAAAAATAAAATAAAAGAAGAGTACAAGAGGAAATGCACAGTGGAGAGAAAGGTTTCACTGCAAATGAAATACATCCCAGTTAACACTTCTTGCATCCAATGCTGAAGGGTACAGAACTTCAGGCAATGTGAATTGGAATGAGTGGGGAAGAGTTCCACATGGGACATGCTCAACAGATCGAAGATACTCTTCATGACCTCTGAGTGGATACTCCACTCGTAGTCAGCAAGATGATGACTTGGGTAGTTTGCTCTGGTATTCAGAGAAACTGCTAGGCTTATTTGTGACCAGCACATTCTGTGGCTGTGTGCTCATGACCAGACCCTCAGGGTTTCTCAACAAACTGACTGCCCGCAAACGGAGAAATGCCATGAAACACAGGCAAATCACGCTCAGTTTAAGCAGATTTATGTCAAGAGACTACTCCTCTGGAGGCCAAAGGCCTTTAATCTCCAGTTCCGACAGATGAGAACTCACACAGGATGAAGACATTTGATCCCACCGTGCTCACAGCTGGAGGGGTTAAAAGGAAATCCTTCTGGAAAGATTTTCATCTTCACCCCACCAGGCAAGCTGAGACAGTCCACGGAAACCACAATGGAATCTGTGTGGTCCTCCCTGTTTTGAAACCACTGTTTGCATAGGCTCCAGTGGAGAGCCCTCACGTGCCAGCAGGCATGCATGACCAGGAGAATGCAAGAGACTAGCAGATGAAGGAAACACAAATGGAATTTGAACTTCCTGGAATCGGGGAAACACATTGATTTCTCCCATTCTCTGCTCTGGAGTGAAAGGTTTGGCCCAAGGTGGTGTCCAGTACTGCCCTTACGGACAGGAGCTTTAAGACGGCTCCAGATCAGACTTAGGCACACTGATGGAAAGGTTGTATGACAAACATGCATGCCGTTACACGCATCTTTTTACAACGTAGTCGTTAAGGCGCAGGTACCAAGTCCACGCATGCCTTTACAACGATTTATGCCTTTACCATACAAGCCTTTACAACGAAATTTGTTGTAAAAGCATGAATGGTAAAGGCATATGCATGGTAAAGGTTTTGCAAGTAAATGTATTTTACAGGTATGTATGTGTTGTCTTCTGAGGAATGGTGCAACTGCCGCTAGGCATTTGGTGAATAGCCTTGGTGCTGTTATTATCCTGAATGGTAGTATTTTGAATTGGTAGTGCTTTCCTGCTATAACAAATGTGAGATATTTTTGATGTGCTGGATGTATGGGAATGAGGAAATAAGCATCTTTGAGATCTAATGCTGTCATGTAATCCTGTTTTTGTAGTAGGGGAATGATGTCTTGCAAAGTGACCATACGAGAGTGTTCTGAATGGATTTATTGATTGAGGTGTCTCAGATCTAAGATTAGTCTGAGAGTACCGTCTTTCTTTGGAATAAGGAAGTATAGTGAATATACTAAGGATCCTTGTTGGGATATAGGTACCATCTCTATGGCACCTTTGAGTAGTAACGATTGTACCTCCTGTTTTAATCATTTGAGATGTTCCGGAGTAAGTCTGTGTGAACGAGGGAGAATGTTTGTTGGAGTAGAGATGAGTTCTAGACAATAGCCATGTTGGATAACTGATCAAACCCACTGATTTGTGGTAATGGTGTGCCACTGTGGGTAAAACTTTACCAGTCTCCTTCCCACAGGAGACGTATGCTCTGTTGGGATGTGTAAGAAGTCAATGTTTGGTTGAAGTGGAGGAACCTCCCGGAAAGGCTGGTTTACCTCTTCCTCTATAATTTGTTCCTCTGTAAGAGCCTCTAAATGAACCTTTGTTGTAGAAGTGTGGCCCTTGTTTTTGTTGGGATGTGGATGGTTCTGTGGTTGATGATTTGAAACCACCCCTAAACTGTGGCCTACGAAAAGGTCCATGAGTGGGTCTAGTGTAGAAAGCACCCACAGATTTAGCTGTCTCGAGTCCATTTTGAGCTCGTTTATTCTAGTATCAACTTCTGGCCCAAATAAATGTTGTTTATCAAAGGGCATATTTAATACTGCTTGTTGTATCTCTGGCTTAAAACCTGAAGCCCTTAGCCATGCATGTCTCCTAATGATCATGCTGGTGTTGACTCCCCTTGCTGCTGTTACAGCGGATCGGATTTGGTTATTAGAAATAGCATGTCCTTCACCTACTAGCTGCTGTGACCTTTTTTGATGCTCTGGTGGAAGATATTGCAACAAGTCTTCCATCAGATCCCTAAGAGCTCTGTCTTACCTTGCTAGGAGTGCTTCAGAGTTCACAATCCTCCAATTGCTAGCAGCTTGAGTTGCCACTCTTACCTGCTGCATCACATCTGCGACACTGTCTGGAGGAGCATCCCCTGTAGAATGCCTATTGGCTCGCTTTCTTGCTGCACTGACCACTATAGAGTCAAGTGGTAGTTGTGCTCTAATAAAAACAGGATGAGCGGGTGCAGATTATATATATATATATATATATATATATATATATATATATATATATATATATAACCAAGGCCCTTGCAGGGTTAGAGTGATGCATAAATGATGCGAAAAACAAAGGAGAATTCTGGGAAGTTCCCAATTTAGGTGGAGAGCTGCTCTAGTAAGGAGCACTCTGCAACACCAGCGACACTCTAGATTTGCTCACCTCAAATGTCTGCTTATCTAGCAAAGTTTTTAAGCATAGGATCAGCACAGTGCTATCCTCGCCGAGCTAGATAGTCACAAAGTCTTTTGCCATTTGTACAGTGGTGTGTTGCAGAGTGCTCCTTACTAGAGCAGCTCTCCACCTAAATTGGGAACTTCCCAGAATTCTCCTTTGTTTTTCGTGTATATATATATATATTTTTTTTTTAAAATCAACCCTAGGTGTAATGACTCTTGTATTTGTATAGTGCGTTCCGGCTGTAGCATCGAAGCTCTAAGCGGAGTGAAGTGCCAGTAAGAGCAACAGAAGACTTTCTGGAGGAACAGTTATAATTTGAGGCAAAAGAGCCCGTTTTTAAGCAGTTTCCGAAAAGGAATACAGGTTTCCTCTTTCCTAATATGGAGTGGGAGAGTGTTCCCCAGTTTAGCTGCCACCACCGAGAAAGCTATGTCACCCAATTTAGATTTCCAGCTGCAGGGGACTGAGGCCAGCTAGAGACTGGTGGACCTGAGGTGGCGGTTAGGCACATACCATTTCAGAGAAATGCAAAGGTGTGCGCCTTATGTGTGAGGCAGAGAGCCTTGAAGAAAATGCGCTTCACTACCGGTAGCCAGTGCAGCTGCCTCAGGCTACCGCTGGCTGATGCCAACCTCGGAAGATCCAACACCAGGCGGGCTGCGGTGTTCTGAATCAGTTTCCGTTTGTGGAGAGAGCCTTTGTTGATAGTCAGCATCAAAGCACTGCAATAGTCCAATGTAGAGATGACTAAGGCAAGCGCCACCGAGATTCTGAGATCCTTCTGTAAGAAGAGATGAATTTTCTGGAGGGTTGTGATCACCCAGTAGAAGGTTTTATTAGTCTGATTCACCTGTAGGTCAAGACATAGCACTGTCAAATAAGATCCCTAAATTTCTTGGCACTGGTATGGGTGCAGGCAGGACTCCGCAAGATTGCGGCTACCAGTGAGCATTCCATAGAGAGCTGTTGGTGCCGAAAAACAGGATTTCGTTTTTTTTTCTTTCATTTTTAGCCGATTTTGCCTCATCCATTTATTAATCTCATCATACAGTTGTGAAACCTGTCTGCTACCTCCTGCCAGTTCTTATTGACTGGGATAAGCTGGGTGTCATCAGCATAGGAGGAAACCTGAAAATCAAAACATTGGACCAGCTTTGCTAGCGGTGCCACATATAAATTGAACAAGGTGGGGCTAGGAGAAGACCACTGGGAAACCCCACATGGAAGCTGGAACAGGGCAGCTCTGAAATCACAACAACTCAAGCTGGTTGATCTTTCACACAAAAAGGACTCCAAGATGTCCAGGGCACTGTCTCTTACCCCAGTTTGATAAGGGCACTGCACCATCAACTGCAGAGAGACGGTGTTGAATGCAGCCAAGAGATCTAATAGAACTAGAATGGCACCCTCCCCTTAATCCACCACCTGGCGGATCAAGTCAGAAGCGGCAATGAGTGTGGATTCCAGACTGTGCGCTCTCTGAAATCCGTGCTGGGAGGGGTTTAAGCAACCACCTTCCTGAAGGAAGCAGGCTAGTTTAATATTAATGTGCTTTTCAAGAACTCTAGCCGGGGTAGGCAATAACGAGATGGGACGAAGATTCTTAAGATCATTAGGGGCGCCTCTTGGTTTCCTTTTGAGCAGGATTACAACTGCTTCTTTCCAGGAGAAGGGAAAAATCCCTGTGTTCAGTACTTCCTGGTTGTACAATTCTAATGCATCACAGACCAGGTCAAGAGCAAGCCTCAATATTTTAGGGGGGCAATGATCGTTGGCAGACCATGACACAACCACAGGCAGCAGTGCTTTAATCCTGTTCGCTGGTAATAGCTGGAATTTGGTGAGTAGAGGACTATTGTTTCTTTAAAACTATCTTCAGCATGTTTAAGCATGATTGGAAGCATAGGGAGACACTGAATACTCGGAGTAGAGATTAAGGTGGTAAATAAAAAAATCATTCTCAATGGCTCCATATGTAATTGTACATTATGATAAGCAGCTGCTCTGGCTATAACCGGATTGTAAGTAGTGGTATCTTCAGGGGGAGATGGCCTTTCTGGGTATGAATCCGGATCATAGGGCAGAATGGGATCTGTGTTGTATATCCCATAGATCTAAATCCTCTGGTGGATCGGATAAATCATCCCTGTGTGGTGAAACAGGGAATTCTTGTGGAAAGAACTGTGTAGCTGAAGGTGGTGTAGGAAGTGGTGGAGAAGCAGGAAGGGAAGTAGAATGTGGTGGTGAAGGCTGCTGTGGTGCCTTTTGTTTCTCCTTTTGTTTAAAGATTTTAGTAGGTGGAGGGCCAGCATCTAAAGTTTCTTGAAAATGTAACTTTCTTTTGATTGTTGTAGGAGGAGAGGCTATGATCCTTCCTGTGTCCTTATGTATATGGATATTTTGCTGCTTAGCGTCCATAACCTCCAATATGGGCTGTATCTCTGATGACTCCTCAGTAGCTAGAGCATATCTACTACCGACAGGAAACTGAATGCTTGAGTCGAGCCGAAAATGTCAGCTCGTGAAGCACAGATTTTCATCTCGGTACAGAAACAGATGTGGCGTAATGTTTGCTGGGTGCTGAGTGCACTTTGGTCTTTTGTTTCAGTGCCAAACCCGAGGGTTGGCCATCCAAATGTATTTTTCAGGTCTGACCATGGCTCAAGGCGGTGGAGGACCAAAGAATAATGTAGAAGTCTTTTTAATTGTCTTTGAGTGGTGGGACGGGGACGGTGTACTCACCTGCTGCATTGTTGGGATGGACTGGCTGTCGACATCGGAATCTTGATACGTCGGAGTCTGCAATGGAAACGGTTGCACGTTCTGCTACTACTTTTTGCACATGCTTGTAGGAAGTTGGCTCTGTATGTGCTATTTCAAAGTAAGGAATAGCATGCACAGAGTCCAAGGGTTCCCCTTAGAGGTAAAATAGTGGTTAAAAATAGATAATACTAATGCTCTATTTTGTGGTAGTGTGGTCGAGCAGTAGGCTTATCCAAGGAGTAGTGTTAAGCATTTGTTGTACATAAACATAGACAATAAATGAGGTACACACACTCAGAGACAAATCCAGCCAATAGGTTTTTATATAGAAAAATATCTTTTCTTAGTTTATTTTAAGAACCACAGGTTCAAATTCTACATGTAATATCTCATTCGAAAGGTATTGCAGGTAAGTACTTTAGGAACTTCAAATCATCAAAATTGCATGTATACTTTTCAAGTTATTCACAAATAGCTGTTTTAAAAGTGGACACTTAGTGCAATTTTCACAGTTCCTGGGGGAGGTAAGTTTTTGTTAGTTTTACCAGGTAAGTAAGACACTTACAGGGTTCAGTTCTTGGTCCAAGGTAGCCCACCGTTGGGGGTTCAGAGCAACCCCAAAGTCACCACACCAGCAGCTCAGGGCCAGTCAGGTGCAGAGTTCAAAGTGGTGCCCAAAACACATAGGCTAGAATGGAGAGAAGGGGGTGCCCCGGTTCCGGTCTGCTTGCAGGTAAGTACCCGCGTCTTCGGAGGGCAGACCAGGGGGGTTTTGTAGGGCACCGGGGGGGACACAAGTCCACACAGAAATGTCACCCTCAGCAGCACGGGGGCGGCCGGGTGCAGTGTCGAAACAAGCGTCGGGTTCGCAATGTTAGTCTATGAGAGATCTCGGGATCTCTTCAGCGCTGCAGGCAGGCAAGGGGGGGGTTCCTCTGGGAAACCTCCACTTGGGCAAGGGAGAGGGACTCCTGGGGGTCACTTCTCCAGTGAAAGTCCGGTCCTTCAGGTCCTGGGGGCTGCGGGTGCAGGGTCTCTCCCAGGCGTCGGGACTTTGGATTCAAAGAGTCGCGGTCAGGGGAAGCCTCGGGATTCCCTCTGCAGGCGGCGCTGTGGGGGCTCAGGGGGGGGTTCCTCCTGAGGTGTCGGGTCTCCACCAGCCGAGTCGGGGTCGCCGGGTGCAGTGTTGCAAGTCTCACGCTTCTTGCGGGGAGCTTGCAGGGTTCTTTAAAGCTGCTGGAAACAAAGTTGCAGCCTTTCTTGGAGCAGGTCCGCTGTCCTCGGGAGTTTCTTGTCTTTTCGAAGCAGGGGCAGTCCTCAGAGGATGTCGAGGTCGCTGGTCCCTTCGGAAGGCGTCGCTGGAGCAGGATCTTTGGAAGGCAGGAGACAGGCCGGTGAGTTTCTGGAGCCAAGGCAGTTGTCGTCTTCTGGTCTTCCGCTGCAGGGGTTTTCAGCTGGGCAGTCCTTCTTCTTGTAGTTGCAGGAATCTAATTTTCTAGGGTTCAGGGTAGCCCTTAAATACTAAATTTAAGGGCGTGTTTAGGTCTGGGGGGTTAGTAGCCAATGGCTACTAGCCCTGAGGGTGGGTACACCCTCTTTGTGCCTCCTCCCAAGGGGAGGGGGTCACAATCCTAACCCTATTGGGGGAATCCTCCATCTGCAAGATGGAGGATTTCTAAAAGTCAGAGTCACCTCAGCTCAGGACACCTTAGGGGCTGTCCTGACTGGCCAGTGACTCCTCCTTGTTTTTCTCATTATTTTCTCCGGCCTTGCCGCCAAAAGTGGGGCCTGGCCGGAGGGGGCGGGCAACTCCACTAGCTGGAGTGTCCTGCTGGGTTGGCACAAAGGAGGTGAGCCTTTGAGGCTCACCGCCAGGTGTGACAATTCCTGCCTGGGGGAGGTGTTAGCATCTCCACCCAGTGCAGGCTTTGTTACTGGCCTCAGAGTGACAAAGGCACTCTCCCCATGGGGCCAGCAACATGTCTCGGTTTGTGGCAGGCTGCTAAAACTAGTCAGCCTACACAGATAGTCGGTTAAGTTTCAGGGGGCACCTCTAAGGTGCCCTCTGGGGTGTATTTTACAATAAAATGTACACTGGCATCAGTGTGCATTTATTGTGCTGAGAAGTTTGATACCAAACTTCCCAGTTTTCAGTGTAGCCATTATGGTGCTGTGGAGTTCGTGTTTGACAAACTCCCAGACCATATACTCTTATGGCTACCCTGCACTTACAATGTCTAAGGTTTTGTTTAGACACTGTAGGGGTACCATGCTCATGCACTGGTACCCTCACCTATGGTATAGTGCACCCTGCCTTAGGGCTGTAAGGCCTGCTAGAGGGGTGTCTTACCTATACTGCATAGGCAGTGAGAGGCTGGCATGGCACCCTGAGGGGAGTGCCATGTCGACTTGCTCGTTTTGTCCTCACTAGCACACACAAGCTGGCAAGCAGGGTGTCTGTGCTGAGTGAGAGGTCTCCAGGGTGGCATAAGACATGCTGCAGCCCTTAGAGACCTTCCTTGGCATCAGGGCCCTTGGTACTAGAAGTACCAGTTACAAGGGACTTATCTGGATGCCAGGGTCTGCCAATTGTGGATACAAAAGTACAGGTTAGGGAAAGAACACTGGTGCTGGGGCCTGGTTAGCAGGCCTCAGCACACTTTCAATTGTAAACATAGCATCAGCAAAGGCAAAAAGTCAGGGGGCAACCATGCCAAGGAGGCATTTCCTTACAATGCTCGTCCCCGAAGATGTCGGGTGTGTGCTCTGAACACTTGGGACGTCATCTCCATTTGGCACGCTCTTTGAACTCTAAGAGTCTTTTTGGATCAAAACGACCGGCAAGCTTCACAGTTTTCTTCTCTGTGATCCGGAGACAGGCAGATATTGCACACCAAATGTCGATTGGTGTAGGGAAATTTGGCATGACACGGAGGGCAAAACCGAAAGAGTCTGTTCCATCAGCCTAATATTGTTAGACTGCAGCGTGTCGAAGTAGGCCCGAAAAGGGCAAGGTCGTCCCTAAGGGTGTGTAATCAAACCCGATGACTACAATTGGATAGACTATAAGAGTGGAAAACGCACTCAAAACTATACCGACATTCATAGAAAGTTTAAGAAACGTTCAGCTAATACCGAACCAAGATATACCGGAGCAAGAGGAAACACGTCCGAACCAGACGGCGGAAAGAAAACAATGTAACAAAGGACTCAATGCCCATGCGCAGCATCACAGAGGAGGAGTCTCTTGATCCTGTGACTTGGGGGAAAAACATCTTCGGAAAAAAAAAAAACACAACTTGTAACACTCTGAGCCCAACACTAGATGGCGGACTTATGCAAAGCATGTGTATCTACAGCACTACGTGCCATCAAGCATATATATATATATATATATATATATATATATGGAAAATGTCACTTACCCAGTGTACATCTGTTCGTGGCATTAGTCGCTGCAGATTCACATGCTTTGCACATCCCGCCATCTAGTGTTGGTCTCGGAGTGTTACAAGTTGTTTTTCTTCGAAGAAGTCTTTTCGAGTCACGAGATCGAGGGACTCCTCCCATTTCGGCTCCATTGCGCATGGGCGTCGACTCCATCTTAGATTGTTTTCCCCGCAGAGGGTGAGGTAGGAGTTGTGTATATAGTAATAGTACCCATGCAATGGAGTGAATATGTATACCATAATGTAGTTTAAAGTGATATATTTACAAATTTACAAATGTTCAAGATCAACTTCGAAACAGCTACAGGCTCCCGGGGAGGCGGGTGGGCGCATGTGAATCTGCAGTGTCTCATGCCACGAACAGATGTACACTGGCTAAGTGACATTTTCCGTTCGATGGCATGTGTAGCTGCAGATACACATGCTTTGCATAGACTAGTAAGCAGTTATCTCCCCAAAAGCGGTGGTTCAGCCTGTAGGAGTTGAAGTTGTTTGAAACAATGTTCGTAGTACTGCTTGGCCTACTGTGGCTTGTTGTGCCGTTAACACATCCACGCAGTAGTGTTTGGTAAACGTATGAGGCGTAGACCATGTGGCTGCCTTACATATTTCAGTCATTGGAATATTTCCTAAAAAGGCCATGGTAGCACCTTTCTTTCTAGTCGAGTGTGCCTTTGGTGTAATAGGCAGTTCTCTTTTTGCTTTGAGATAACAAGTTTGAATGCACTTAACTATCCATCTAGCAATACCTTGTTTTGAAATTGGATTTCCTGTATGAGGTTTTTGGAAAGCAATAAATAATTGTTTTGTTTTCCGAATTTGTTTTGTTCTGTCAATGTAGTACATTAACGCTCTTTTGATGTCTAATGTATGTAGTGCTCTTTCAGCTACCAAATCTGGCTGTGGAAAGAACACTGGTAGTTCTACTGTTTGATTCAAGTGGAACGGTGATATGACTTTTGGTAAGAATTTAGGATTTGTTCGTAAGACTACTTTATGCTTGTGTATCTGAATAAATGGTTCTTGTATGGTAAATGCTTGTATCTCACTTACTCTTCTTAGAGATGTGATAGCAATTAGAAATGCAACTTTCCATGTTAAGTATTGGATTTCACATGAGTGCATAGGTTCGAAAGGTGGACCCATGAGTCGAGTTAAGACAATGTTGAGGTTCCACGAAGGAACTGGTGGTGTTCTTGGTGGTATAAATCTCTTCAGGCCTTCCATAAACGCTTTTATGACTGGTATCCTAAATAATGAAGTTGAGTGCGTAAATAGCAGATAAGCTGAAATTGCGGTAAGATGTATTTTAATGGATGAAAAAGCTAGCTTTGACTTTTGCAAACGTAGTAAGTAGCTTACAATGTCTTTAGCAGATGTGTGTAATGGCTGGATTTGATTATTATGGCAAAAATAAACAAATCTTTTCCACTTATTTGCATAGCAATGTCTAGTGGTTGGTTTCCTAGCTTGTTTTATGACCTCCATACATTCTTGTGTAAGGTTTAAGTGTCCGAATTCTAAGATTTCAGGAGCCAAATTGCTAGATTCAGCGATGCTGGATTTGGGTGTCTGATCTGTTGTTTGTGTTGAGTTAACAGATCTGGTTTGTTTGGTAGTTTGACATGAGGCACTATTGAGAGGTCTAGTAGTGTTGTGTACCAAGGTTGTCTTGCCCAAGTTGGTGCTATTAGTATGAGTTTGAGTTTGCTTTGACTCAATTTGTTTACCAGATATGGAAGGAGTGGGAGAGGGGGGGGGGAAAAGCGTATGCAAATATCCCTGACCAACTCATCCATAACGCATTGCCCTGAGACTGATCCTGTGGGTATCTGGATGCGAAGTTTTGGCATTTTGCGTTTTTTGTTGTTGCAAATAGGTCTATTTGTGGTGTTCCCCATCTTTGGAAGTAAGTGTTTAGTATTTGGGGGTGAATTTCCCATTTGTGGATCTGTTGATGATTCCGAGAAAGATTGTCTGATAACTGATTCTGAATCCCTGGAATAAACTGTGCTATTAGGCGAATGTGGTTGTGAATAGCCCAATGCCATATTTTCTGTGCCAGGAGACTCAACTGTGTTGAGTGTGTTCCTCCTTGTTTGTTCAGATAATACATTGTTGTCATGTTGTCTGTTTTGACAAGGATGTGTTTGTGTGTTATTATGGGTTGAAATGCTTTCAACGCTAGAAATACTGCCAGTAGTTCTAAGTGATTTATGTGAAACTGTCTTTGCTGAGTGTCCCATTGTCCCTGGATGCTGTGTTGATTGAGGTGTGCTCCCCACCCTATCATAGAGGCATCTGTAGTTATTACGTATTGAGGCACTGGGTCTTGTAAAGGCCGCCCTTGGTTTAAATTTATATTGTTCCACCATAGAAGCGAGGTGTATGTTTGGCGGTCTATCAACACTAGATCTAGAAGTTGACCCCTGTGCCTGTGACCATTGTGATGCTAGGCACTGTTGTAAGGGCCGCATGTGCAATCTGGCGTTTGGGACAATGGCTATGCATGAGGACATCATGCCTAGTAGTTTCATTACCATCTTGACCTGTATTTTTTGTTTTGGATACATGGCCTGTATTACATTGTGAAATGCTTGTACCCTTTGTGGACTTGGAGTGGCAACCCCTTTTGTTGAGTTGATTGTCGCCCCTAAGTATTGCTGTGTTTGACACGGCTGAAGGTGTGACTTTGTGTAGTTGAGTGAGAAGCCTAGTTTGTGGAGGGTTTCGATGACATACTTTGTGTGTTGTGAACACCGTTCTTGCGTGTTGCTTTTTATCAACCAATCGTCTAGGTACGGGAACACGTGTATTTGCGGTCTTCTGATAGGCGCAGCTACTACTGCCAGGCATTTTGTAAAACTCTTGGCGCAGTTGTTATCCCAAATGGCAACACTTTGAATTGGTAATGTACCCCTTGGAATACAAACCTCAGGTACTTTCTCTGTGAAGGATGTATTGGTATATGGAAGTATGCGTCCTTTAGGTCTAGTGTTGTCATGTAGTCTTGTTGTTTGAGCAATGGGTTTACGTCCTGTAATGTCACCAAGTGAAAGTGATCTGATTTGATGTAGGTAATTAACGTTCTGAGATCTAATATAGGTCTTTGTACTTTCTCATACCCAAAAAGGACAAAACTCTGAGAGTAAACTCCTGTTCTTTTCTGATGAATTGGTACTAATTCGATTGCTTCTTTTTGTAACAATGCTTGGACCTCCAGTTGTAGAAGATCCATGTGTTGTTTTGACATATTGTGGGTTTTCAGTGGGACATTTGGAGGGAAATTGAGAAATTCTATGCAATAACCATGCTGGATAATTGCTAGGACCCAAGTATCTGTTGTTATTTCCTCCCATTGTTTGTAGAACTTGGTTAGCCTCCCCCCGCAGGTGTTATGTGTTGGGGATTTGTGACGTGTAAGTCACTGCTTGTTTTGTGGAGTTTTGGGACTTTAGAACTTCCCTCTACATTTTTGGAACTGTCCCCCTCTATATTGTCCCCGAAAACGTCCCCGCTGATATTGGCTCTGATAAGTGGGCCTTGTTTGTGAGGTTGTGGGTTACGTGCTTTGTCCTCGAAACTGTGTTTTACGAAATGTGCCTCTGCTCTGTGGGGAGTAGAGTGCGAGTGCGCCCATGGCTTTGACCGTATCAGTGTCCTTTTTAAGCTTTTTGATGGCAGTGTCGACCTCCGGCCCAAACAACTGTTGTCCGTTAAATGACATATTCAGCACGGCTTGTTGTATTTCCGGCTTGAATCCTGATGCACGCAGCCATGCATGTCTCCTTATTGTCACTGCTGTGTTTACAGTTCTAGCAGCTGTGTCTGCTGCATCCATTGCTGACCGTATCGGATTGTTTGAGATAATCTGTCCTTCTTCCACCACTTGCTGTGCTCTCTTTTGGAACTCCTTGGGCAAATGTTCTATAAAGTGTTGCATTTCATCCCAATGAGCCCTATCGTATCTGGCCAACAAAGCCTGTGAGTTTGCAATACGCCACTGGTTTGCTGCCTGTGCCGCCACCCTTTTCCCTGCCGCGTCAAATTTACGACTCTTTATCTGGAGGTGGTGCATCTCCTGAAGTGTGTGAGTTCGCCCTCTTGCGAGCTGCCCCTACTACCACGGAGTCCGGTGTTGACTGTTGTGTGATGTACACGGGGTCTGTTGGTGGCAGTTTATATTTTTTCTCTACTCTTGGAGTCATGGCCCTTCCTTTTACAGGCTCCTCAAACACTTGTTTGGAGTGTTTTAGCATTCCAGGTAGCATGGGGAGGTTCTGGTACTGGCTGTGTGTGGACGACAGTGTATTAAATAGAAAGTGGTCTTCAATTGGCTCAGAATGCATGCTGACATTATGAAACGCCGCTGCCCTTGACACCACCTGTGCGTAGGCTGTACTATCTTCTGGTGGTGACAGTCTAGCTGGATAAAAGTCGGGACTGTTATCTGACACTGGCGCATCATAAAGATCCCACACGCCTGGATCATCCTGACTCATCCCTGTACGAGTTGGGGATTGCATCATTGGTGGAGTGGCTACCGGTGACAGTTGCGGAGAGCGTTGTGGAGACGGTGGCAGGGTTACTTGTTTAGCCACCTTTGCCTGTGGCTGCTTGTCTTTCTCCTGGAAGGCAAGTTTGTGTTTCATTCGAATCGGAGGGAGAGTGGTGATCTTCCCAGTTTCCTTTTGGATGTGGAGCCTTTTTTGTGTGTAGTCTGGCTCCATTGTCTCCAGTTCCTGTCCAAATCTATGTGTTTTCATTTGAGGACAGGCCTTGTTCCTCTGTGTAGGAACTGGATTTTGGTTCCGAGGCTGGATGTTTCGGTATCGAAACCTTTTCGGCTGCTTTTTTCGGTTCAGACGACACTTTTTTGCTCTTCGGCGTACAGATTTCTCGGTGCCGACTCGGTTCGGTGCCGCTCTCTCGGAGCCGAGATTGCTCTGACCCGGTGTCTCTGGGTCGAGTCTGCTCTGACCCAGTGTCTCGGGGTCGAGTGTGCTCTGTGCCGGTATCTCGACTGGAGTCGGATGACTTCCACACATGCATGCCCTTTTTCGGTGCCGATGCCCGGTCACCTATTTTTCAGGTTAAGCCATGGCCTGTTGGCGTCCCCTGGGCTTTACTGGTGTTTACGTGAGTCTTGTGTTTCAACGTCTTACAGTTTTCGGTGTCTGTTCAGGATCGACCTCTTCCGAGTCCGAATCCTCAATGGAGTAGGCTTCCTCTTCTTCCTCCATGTGTTTTTGTCCTGTCGGCACAGACGCATTCTGTAATCTTCTTGCTCTTCGGTCCCTTAAAGTCTTTCTGGACCGAAATGCTTGACAGGCCTCACAGGTATCCTCTTTGTGTTCTGGCGATAAACACAAATTACAGACCAGTTGCTGATCTGTGTAAGGATACTTGTTGTGGCATTCGGAGGAGAAGCGGAATGGGGTCCGTTCCATTAGCCTTGAAGACGCATGCGGTCGGCGGAAAATCGAAAACCCCGAAGGGTCGCCGGAGCTCTTCTGAATTCGGTGTCGATCTGTTGTAGCTAACCCGATACCGAACGAAAAACAATACCGTCAAATTTTCCGAGTTTTTCACTAACTTTCAGAACCGAAGCGTGGAGCGAAAATGAACACGCCCAAACCCGATGGCGGAAAGAAAACAATCTAAGATGGAGTCGACGCCCACGCGCAATGGAGCCGAAATGGGAGGAGTCCCTCGATCTCGGGACTCGAAAAGACTTCTTCGAAGAAAAACAACTTGTAACACTCCGAGCCCAACACTAGATGGCGGGATGTGCAAAGCATGTGTATCTGCAGCTACACATGCCATCGAACATATTACATATATAAGTATATATTCACTGAAAAAACAACGGTTAAGGGATGTTATAGTTAGGCAGCACACATTTTAAATGTTCAAAACCATGCAAATTCACCTGTTAGAGTTATCTCAATTAACTATAACTCATGCCCTAAGGTAACTATAAACTTGTGCCCCCACTATGCACAGTTTTTTCATAAATGTTTTTACTTCAAATATTACATTGCTATTATCAATGATGTTATCAAAGATGTCCATAGTGTGGTAATTTGTGGGATAATTAGCAGTGCATGGCAAGGGCGCGTGTTATAGTTACTTGAGATGACCGACTATAATAGGTGAATTTCTATGGTTTTGTATGTTTAAAATGTGAGCCTAACTATAATGTCCGTGTAACCTTTGATTTTTTCAGTGAATATCTGTTTTTTTTCAATTATACTCCCAAACTATAACGTCACTGTAACCTTTGGTCTTCAGTGAGTTTCTATGATTTTTATTATTTATTTTTTAATGTGTAGTAATTTTCATTACTATACGTTAATCCAACCACCGCCACGCACGGCCGAGGCCACAGGGCCTGCACTCAACCCCCTATATAAGCACCCAATGTTGCTCTGTGGACAGCCTTTGCTCGTGCGCAGTAGGGGTTGCCCGCAAGGTCAGGCCTGCAGCCAGCAACTAGAATACGTCTCTACCAGATAATTTATTAACCAATGTAAGTAACTTGTCCATCTGATAGAGACTTCTAGTCGCAGATTCCTTACCTTAGATAGATATGCAAGCAATACCATCCCCAAAGGTGGGTCTGTGAACTAAGATCATAATAGGAAGTCCTGCAGGACCGAATGGGCAAAGTACCAGTCTATTCAGAACTGAATATCCAGATAGTGTTTGGTGAATGTGTGCAATGGCGCCACATTGCTGCCAGGAATGGAACTTTGCATACTAATGCAGTGGTTGCAGCTGTTCCTCTGGTGGAATAAGCATGCAAACCCTCTGAGGGTTGCTACTTAGCCAATGTGTAGCACATTTTAATGTAGAGAACACCCCATCTGGAGATGGTCCTCTTCTGCACTGCTCGACCTTTCTTCAAACCCACAAAGAGTTGATCATCCACCTGGAACTCCTTGTCATGATCAAGCTAGAACACCAAAGCTCTTTTTGGGTCCAGGTGGTGGAGTCTCTCCTCTTCCTTCGAAAGATGTGGGGGCATGTAAAAAGTAGGCAAGGTAACGGATTGGCCTACATGAAAGGCCGTGACAACTTTTGGGGGAAAAAGGAAGACCTGGTAAGAAGCACCACCTTGTCAGGATGGAAGGAAATGAAGGGTGGCTTTGATCAAAGACCCTTAAACTCACTGACCCTATGGGCAGAAGTGATGGCTACAAGGAAGGCTGTTTTCAGAGTATGAAGCCTAAGAAGACAGTTATGAAACTCCAACTTGCAAAACAGCTGACACTACACGTTTTCTGTGGAAATGAACATATCTAACCAAGGCTATCCTCACTGCTGAAAGAGACCTTGAACCACCTCTGGATGGAGACGCCATTTGTGATCGACCAGGCATGGACTGCTGAGTTTGTCTGCTCTGGCATTCAGAGAACCTGCTAGATGTTGAACCACCAGGGATATGCTCCGCAGTTCTGGCTATTTCCAGAGGCACAGAGCATCCTGACAGAGGGTCCACAACCCCAAACCGCTTGTTACAGTACCACACGGTGGTGGTGGTGTCGGTTAACACCTGCACCACATTCCCTTTGAGAGAGGGAAGGAATGCTTTCAATGTAAGCCTGATCGTCCTGAGCTCCAGAAGATTGATGTGGAGCCTGGGGTCAGCTCTGATCTCTTCCTCCCCCATGTGGCTGCCCCATCCCAGGAGTGACATCTGTCACTAATGTCAAAGCTGGTTGGGGAAGGAAGAGGGATCTGCCTTGGACCCAATCACGATTCCAAAGCCACAACTGCAGATGTTGTGCAGTTCCCTCCGAGATTCGGAGCATTTTAGAGAGATTCCACTGACGCTGCGCCAACTGAAACTTCAGGTCCAGCTGCAGAGCCCGCATATGCCCTCTGGCACGTGTCACTAGCAGGATGCAGGAGGCCATGAGGCCCAGCAGCCTCAGTAATTCTCACTGAAATCCATGACAAACTGAAACATCAGTATCACAGCCTGAATATCCTGGACTTGCTGCTCGGAAGGATAGGCCTGAAACCGCAATGTGTCCAGAACAGCTCTGCTGAAAGGGTATGTCTGAGAGGGAGTAAGGTGTGACTTTGGCACATGTATGGTGAACCCCCGTGAATGCAGGAGGTCCCCGCTAGTCTGGAGACAACAGTCTGGGGTAAGCCTGCCTTCAACAGCCACTCATCAAGGTAGGGGAAGACAAATCCCTGACTTATGCAGTTTAGCTGTGACCACTGCCATCACTTTGGTAAAAACCTGAGGGCCCAAAGAGAGCACAGTAAGCTGAAAATGATTGAGGCCTACAGTGAAACACAAGTAAGGTCTGTGGGCAGGCAGGACGGGAATATGAAAATATGCATCCTGCAAGTCCAACGCTACCATCCAGTCTTCTGGGTCCAGGGCAAATATGACCTGAACCAGAGTGAGCATTTTGAACTTCTTTTTGAGAAAGAAATTGAGACAGACCAGAGCTCTAGGATAGGGTGAAGGCCCTTGTCCTTTTTGGGCATCAGAAAGTAGTGGGAACAACAACCACAACCTACTTCTGCCACAGGTACCCTCTTCTATGGCTCCATTGGCTCAGAGAGCTGTAACTTCCTTGCAGAGAAGTGTTGCATGACCCTCTGTCATCCGATCGTAGATGGTGGCATGGAGTGAAGGGTTATCTTGAAGGAGAGGGAGTAGCCCCTTTAGACTGTTTGTAAAACCCACCTGTCTGACGTGATGGATTACCAGTGAGGCAGGTGATGGCAAATCCTGCCTCCAACTGGTCCCTGATGGGGAAGTGCCAGATCAGGAAGGTTTGGAGGGTGTAGCGGGAGGATGGTGGACTGAGCAGACTGCTGGCCCTCTGGTCCATGACAACATTGGATCCCACATCTGTGGCCAAGCAGAGGCCGGACACAGTGTGCAGCACAGTGGCTGGAGGTAAAGGGACATTGTTGGGTGCCCCTTCCGTAGCCACGAAAGGGGTGAAAAGGAGGTGGGCAAAGGGCAGCTTCGAGGCCAAAGGAACGGGCCGTAGCACTGGACTCCTTAAAGCACTCGAGTGCAGAGTCTGCTTTGTCTCTGAAGAGACAGGTGACATCAAAGGGCATGCCCATAAGCGTGGCTTAGACATCCACCGAAAAGCCAGATGTCCTAAACCAAGCGTGGCCTCAAGGCAACAGTCGATTCAACCAATCTATCTAGTGAGTCCGTCGTATCCAGTCCACATCGTATTGCAAACTTTGCTGCATTTCTCGTATCAGCAACAGCTTGAGAGAGAATGGCTGGGCCTCCTCCGGGACCTGTGGCAGCACCTCAGCAACAGTGTCCCATAAAGTATGGGTAAAATGGCCCAGAAGGCATGCTGTGTCCACAGACTGCAATGCCAGACTGGAGGAAGAATACATTGTCTTTCCAAGCTGATCCAGTCTTTTGGATTCCTTATGCGGGGGTGCGGAAGGGAATGTGCCTATGGACTTAGAGGCCTGGATATTCAAGCTCTCTGGAGGAAGCCCCAGGCTGAAGCACCTCAGTCAGGAGGTTAGCTCTGACAGCCACCGAAGGCAGCTCGAGGCCTAGGACCTCAGCCCCCCTCCTCATCACCAGTGAATAAGAAGCTCCCTCCTCCACAGCCACGGTGGGTAGCGAAAGCATGCCAGTGTCAGGGGAAGTGTCCAGACCACTGGCTTCACCCAGGTCCTGAGCCCAGTCCATGGGTCATCAAACTGGTATTCTAAAAGGTCCAGCGACTCCTCCATACTCTCACTGTACCCATAAGAATAAGGGTCAGGATCTGACCTACGGAGCAAGGTCCCAGTCAAAGTCAGTATTGGCATCAAGTGATGCCAGTCCGTTTCGTAGTCTGGAATGGGACCAGGGAAGTTTGCAGTGGCA
Source organism: Pleurodeles waltl (assembly GCF_031143425.1). NCBI lineage: Eukaryota > Metazoa > Chordata > Amphibia > Caudata > Salamandridae > Pleurodeles > Pleurodeles waltl. Next base: position 1,205,795,231 of record NC_090437.1, read on the forward strand.
CGACCGACGCCAGTTCAGATCCGGAAACAGATCCTCCGGAGCCGAGGCTAAAGCCGCTGTGGTTGAACCTGCTGACCCCGTGGGGCTCAAAGGCGCTCAGGGAAGGTTGGACTGCCCAAAGATGAGGCGCATGGCCTCGTAAATCTCATGCAATTAGGCTGGGGTGGCTCCAGCTCTCGGAAACTCAGGGAGGCACGGATCCAACCGTGAAGTAGGCTCAGAGGACAGAGGCCTAGAGCATCGACATTCCTTTTCCCTGCATCGCATCATCTGACCGACAGGTTGAAGTTGAAGAATGCGTGCTCTTCTTGTGCTTACCCAAATACCCTGAATACTTAGAGTTGGACGACAGAGTGTGGGCTCTTTGAGCGGTCTCTGGACCTTCCTTTCAACAGATACCAGCAGCGACGCAGAGCCGAGCCACAAATAGCTTTAGGGACCGTTCCCTCAAAGCCTTCGAGTTCATGGCTTGGCACTTGGAGCATGACTTCAGTTCGTAGTCACGCTCCAAATACCAAAGACACACAAGGTGCAGATCCATCACAGACACCATCCGGTGACAGGAGCTGCAAGGTTTAAATCCAGTCTTCTGTGACGACACCTAGACACACCAGAATAACAAAAAGTTGACAAAATTTGAAAAGTCCAGTAAAAAAAAGTGATTGCGTGGGTTGCTCTTCTTCAGATTTCCATGTAGGCTGGCATGGAAAAGAAAGAATTGATGTCAGCGCACCAGGGTGGCGCCTATATAAGACCCGCAATGTCATATGCTGCGAACACGATGCTGAATACAGACGCTGAGTTGACCAACACCACCTAACTGCAAGCAGGGGCACCTGCTTGAGCAAAATCTCTGGATCCAGATGGACACCAACACACCAAAAGGTGGTGAAAGGTAGGGGAAGGTTGTTACAATGGGGAAAACGCCTTTGTTGCAGAAAATCGGCAGGACAGGCTGGTCTTCAAGCTGAGCAAGCACATTTTGGAAAACATTTTTTAGAGCTGTGTATACTGTTGCATAGTTTGTGACTGTAGAGGGTATTACTAGCAAACACCCGACCTTTTTTCAGTGGGACAGTGTTCTGGGAGATCAGAGCATGAATTCACGTCCACGGGCGAACTGGCTTTTCTTCATTCTTCAGTCTGCATCGAAAAAGCAATATGATAAATCCTGTTAAATCAGCTTTGCAGACCGCAGCATCAGGTAGAAGATCCATGTCCTCAGCCACTTTGAAACGTTCTGGTAGACTGGCATGTGTCGACAGCTTGAAGTAATTTTGCATGCGTTGGCAAGGCAGTTGGGTTAGAAGTTTGCAGCTTTGTTTGTTTATGCTTATAGTTGACAGAGCTTGTTTTCCAGCAACTACTCCATTAATACAATCTTGAAAAAAGCACCATGGAAGTATCATGTGTGCTGGGTGTTCCAGATAAAGAGGAGCATTCTTCAAGAGCAGCAATTGTAAATTCTTTCCTGGTATAGTGGCTTGAATGTGGTGCGGTGTTGGATGCACAAGGTTTTACAGCATGAGCTTCTAACAAGTTCCTGCTCCGTACTATGTCATTATAACTTACTGATACACCAAACCTATTAATTGAAGTAATCAGCTCAGTACTTCTGCTCGTCATAGATTTCGTGGGCAGTCATGTGCAGCAAAGTTTTTTTTTGCCACGATGTAATTCATAGAACATGATTTGGAAAAGACAGAACATTTGCACAGCATAGGCCTGTTGGTTGATGGGATTGTATTCCACTTCCTCGTTTATATCTTCAAAGCCGTCATCAATGTAAGCAACTCCTTTTCCTAACTCAAGATTTTTAGTTTGTAACAGTTTTGCTTTCCTGATATTACACAATAATGTAAAAAAATATTAAGGCAACATCAGGCATCACTCCCATGATCTTCAGTGTTCTGGGGCACCGTTAGGTCCAAAATCTAAATCTTTCGGGACATTTCTTAAAATGGTGCATGCTGATTTTATTACATCCTGTGATCTTATTGTGGCAGCAAGATCTTCAGGAGTCAAATCAGCTGAGAATACTGTAAGTGGCTAATTCTTTTTGTTAGACTGAGAAAAAAAAAAGGTTTGGGATTTTTCTGGTGAGAATGTACAATGACAATTTCATTATCATGGTCCAATACAGTTTCATCAATGTTTACCATTATTTTGCTGATCTCACGGAGTGTGAACCCATAGCCAGCACTCGAGAGTGGCTTTAAAACTTCATTTGCTTTTTCAAAGAGTGCAAACTTAATTGAAGGCTGGTTGGTTAAGTTGCTTCTGAGACCTCATAGTACATTCATATTTTCAAATGTATGCATGCATGCAGTTCGGGTGGGCATACAAATTCACTACAAATACATTCACCTCACTGTTTAGAACAGCTACTAGGCTGAAAACTTCATCCTGGAAGAAACCAGGTGCAGATAAAAATATGTTTGCCCTTTAGGACTCGCATACTCCGTTCTTTTGCCAATCCCTTTGGCCTTTGTTCTGGCTTAACCACAGATAACACACATTGAGATCCTTTGCTTTCTGATGAGTTGTTGGAGGTGGATGAGGGGTAGCCATCAATCATCTAAGTGGATGGGCACTGGGTTTAGTTGTCATTGCTTCCCCAGATGCCTGATTCTTGATGTGATTCACCGGTTTCCGCTATTTTTGACAAATTGTTCCAGGCTTTTTTCCATTGTATATGACTTGTAGCACTTCTTACAATGATAAAATATTTGATTATTTCGCCCATCAGTTTCAATCTTTTGTGAACTACATCTTGTCGTGTTTCTGTAGCATTTCGAACTCGCTTCTGTCCAGCCACAGTTGATGTTAGCTTTTCTTTTAAAATAGTTTGGAGTAGGACTCTTTCTTGGTTGAAGGCCTCCTCAGATTTTGTAGTTAGCAACACTGTCAGGAGGTAATGATCCTCTGCTGCGACCTGCTTCACTCATGTTTATGAATTTGAATCAACCCACAAAAAATTGAAAAATTATTAGCATAAATTACCAATATGATGGCTAAAACACATTATAGAGCGGCAATTTTGGAAAATGGTGGAAAGGTAGCTCTAAGGAGTTATTTTCTGTCGCTATAAGACTATTGTGACTCAAAATCTATGTTTTGCCACCAAATTGAACTTTAAAGGTCTCATGGTTCTTAAAGTATACCATCATCATTGCAACACATCTGCAATTTTTTTTAAAAGTTCGTCCCAAAAAAATTGGCCCTGATTAGCAATGTCTAATGATGCAAAAACACACATCGAAAATGAAAATCTCTGGACAACTATATTTTTACGGGGGTATATCAAGTGGTCCGGACTAATTATGAAACATGGCATAATCACAGAGGCTATCATCAGATCTTATATAATGAAATTGACTTCATAATCTGTCGCTGCACTGCGTGGCACCAAACAGACCAGTGGATTTTCATGTTTTTAGGGCACGTAGATTTACGAAGCAACCTGTCCCACTGACAACTAGATACTTTATTAAATTCTACAGTCCTGTTAGTCTAGTAAGTATTAATGCAATTATGAGTAAGGTTCCAACCAGATGGGAGGAAATTCCATTCTTGATTGCACAAAAGTAAACCCAGCTTGAAGCAGTGTTTCCACATACGGGATCTCAAGATAAACACAGAATTCTCACAAAGTGTCTACCACGTGGTATGGTTCCCCTGATTGAAGACTGTCACCTGGGGCATCATCTTTGCTGCCTTATATAGTGCATGGGACGCGGTCTATTGCTGTTTTGCTAGACGCGCTCAAACATATTCAAAATGAATATGGGGCTGCCCTTGCCTTGGGGATGAAATTAATTACAATTTTGCTGTAGTCTCCTCAATTAATTTAAGTGATATTACAGGGGCGGCAACAGCGCTGGCAGCAGGCCAAATCCTCGCGCAGGTTCCAGCAGTGGACCAGGAGCAGGAACTTCCAATAATTATTGTGAACACCTATACAATAATTTGGGAGCCAGGCCTAATTAGCCACAACTTAAAAAAGAAATATGAAACAGATAACACCAAGCAGACACCCGAGACTTAAAAACAAAACAAAAAACGCTCCGACACAAAAATTAAAGATAAAATTAAAGCACAGGGTGGATCTCTGCAACCGAAGCCCACTGAAAAGCATTGTAATTTACTTAACTGTGATACACTTATACAGCCTGACAGGTATCAGTATACTGATACACGTCCTTCTCGTTCCTGTAAGGTCTCAAATGTTCTGAGAGAGTAGGACGTAGAAAACGCAGGCATGAAGAGTATGCAAAAACGAAAACAGACTCATCGGTGTTAATCTGACATGAAAAAGGAAGAGAAACAGTTTAAAAAGAAGAAAGTGGCAGGTTATTCAGCCACATATGCCACACATTTAGAACGCTCCTTCCGAACAAAACAAGGGCATTGACTCTGCTAGACAGTGCAACAGAGGTCACAATAGTTCACCGGAATCTTCAAGGGTTTCTGGTTTCAAAAGCAACTAATGAATTTATTCACATTGAAACACCAGAGGAGCAGGTGAGTCCTCATGACAGACTTTATGATCTGGACATCCAAATGCAGGGTGATATACCTGTAGGAAATTGACCCTTTTGGCATGGTTACACCCCCACCCTGTGTTTTTGCTGGATATCGGAGTCTAACTTGGCTGAATGTGGTACTGGGATCCCGCTTGCTAGGCCCCAGCAGTGTTCTTTCCCTAAACTGTACCATTGCTTCCACAATTGGCACACACCCCTGGCACACAGCTAGGTTGCTTGTACAAGGTACCAGTGGTACCAAGGGCCCGGTGGCCAGGGAGGGTCTTTAAGGGCTGCAGCATGTATTGTGCCACCTTGAGGGACCCCTAGCCAAACACATGCGCACTGCCATTGCAGACTGTGTGTGTTGGTGGGGAGAAAAAGGTAAAGTTGACATGGTATCCCTCTCTGGGTGCTATGCCCACAAACCACTGTGTGGCATAGCTAAGTGACCCTAAGGCATGGTGCACTGAACCACAGGAGAGGGCATAGCTGCATGAACAATATGCCCCTATAGTGTCTAAGTCCATTCTTAGACATTGCAAGTGCAGTGTGGCCATATTCAGTAAATTTGTAATGACAAACTCCAGAGCTCCAGGGTGGCTTCACCAAAGCCTGGGAAGTTTGGTATCAAACTTCTCAGCTCAATAAAGCCACACTGATGCCAGTGTTGGATATACAGGAAGATACGAAGAGGGCATATCTTAGAGATGCCTCCTGTATTTCACCAAACCCCTTAGTGTAAGGCTGACCGGTTTGTGCCAGCCTGCCCCTAAAAGTCAAGTTTCTGACCCCAAGTTTGAGAGCCTTTGTGTTCTCTGGGGTCAGGAACAAAGCCTGCTGTGGATGGAGATGCTTCATACCTCCCCCCTGCATTAATGCACTGTCTTTTGAAACTGAAAAGTATTACTTACCGTGAAACTGTTTTACCTGTGAATTCTAAACAGAGTGCATTTGATACATGAAAGTGATACTTTCTTGAAACTGTATTTACCTGCAACAAAGATCCTTTTGGTTCTAGAAATAACGTAAAGCATATTTTTGATACACACAACATTGACCTGGAGTAAGTCATTGAGAGTATGCCTCATTTCTTGACTGTGTGTGCACAACAAATGCTTAGCACTACCCTCTGATAAGCCTAATTGCTCGATCACACTACCACAAAAGAGAGCATTAGTAATAACTACTTTAGCCTCTGTTATGCCTCTGGGGACCCACTGGACTCTGAACACTATACCTTACTTTTGGTACAGTATATACAGAGCCAGATTCCTACAATACCAACCAAGTCAGTCATTTGTAGAGCACGGCACTGTCACCCCTAGGGATATCTGGGCGCTGGGGTGCGATGTTTGTCGAAGAGCGAGGTCTTGAGTCTCTTCCTGAAGTCTGCCAGTGAGGGTGCGTTTCGGAGTGGGAGGGGGATGATTGTTCCAGTTTTGGCGATGTAGGAGAAAAAGCTGCCACCCCTGCAGCTGAGCCGAATCCTGGGAGTGTGTACGTGGGCCAGAGAAGAGGAGCGGAGGTGTCTAGTGGGCTGGTGGAAGTGTAGGCGGTGTTAGTGTAGTCCTGTCGTAGGCCGTGCAGGACTTTAAAGGCGTGCGTGAGGATCTTGAAGTGCTGAGTCCGCAGGATCTGATGACATCAGCCCAGGGGGTCATATAGATGTTCAATAATGAGGGGCAGGGGGATGAGTCTTGGGGCACGCCGCTGATGATTTTCCTGGGTGCAGAGGTGAAGGGAGGTTATCGAATGCTCTGAGTACATCCTGTCAGGAAAGAGGCTATCCATTTGAAGGCATCGTCATGTATGCCAATGCTGTTGAGTCTGCCAATGAGGGTGTGGTGGGAGACGGTGTCAAAAGCGGCTGATAGTTTGAGTAGGCTAAGGGCAGTGGTTTCCCCATGGTCGAGGAGTGGGCTGATGTCTTTTGTACAGGAAGCCAGTGGAGGTCTCTGAGGTGGAGAGTGATGTGGGTGCATTTGGGTAGGTCTGGTTGCAGTGTTCTGTATTGTCAGGAGTTTCTTTAGGAGCTGGGAGGAGATGCCGGCGTAGAGGGTTTTGCCATAGTCTAGGTGACTGGTGATCAAGGCCTGAGAGACAATTTTCCTGGTGTTAGCTGGGACCCATTGGAAGATTTTGCAGAGCATGTGGAATGTGTGGAAGCAGGAGGAGGTAACTGCGTTGATCTGCAGCTTCATGGCCAGATTGCTTGAGGATGATGGCAAAGTTGCAGGCGTGGTTTATGGGTGCAGGTTCGAGTTCAACTAGTCACCAGCTATGGTCCCACAACAAAGTGTTTTTCTCAAAGATTAGAACTTCCATTTTGTCAGAGTTGAGTTTTAGGCAGTTTGCCTTCATCCAGTTGGCTACGATGGTCATGGCATTGCAGAAGTTTGTTCTGGTGGTGGAGGGGTCTTCAGTGAGTGAGAGGATGGGTTTTGCATCGTCTGCCTGCAAGACTATTGTAAAGAAATGGCTCCCTGTTGCAGTTACCCCCCACTTTTTGCCTGATACTGATGCTGACTTGACTGAGAAGTGTGCTGGGACCCTGCTAACCAGGCCCCAGCACCAGTGTTCTTTCACCTAAAATGTACCATTGTCTCCACAATTGGCACAACTCTGGCACCCAGGTAAGTCCCTTGTAACTGGTACCCCTGGTACCAAGGGCCCTGATGCCAGTGAAGGTCTCTAAGGGCTGCAGCATGTCTTATGCCACCCTGGGGACCCCTCACTCAGCACAGACACACTGCTTGCCAGCTTGTGTGTGCTGGTGGGGAGAAAATGACTAAGTCGACATGGCACTCCCCTCAGGGTGCCATGTCAGCCTCACACTGCCTGTGGCATAGGTAAGTCACCCCTCTTGTAGGCCTTACAGCCCTAAGGCAGGGTGCACTATACCACAGGTGAGGGCATAGGTGCATGTGCACTATGCCCCTACAGTGTCTAAGCAAAACCTTAGACATTGTAAGTGCAGGGTAGCCATAAGAGTATATGGTCTGGGAGTCTGTCAAAAACGAACTCCACAGCTCCATAATGGCTACACTGAATACTGGGAAGTTTAGTATCAAACTTCTCAGAATAATGAACCCACACTGATGCCAGTGTTGGATTTATTAAAAAATGCACACAGAGTGCATCTTAGAGATGCCCCCTGTATTTTACCCAATTGTTCAGTGCAGGACTGACTGGTCTGTGCCAGCCTGCTACTGAGAGACGAGTTTCTGACCCCATGCAGTGAGAGCCTTTGTGCTCTCTGAGGACAGAAACAAAGCCTGCTCTGGGTGGAGGTGCTTCACACCTACCCCCTGCAGGAACTGTAACACCTAGCAGTGAGCTTCAAAGGCTCAAGCTTCGTGTTACAATGCCCCAGGGCACTCCAGCTAGTGGAGATGCCCGCCCCCTGGACACAGCCCCCACTTTTGGTGGCAAGTCCAGGAGAGATAATGAGAAAAACAAGGAGGAGTCACTGGCCAGTCAGGACAGCCCCTAAGGTGTCCTGAGCTGAGGTGACTGACTTTTAGAAATCCTCCATTTTGTAGAAGGAGGATTCCCCCAATAGGGATAGGGATGTGTCCCCCTCCCCTCAGGGAGGAGGCACAAAGAGGGTGTACCCACCCTAAAGGACAGTAGCCATTGGCTACTGCCCTCCCAGACCTAAACACACCCCTAAATTCAGTATTTAGGGGCTCCCCAGAACCTAGGAACTCAGATTCCTGCAAACTACAAGAAGAGGACTGCTGAGCTGAAAGACCCCTGCAGAAGAAGAAAGAAGACACCAACTGCTTTGGCCCCAGTCCTACCGGCCTGTCTCCTGCCTTCTAAAGAAACCTGCTCCAGCAACGCTTTCCCCAGGACCAGCGACCTCTGAATCCTCAGAGGACTGCCCTGCTTCAAGAGGAACAAGAAACTCCCGAGGACAGCGGCCCTGTTCCAAAAAGACTGCAACTTTGTTTCAGAGGAGCAGATTTAAAGACCCCTGCAATCCCCGCAAGAAGCGTGAGACTTGCAACACTGCACCCGGCGACCCCGACTCAACTGGTGGAGAAACGCTACAGGGAGGACCCTCTGGCGACTCCAAGACTGAGTAACCAAAGTTGGCCCCCCTGGGCCCCCTTAGCGATGCCTGCAGAGGGAATCCCGAGGTTCCCCCTGACCGCGACTGCCTGACTCTGAAATCCCGACGACTGGAAAAGACCCTGCACCCGCAGCCCCCAGCACCTGAAGGATCGGAACTCCAGTGCAGGAGTGACCCCCAGGAGGCCCTCTCCCTTGCCCAGGTGGTGGCTACCCCGAGGAGCCCCCCCCCCGCATCGCTGAAGAGACCCCTTGGTCTCTCATTGAAAACCATTGGAAACCCGACGCGTGTTTGCACACTGCACCCGGCCGTCCCCGCGCTGCTGAGGGTGTACTTTTTGTGTGGAGTTGTGTCCCCCCCCCGGTGCCCTACAAAACCCCCCTGGTCTGCCCTCCGAAGACGCGGGTACTTACCTGCTGGCAGACTGGAACCGGGGCACCCCCTTCTCTCCATTGAAGCCTATGTGTTTTGGTCACCTCTTTGGCCTCTGCACCTGACCGGCCCTGAGCTGCTGGTGTGGTAACTTTGGGGTTGCTCTGAACCCCCAACGGTGGGCTACCTTGGACCCAAATCTGAACCCTGTAGGTGGGTTACTTACCTGCAAGAACTAACAATACTTTACCTCCCCCAGGAACTGTGAAAATTGCACGTGTCCACTTTTAAAACAGCTATTTGTGTTTTATGTGAAAAGTATATATGCTACTGTAATTATTCAAAGTTCCTAAAGTACTTACCTGCAATACCTTTCAAATGAGATATTACATGTAGAATTTGAACCTGTGGTTCTTAAAATAAACTAAGAAAATATATTTTTCTATAACAAAACCTATTGGCTGGAATTGTCTCCGAGTGTGTGTTCCTCATTTATTGCCTGTGTGTATGTACAACAAATGCTTAACACTACTCCTTGGATAAGCCTACTGCTCGACCACACTACCACAAAATAGAGCATTAGTATTATCTCTTTATGCCACTATCTTACCTCTAAGGGGAACCCTTGGACTCTGTGCATACTATTCCTTACTTTGAAATAGTACATACAGAGCCAACTTCCTACAACTATGTTGAGTCCGTGTTTGGGAGGTGGGGGGGGGGGGGGAGGGTCCATGAAGAAGTTCAATAAAGAGAGGCTTAGCGGTGAGCCTTGGGGTACACCACAGATGATTTTCTTGAGTGCAGAGTGGAAGAGAGGTGGTCAGATGCTCTGAGTACATCCTGTCAGGAAGTAGGCGATCCATTTAGATGGTCTTGTGTCTTATACCGATGACACTCAATTGTTTTTTTCTTTTTCTACTGGGTCAGACTCAGATTTTGCCACTCTCCATGCCTATCCGATGTCGCTAAATGGATGGTGAACAGCAAACAAGCTAAATGAGGATAAAACTGAGCTTATGTTGGTAGGACATTTTTCATGTTTGACGCCCCCTACCTTAGTCTCAGTTGGACTAAATGACCTTCCCTTGCCCAAAGATAATATAAAGAGTCTAGGTTTTTGGCTGGAGTCTTGCCTCACAATGGAATGCCACTTGAAGAAATTGGCAGCTACTTGCTTTTATTTACTGAGGACCTGTAGGAAGGTTTTCACATTCCTTCCCTTTGTAGCTAAAAAGCTCATTGTCCAGGCCCTGATACTGTCTCGCCTAGACTATGGGAATGTTTTGTTCTTCAGTTCTCCTTCCTATGTGGTAAAGAGACTACCAGTGGTGCAGAATACTGCTGCCCGCCTTCTAACGTGTACCCCGAGACACCACTCAGCTAAATCTGCTCTGTGTTCCCTTCATTGGCTCCCTATTGAAAGGTGCATTAACTTTAAAGCCTCCTGTTACGTGCATCGTGCACTCCACAATAGGGGTCCGGCCTTTCTTAGGCATATTATGACTTCTTACACACCCCCAGAGATCACTTAGATCTTCTGCCACCTCTTTGATCAATACACTTCGGTTTAATAAATTAAGATGGGGAGGCAGGTCGTTTGCCTTCAAGGCGGGTCACCTATGGAATACTTTACCACTGGAGCTTCGATCACAAAACTCAAAACCTTCCTTTTTCCTTTGTAGTCTGTCAGCTTTATCTGTTCAACGGTCCTGCATTAGCGCTGGGAGGCCTCCGGGTAGCCATGCTCTCTGCAAATTTCTAATAATAATAATTTGAGGGCATCATCACGTATGCCAATGCTGTTGTCTGCCAATGAGGGTGTGGTGGGAGACAGTGTCAAAATCGGCTGATAGTTCGAGTAGGATACGGGCGGCGGTTTCTCCATGGTCGAGGAGTGGGCTGATGTAGTCTGCGACAGCAATAAGTGTGGTCTTGGTGCTGTGGTTGGAACGAAAACCTGACTGGGAGATAATGAGTATGTTGTTTTCTTCCAGGTAGCAGGTGAGCTGTTGATTGATGGCCTTCGAGTACCTTGGCAGGGTAGGAGAACAGCATGATGGGTCGGTAATTTTTGAGTTTTTTTTGGGGGGCGGGGGGGGTCCAGTGGAGGTTGTTTTCAGAAGGGGTCTGATTTCGGCATACTTCCATTTGTCTCGATAAACTGCAGAGGTGATGGAGGCATTGAGGATACTGGTGAGTTCTGTGCTGATGAGGTTGCTTCCAATGCTGAACAGGTAGTTGGGGGGGAGGGGAAGAGGGATAGGGGGTGTGTCAGAGTTCGATGGTCCCCCTGAGTGGATTGATGACATAGGTGGATTCTGTGGTGAGCGGTGACCACTTGGTGGTCCCTTTGGGTTGCAATATTCATTGATTATTCTGAAAAGTTTTTTTGTGCAGCTGGTTGCTGCGTTGATGCTGCCATTCTCTTCGCGTCTTTAATTAGTCGGTGCCACATACTATTAAAGTAATATTCTGGGGGAAATTTAACAAAGCAATGACATTCTCATGGCCGAGGTAGACTGGCTGCTGGAGTTTGCAAGAAAAGTACCACAAGGAGAAGATGTAATATTACTCTTGTTCTTTGTTCCTGTATCTGAAGCAATCCATCAGGCATAAGCCAAAAGATTGGGCTCTTGCACAAGCCCCGGCATTTCACAGCAATCACGAAGGTTGGGATAAGGGTCTCCTTACCATGTAATACCTGCATGCCCTAGTCCACAAATGCAGCCACAATACCCAATCAAACATGAAGCTAAATTCTCCAACAATTAGAGTACCAAGGCATAAATGAACCCTGCATAGCTATTAAGAATAATCCTTTTTCCCTGTAATGAAGCCACATCATTGCTACCACAGTCTTAGACTAGAGAAATTTAAACATGGACTTTTGCAATTCAGAATTCACGCAGTACAGCTCTAAAGAACAATATAGTCTGTAAAAAAATACTAAACATTGGACATCTCCAATGGATTTATCTGCCACAATATAGTACCTGAAAGCACACATCTAACCATTTTAGCCCCCTCGGAAGTCAAAGGCGTTTTTGTTGACTTTAAGAATATAAGAAAAGTCCAGGATTGTTTGCTGCCCAAGTAATGTCAATTTTACATAAAACTGGTTGGTCAAAACAGCAATATCTTGCAGCTTGTGCTGCAGGTCGTGGTGTCATGAAAGATGGTGTTCTTCATGCACAAAAAACATTTACACAATCTCTATGATATTGTATCACTCAGCTGGCTAAAATCAAAGCTTTAATTCTGGCACTGGTGAATACGAATCCTAAATTCTCCACACTCAGTGTGAGATTCATATTATCGCGTCTAGTCTAATTGGTGCCTGAATGGAGTCAGACTCTAAAGAGAATGCTATTAAGCATCAATTGCTTCGGGGAAAAGTGGGCCATCTTAAAGATTGCTTGTCACAGGCTCATGAAATTCATACATTGAGTCATTAACATGTTGGTGTACACGCTGCAGGGAAATCACTGGTTGATGAAGCCACAAAAGCAGCAGTCCAGCCTGCTACAGCAGACATGTTTACTAGTTCTCACACTAGGGTGGATGAAGACATCATGGCTGCTGTCACTGTTTCGGCAGGTGGCATACCATTACCTAAAAAATATCCAGCAAAATATTTGAGTGCCCAAAATATACGGTTTACTCACATTCCCAGGTTGGGTGATCGAGTGATACCCAACCAGGACCACAGGCAAGAATTAATCACATCTACGCATGAGGGAGTAGCATCAGCACAAGCTGGTGTGGCGGCTGCAGTTCCTTTACTACAGAAACATTAATGGTGACATGGTCTGTACAGACAAAACAGCATGTCCTTAGTTGTGACATTTCAACAAATTAAAGATTCCACTGCAGCGTGCCCGCCACACACATCTCTCCTAGTTTCCAACAAGCCTCTCCAATGTGTGTATTTGGATCACTGCAGACCTCTGAACTCAGATTGTGCGTTTACATCTATTCTACTGGCCACACACGTTCTAAATTCCTATGGGTGAGGCCACAACGATTGGCGGACACTCCGGTATTAAAGATTTGCAAACCTTCATCGAGAAGATTTGCAGTAGTGACATTCCACTCGGTCCAGGTACCTGGTGTTTGCCTCTAGGGCTTTTCAGGAACATGGGAACCCTGGGTGTTGCTTTGCATTATTTTCTCCTCCTATTATCCTGAGGGACATTAGATAGTGGAAAGGAAAAAGTGTGACTTAAGGGAGTCCTAACAAGAGTATTAGGCTCAGGTCGTAGTTGGGTCTACCATCTATCTGAAGTCCACAAAGCTTTAAATAATCTGCCTAAAAGATCTTTGGGAGGCTGGACCCTCTACGAGGTCCTATTTGGGGACCAAATGTACGTTCCAGATCTTGATAATCCTGGCACAGTTGCAGAAGACATGCCTTATGACATAAAATAACGTTTTGCTGTCTTACAGGAATTACAAGACTTCCGAGAAGAGTTCTCAAATGATATTCCCAAACGTTTTGCCACTGATGGAGTGAAGGAGCAGCCAGCATCTTCTGGCTGGATTCCTAAAATAGGGGATCTAGTTAGATGGGCTATTACAAACAAGAAGGAAAGTGGCCCTTCTTATTGAGGACCAGAGTCAGTCCTTGGCTTTCAAGGTACCAGAACTGTGATTTTGCCTTCATTTGCAGGTTGTAAAAACAAAAGACCTAATCAAGCTACATCAGGTGGCCGGTCCCATGCAGTAGGCCAAGAGTGCTCCTGGGTAGTTCCCTTCCACATCTTACTACCCTACAGAAAATCCCTCTATAAAACTTTTGAGCACTAAAAGTATTGTTTCTCCCCGGCTGGGGACACTGGATGCTGAACTTCCACTAGTTCCTATAATTACTGCCAATACAAGGCATACTTCAGATGTTAAGTCTACAGTTTTTGACTGATGCTTCTACCAATCAATTAAGGTGTTAATTATCAACTCCCTTTAGAGGAGACTACCAGTTCTCCTTTACCACATTAGGTTCCTGTTTTTGCAGACTGCCTCTGGTTACTTTGTCAGAATTTATGATTTTTTTCCCCAGATACATGCATTTCTTCTGTGGCCGAGACAGACTTCTCTAACTCCTCTTTGGTCCTATATTTGGACTACCATCTAATTGTTTTTGCTCTTCATTTGGATTAGGTTGGATCTGTGACAGTTTTTTTCTTGATTTTGAATAGACATTACCTTCCAGAACACAGTAAACCTGAACTGGTAGCCAATGTACTGAAGCCTCATTCTACACAAAGGGTGCAAAGAGACCTGTCCCTGGTGAACATTTCTGCATTTCCTGTCTCTGGTGGAACTGTTGTGAGTAAGGTCCCATTTTAGGTCCTAAACAAACATTACAGATTCTGTGTGTTCTTAAAATATCAGTGGATGATATAATTACCCCAAGTGCCATTTCAGATGAATGGGGCTTGGATACAGTAAGAAGTATGCTTTCGAATTGGAAAGTTACTGTATTCAAAACTGAAGATATGTAATTGAATTCTGCTAATTACGGTGAAATGTTTTGATATCATCACTATGTTTATTCTTGTTTACACATAGCTAGTTCTCCACATACAGTTTTTAATCATACACAATGGTAATATTACCCAACACCACAGTGGGTAGTTTAAAAACTTATTTGAAATAGTCTGCATATTTTTCGGGCACAATCCCTTACATTAGTATCATTATTATAAGCTTACCCTGTTCCCCAGCGAAGAAGAAGATGCTGACCCAAACTAAATTGATTTATTTAGACTCTTACATCACAATTGTTCCTAAAGGGTTACGAGTATTGGCAAGAACACATTGATTTGAAATCAGTTTGGGAAACATGTAGTTAGCAAATACAGGGCAATGACGCTTTGTTTAGAGCATAACTCATCCCTACCCAAATGATTTTCATGAATAACGCAATGCAGCAGACAACTTGCATGGGTCTTGCTAGAAGTTAAGACATGACCACACCCTCCATTGCACATTTGATATTTTGCAATATTCTGTAAACATTACAGAAGACCAACTAAACAAAGTGATTCAGAATGGTACTCATAACTCTTCATCTTCAGGTCCAGATGGGTGGTTAGTGTAGTCAGACGACGCTAATGGCCGTCACTCACGTTTTATGAACCTTCCATGGGTTTTAAAGGTAGCAGACCAGACCTCTGTACTTGCAATCACAACTTTCAGGGGTAGTTACTATCTACAGTGTAGGGAAGTTATGCCAGCAATTGTTGCAACATTCCACATTAACTGCAGTTAAGGAACACCTCTTCTTTCTGATGACATGAGCTTAAAAGATATCTTGTTGGGCCCTAGGTAACCACGTCCGAAATGCTTCTTAGAAGCTATTTATAATGATTAGGATAATTTCTCAGACGCTGCTGAATGCTTAAGACAAACTGACAGGGAAAAATTTGAAAAAGCATTAGCTGTTGTGGATAATGGCATGACAACTTTGTCGACTCACATTTATTCTTTGAATAATATTGTATCATCTGCATTTGATATTTTACGGAATTATATGTCAACATGGGAAAAGACACCTGAGATCGATTATGCAACCGATTTGGACATTGCAGGTTTTAAAATCAAATAAAGACATCTGAACATAACAGAGCTGTTTTGTCATATAATTTAACACACATACAGAAACTAATGGCAAAGGAAGATAAACTTACACAATGTTAATATTGTGTCCTGAATGACCAAGGTTGTTGAGGGACTCCTAGTTTCATACCACGTGTTGACAGCTTACAGGGTGGTGACATGCTGTTGTAATGTGTTATTTCCACCCACGCAAATAGTTAGGGAAATTACCTTTCAGCCTTCCATCTCTATTTTTAAAATAAATTTCGATAAGCTGAGCGGACAAAGCCTTATTGTTTTAGAAGTACCTGTGACTAACATCTGCCAGAGAAATCTTTGATCTCCAAGTTGTAAGGTCTTCCTCTTTAGTCCAAATGCTACTGCGCACAAACTTGCCAGAGCATTTTACGGACTATTTAATACTTCAAGTACCTTAGGAGCGGTACACCTTTTTGAGGCAACTGGGTCTGGCTCTGTCAATACATTCCAGACCGTATTTGCAGTGATAATGTCCTTTCTGCAGTCCGTGTTTCAAGTGTTTTAGGAGGCATACTAGTTGTGTTAATCCTAGTCGTTGCCATTTTGGTCATATTCTTGTTGCTTCGCAAAGGGTGTTCCACCTCGAGGCCATATGGTGATGAATCTGCCACACGTCATGCTGTGTTGTAATAGCATGATACAGCACTTCGGAGTATCTTTGCTCCAGGGATTGAACGTGAACTGGTCTGTGTCTTTCTAGACCAGTGTGGTTGCAATGTGTACGGCCTGTGTTCTTCTGTCTGTTGTGCTCTTTCGAGTGTTTGGCTAAGCAATTGGTTCAATCTATTGATATTAATCTGCATGCAAGGCCGCTGAGTGTCTACCTTCATTGCTGGTCTATGAGGCTGCCATTGGTCCGTTTACTGGAATTTGCTTGTCAGACCGCTGTGGATCTGTCATCTGCAGATTCCTTTCTGGACCTTGTTGACTGGACATGGAAGCACCTTGGGACCCTCTTGGACTGATTTGGCCCCCTGTTTTAAGCAATTCGTTTTTTTTTCAAGATTTTATTGGCTTTTTTTGTAATTGCCATATTTTCTAATATGGCTTTCAGCAGCTTTCATTATTAAAGTACTTATACATTTTACATGTATTTATATTTTAGGGAAGCTTCTATATTTTAATTTGAGCTGAATCTCTCACGGCCAAGGGGTGGTTGTGGTAAAGCAAGACAAGGCCCGCACAGAACCTCCAATTTAGAATGCACATCTTTTCTGATGGTGACCCCTTTTCACCATGGTTCTACTCTCATGTGATAATGTACTGAGAATACACTGTACATGAGGCCTAAACCTTGTAAGTGCTGTCATGCAGTCTGTACACTCTGTCCAAGGCTAGGCACACAGAACGTGATGCCCTTGTACCATGACAGTCCACTAGAGCTAGCTCTGTTGCCACAGGCGTATTGCCAAAGACACATTGCATCAGATCAGCACCCCTGACATAGCAGGATATTCGATTATAAAGAATACCTCTGTGCTACATTCAGCAGAGGAGGAACACGGAGCACTGTGACCGAGATGCAGCCATGCTATTGTCATTTTGCAAGGGACAATAGCCTGCACTACACCAGACAGACTTCCTGGCTTTCCGGTACAACTTCCCCAGGTATGGTGAGGCTGTCCCAATTGATGTGGCACTCCCACTATGGTCTTGAGGATACCCCCACTAAGCTCTTGATAGTGTAGGTAGTATTAGACAGGAGTGTACCAACACAGTAACATTAACATTGTTGATCTGGTTATCCTTTTTACCATTCTTATCATGCTTTATTTCATCTGCCTAATAATTGCAACACATGCTTTTTATACAAGAATAAAAACTTACTGCAATAAATATTTGGAAAAACATTTGTGTATCTTTCCTGTGTCTAGCCGTGGGTGTGCAAAGTGATAATGATATGGCAGGTGTTTTTCGACAATTTCCTTGGGAATCCGAGTAGGTATGTTTAAGGTTGCAGATACCATCTGATACCCTGATAGGTTTAGAGGTTCAGATAGGGCACTGTGAGCTAGCTAGGAACTGTGTCAACATTTCCCGATGGTATATAGACAGACGAAGTGCCTGTGTCATGAAATTTGTTAACCCAACAGTGTCTTACTTAATTCATAGGAACCGTATAACACATTTTTATTCTGGCTAAAATCTATTTCTTGATGTTTTCTGACTCCCATAATCATATCTTGATCTTCTCATTTGTTGTTAAAAACTGGAAGACATTTCCGTCTTTAAAACTCAATTTAAGAAAACTGAGATCCTATTTTGTTTTGGTCTGGCAAGTGACTGAGATAAATGCAATACTATAAATGAATAAGTAATAATGACTGAAAAGCCTTGTGGGGCCCAGAAAATCATAAGTGAATGTGCAAACATAATGAACCTATACCCTACCTGTATTGCAACTCCAAAAGAAAATCATCCAGTCCAGCATTTGGAGTATCTACAAACCATGTTTATATACATACCTTAGGTCGATCCCCAAGAAATCCACTGCAGTTTGGGGCACCACACCTGCAGACAGTTTTTTCATTGCCCAGACAGTCTAAATTGTAATTAAACGTAAGCTCCACTCCTAACAGGGGAAAATACAAGCAGGTCTACTTGAGAGTTGTGCATATAAAAGTAACATATGTACACAGAACTATTTTCTCTTACATCTACAGTATTAACAACCACTAAACTGTCATTGAGTATTATCAAATTATTATCATTAATAATGTTAATAAATAGAGTGAATTAGTCATACTGCTCATTGCCTTTTTATGAACTGGTTACAGACCGTTTTGTTAGGTAAGACCCTAGTGTCCCAACAACACACAAAACATGCTATACAACATACTAGGCAATATAGAGGTAAACACCTTTTGACATTTACATTTTAGGTCTTGCAACAGGTAGTTTTAGCTATCTAGAAGATATCATATTACCAATATGTTCAAAACACTACATAGGGATTAAGTTTTGAGTCAGCCCTTTTCACCCACTTGCTTTACTTTTGCTTGTCCTGCTTTGCTGTTGCTTGAATGACATTTCAGTCAAAGCATATTGTGGATACATGGTTTGTGGCATTGATGTTACAGTAGTAATGTGGAAAAAGAAATCCTCACTGTGACTGCAGTGGTTCTGGTCTGTGCTAGCAGTGTTGGGAGGTCTTTCCTACCGTTCAAAAGTGAATGGTGGATTCGTTGTTCTTCCGTAAAGTTGTCTGGGTCAACAAATTTCAATGCTTTGTAAGTGGAATCTCCTCAAGTGAGATGGCCAGCACATTAATGTGACTAATTAAAGTACCTCACATTCAGCTACTGTCCGTTAAAGCAATGGAAGGCAAACACTGAACATGAACCTTAAGGCAAAGATGAATGGGGAATCAGATGTTAGGAGGAGAGCTATTTGAGGTATGCAGCATCTGCAATTGTTTGTTACTTACCATGGATATAACTGTGTTAGAGGTCTTTACTTTGCGGTCCTTTAATAGCCGGTCATCTTGTGGTCTGTGTGCACCCAGAATGTCCATGCAAGTTGGCAGACTATATGCATCAGTTTGTCAGCATCTTGCCATATTAGGCATAGAAAGTGGACTAATTCGGTGTCTGGAATAATTACCATAGTGGAAGCCTTATGTACCTCAGTAAAGGGCAGAAGTAAGTGCCCGAATTCTAGCAGGAACAGTTGCAAATACCCTTCTAAGTACTCAAAAGATTTAACTGGTATGAAATTTTTGCTAGTATATTCTTCGCTGGATTAAAAGAGAAAGAAAAATCTAGCTTGAACTGGTGGTCTCAGAGCAAACTGGCCAACAGAGTTGTGCAGGGGTGTGGGCTGGCACTAATTCACCACCATGCTGGGTGTGGTATTCCCTGAAATACTAAGAAGTTGGTCTCCAAATGTCAGAGGGGGGTGCTAGTCACTGGGTTCCCAGCTGAACTGGTTCATTCTAGTGTATGTTCTGTCAAATTTCAAACGGTGAATTGCAAAGAATGTTTTTTATTAATGTCAAAGCAAACATTTTTAACTTGAATACATGAAACAGGGGTGAATTTCTCAACACCAATTTTTTCTTTGCAGCATATCGATAGAAAGTAAAGTCCATAGACCCAATGAAATATGTATGTCTGTTGGGGTGAGTCAGCGATTGTACCTCATTGAATTTTGTCATATGCATTCAAGAGCGTAAAGACTAAAAAGTAGACATTGGTGATCTAGTGAGTACACAAATTTTATCTGCATTTTCTGCAGTTTTTTTTTAACTTTTTTTTTTTTACAAAAAATGTTCAGCTATATAAGCTTGCAGGCTTCTCATTATCTGTTGCTCAGACAGTGACTAAGTCTTAAATTGATAGCTCATAGACGCCAGTAGAACATAACTGCGTCTTTATCCAGGGTGTGTGAGCCACAGTATTGAGTCAGTATCCAATAATGTTCCAGCTGGGATTTTCTTAGGTCACTGACCGTGTAAGAAATTAGATTATTATTTGGGGTATGTGGGTACCCACCCCAAGGAATAAACTTAACCCTTGTCAAGGTAAACGCTCAAAGTCACTAAATAATATGGGTTGAACCTCTGGTAGCCACAGCCAACAGGCTTAACTGAGGGCAATGTGTAAAGTATTTATGCAGTACCAAAACAGTAATAAAAGAAAAGAAAAACAATAATCCCAAATTAAATTAGAAACAGTGAGTAATATTTAACAAAAAAAAATGACAATCCAATGAGGGGAACTGGAGACATTAATTTTTTACAGTTTTAAGTAGGAATAATGCCAAGAAGCACAAAGTGCCAATGAGATGATATGGTCGTCTAGGCCGGGATATAGGCATAACTGTGCGCTGACAGCGGTGGAGCACAGGTTTGATACTCCAACCAGTTTCGTCCTGGTCAAAGATTTTACCTTCTGACTTAGTCCTGCAAGCCCCAATTCACTTCAGCAGGACACGTCTGAAGCCTCAAAGGTCCTCCTGGGAGGCACTTAGAGACTCACTGGATATCAGGCAGAAGTCAACAGAAGGGTCTAGAGTCCAGGTCCAGTTGCCACTCAGCTGAGTACTACCAGGGCCTCTTGTATTCCTGTAGCTTGAACAGGACAGCTTAATGACCCTTTGAGTCAACTTCTTTGTCCTCGATAATGGAGGGAGCAGGTCCAGTCCTCTCAGGTCACAGACAGCAGGTCTAGTCCTTTTCTTCTTCCTCAGGTCCATGGCGTGTTCTGAAAAGGGTGTCTAGAGATGCCAGATTTATGCCTGAATAAACTAATGGTTAGGAATAACTCCTAGGCACAACCCAACAAATACAATAAAATTTCCCAGGGCCAACTCCACCCACTTTGGGCATTTGTTAAGATTGCAAAAGTCTTCAGCCATGCTAAACCTGGGCTGCTAAGGCTGAGGGTTTAAGTGGGGAGTGGACTTTGGAAATCCTAGGGTCATCCCACATATAACATTAAAATGCAGGCTGAAGCAGCCACTGTATCTCCAATAAATCCAGAGACAAACGTCTGGTAGAACAAACATAGGGTTTTC
This sequence comes from Pleurodeles waltl, assembly GCF_031143425.1. Taxonomy (NCBI): domain Eukaryota; kingdom Metazoa; phylum Chordata; class Amphibia; order Caudata; family Salamandridae; genus Pleurodeles; species Pleurodeles waltl. The sequence continues at coordinate 1,205,816,366 of NC_090437.1, forward strand.
CAGCCAACAGAAAGCAGGTACATGAGAACTGTCTTTTCTTCTGGTGCTCTGTCTTTAAAGTGCACTCCAAGTGTTCTATACAATTCCAGGATACCTGTTAAGTAGGATTTGACGTTCCATCAGGATTTGATATAGTAGAGTCAAAAAGGAAGCCAACAGCTCCCCATCCCTGTATGTACTCTTAGAATCAAAAGGAGTCATTTTTAGCCAATCAGGACAGACTGCTTGCTCTTGGGAGACTTTACGCCTTTCCCAACACTTATTAAAATGCTAATCACTGGCAGAGAGCAACTGAAGAATGATTGCAAATTAGCCTTCAGGAACATCAGGCAGTGAAAAAGGTAATGTTCTAAAAGTTACATTTCCTTAATATTTATTAAAAGTCCAACTACCCTACTGAATTGGACTTTTAATAAATATTAAAACTGTTTTTTAATAATTTTTCTAATTAGTCCCATTCCCGAGATACAGGAGTAGGATTTTAATCTGGTTTTCCACGTAGGACAGCTGGTCCTGCCACAATGAAAAATAGCTTTTGGGTGCTTATAGATGTAAGGATGTAAACATTACATTTTTACATGTCCTACTTTTAAATACCATGCACCTTGCTGTGTGGGCTGCCAAGCCTAGATAGGAGTGAATTAAGATGGAGGTTTTGACCTGTCAAAAGATTTTCTTTTGACAGGTTGAATCGCAGTTTATAAACTTGTACAGTTAGGCTACAGAGAGTAGGCCCAAAGCCATGCTTGCACTAACTCTGTAGTTGATGGCACATTAAGTGCTGGAGTTCACTAGTGAAATGTAACCTTCTGGCCCGCAGTACATTTTGTGCCATATACTAGGCACCTATAGGCAAGTTAAATATACCAACTGGGAATATGGAAATTCTGCTATGTTCAAAGGAGGAGCACATATACTTTACTACTGGTTAGCAAGGTACAGTGCACAAACTTCTAAAGCCAGCAAAAATGTAGGGTCCAGCAAATGGTGAAAAATCCAGGGTGACCACTCAGAAAAAGAGGATTTCCTACAGTCCCACCCTATCAAAGCTGTCAGGTAAGCCTTTGGGTGCTTGTTGATTTGCTTGATGGATTTTCTATAATGTTCCGGCATTCTGTCTTCAATGGTTTGACGGTACTTCTGATATTACAGACAGTGGCAGAAAATGAGGTATAACAATTACTTCCACAATTAATTGCTGTAATTTGATAGTTTTAAGATCCTCCACAACAGATTTTGTGCAACTTCTCCTTGACCCATCAGAACACCAAGAAGGTGCTTACGTAAGCCCACACATCCACCCATAAGTATGACCAACTGCTCCGCTGTCTCTCAAGAGTGTCTCATTCTTCCACGGTGTGCCCACTGAAGCCCCCGATTCTCACTGGCAGGGTTGAAAACTGGACCTAATACACAACATCAGATCAAAAACAGAACCCTTGTCAACATCAAACCAATCAACAGGGACTTAGGATATCAACGATCAATCAAAGTACTCTCCACAACAGTTGCTATGCTATTTATTCCAAACAAAATTTCAGACATGACTAGATTTTTTTCTTCCTCACTGAAACTTTAACCTCTCTCTCACATTCATCCTAAACGTTCTCATCCAAATACAATCTCAATTCTACCATATGTTGCTGTATAAAATTACACACACACACACACACACACACACACACACACACACACACACACACACACAGGGCGAATATGGTCTGTCTCTCAGACTTCACCAACTTTGTCACTAAACAAGAATTACTAGAAGGCAAAAATGCCAATGCCTTTATTAATTGGAGCCATTCTTTAGAAATGTTTGTGCCCTAAAAGCCTCTTTCTACATACCCTTCTTGGAACACAGATACCTTATCCTGCTTCTACCATATTACTTGAGAAGAGCCTTGCAATAATAATAAGCAAATTAAAGCCAACCTTCTATTAAAGCAATATTATCCTGGCTATGGTTGTGAAAATTTAATTTAAACTGGTTCAGGAGCCTAAAGTTAAGCACAATAAATATTTATCTGAAAGGTGGTGTCTTCCCAATTCACCCTATAAAGGTCTCATCGACTTCTGTACTGAAGCCCCTTACTGATACCAATTATATGGCCAACTTGTCTCTTGCATCAAATCTGCTATGGTTGGGCAAGGTCCTACAACTTTGATAGCCATTTAACTTACAGATCTTATTAAACTAAATCTGCTCGTCCAATATCAGTGTTTCACAGTGCCTGTAATAATGTAGCAGCTATTCTCAAGATCATAGATATTCATTGCTTGTTAGTACGGGTCTCCTTTTTCCAGATCTGTCTGTGGCTTTCAGCATGTTGAACAATAAGTCCTAGAGTCAAGTATAAGCAGTGGGATGCTGATTGGTTCTAGTCTTTCCATCACAACTGTAAACAGTTGTTCTGACTAGCCATTGCACCTTGAAAACTATCCATTACATGTAGTGTGACCCATGGCCGGATACTTGCTCCTTTATTGTACAACCTAAATACGGAGCTGCTCAGATTCTTGACGGAATGAACAGAGGTGGTCTTCCACCAATATGTGGATGACAGATTTAATAAAAAATCTTGTTATGCTCAGGACTTGGTTACTCTGAGAAATTGTTCATCAGTGGTCCAGAAGTTGGTGCTGTCTAATCTCCAAAGGCTTAATTAAATTGATCCTCTCAAATCTCTGGAATTTTTTTTAAATGTGTATTTGTTCATGGCAAAATAGACTACTGAACATGTAGCATCCAAAGTAGTGCACTGCACAACACAGGACCAGAATACCTCAACTGCCACCTTCAGTTGCACCAACCCACCAGACACCTACACTCAGTCTCACTCTCATGCATGTGTGCAAACACACCCGGCATCTGGGAGGCCTAGCCTTCTCCTACATAGAACTCAAAAGATGAGACGACCTCCCTTCATACATTAGGGGCAATTCCTCGATTCTTGAATTCTGCAAGAGGACGAAGACCTGGCTCTTCAACTAAACCCCAGCAAGCAACCTGCATACCTGCGCCAGCTCCTGGACACCATTTGGGTGATATGTTGAACTCTACACATCCAAATAAAGAAATTCAACCCTTTTTTTCTTCCTAACGATTTTTGCAAAATGTGCCCTGTTGTTCGCCACTTTACTATGCAAATGCCAGTTTCGTGATTACTTCAGCTTCCTTCTTAACCCGGAGAAAAAATGTCCTCAACTCCACTGATAACGCTAGTTTCGGCTACGAAAAACAGACCATATTATTCTTGTAGTGAAAGAACTACATTGGCTACTTCCTGAAGGTAGGAGTAACCCAGTGCTTAATTTGTGCTTGTTGTTTCCAGTGCAGGGCACCAGCACTTATTTTTGAGGGCCAGCACTTTTTTTTTTACTGTGAGCAAATGACATGGGAAAGACAGAGGAAGAGAAAAACAAAAAAGCGTCACAAAGCGAGAAAGAAGAAAGCTGCAAGAGTGAGCTGAAGGGGAAGGGAGTGGCAGTAAATGGATTGAAGAGGCACGAGGTGGTTTCAAGATTACGCTGCCTCAGTATTCTGTGCTCGCACATTTAATTGCATCAGCCACGTGTTTAAGAGGGGCTTTGAGCACCGGCACATTTTAATTTACAGATTAAGCACTGAAGTAACCTAAGATATCATGCGATATAGCTAGAGCCATACATCTGCAGGGACCTGAATACCTTGTCAGCTCTCAAACTATGAGGGGAAGTAGAAATCTTAGAATACAAACAAGTGGCAAATCAAGCTTCTTCCAACGCAGCAGCACACTAGAATTCACTCTCAGTAAACTTGAGTTATGCATAATCACTGTTGCAGCTTCAGATAAAACGGAAAATGTACTTGAAGCTACATCCTGAGTAGATGTAGCCTCCCACTCTCCGCCCTCAATGCATGGACACCCTCCCAATCTTTGTTCCCACAGGTCACCCTCCTCCGCTTCTTGGCTCTCCACGCGCTGTTTAGCTGTTCCTCACTAAGTTTAGGTTTTGGACACTCGGTTTCTCTTCCTTCATTCTAAGTCCTGGATTCGCTCCAGAGCGACTTCGTGTTTGGCCAAATAACATGTAATGGTTAGTCTGTTGGCATGCATCGCTGGCTGTGCAAAAGTACCGCACTCTGGTAACCTCCAGTTGATTGTAAATCGAACGAGTTCGACAAGCCAAGAAGCCTCGTGGTTGTCTTGTAGTCTGAAATTCTAAAAGGGTCAGGAATGACGGTGACAATCACCCAGTGGTTGATGATTACCACAATGATACTTTAAACATCGAAAGGTGGTGGTGAAGTGTCTTTAGCTAGACACAGTAAAAAGTTAATCATACTGCACACAAAACACGATGCCTAAACGTAAGGTTTAAGGCGAGCAATGTGGCTGAAGCAAAGTGGCATTTTATAAAGACCGTGCCGCTTTGCCATCAAATTCTGGCAAAGTTATCCAGAGAGGTAAAGGCATTTAAATTGTACATGTGCACAAGGACGTCCTTATTCCAACGAGGTTGCAATAATATATAACCGAAATTCTCAGACTTTTTAAATATTAATTACATCCGAAACGTTTCTTCGCGCGAATTAAAAAAAAAAAAAAGTTTATTTTAATTTCAGCTCTGAAAACACAGCAGTTGAAGTAGTAAAGTGGGATATAACTAAGTTAAATGATACGCATAAACAAAGATTCAGCACACTGCCTTACCAGCTGGAATATCACACACTGCAAACAGTCCCACACGAGTGTTTCCATTGACTGTCCATTTCTGGGTTTCGCAATTAGGCTGGCAGCTGTGATTCATAAAACGAGAGTAATTCCCTTTGGGACCAGCATCGATTATACGATCCTGAAATAGCAAGCATTGAGTCAGTGAACAAGACACTCATGACAAATCAACTGAAAATCTAGAGCAGCGACGCAGTTATCCATGTAGTATGACCGGAAGCGGTCACTAGTGTAGATGGAAGAATTAGTTATGAGGCCAACAGGTCTGACCATGTCAAGCGCATGATTTGGTTAATTGTATGTTTATGTCACTGTAAGCATATGCCATAAAACCGTTAAAAGCATGGCGACGTTTAAAGGTAGCGCAATATGTATGCAATCATATCTGAATGAAACACAAGTATTGCTTATGATTTTAATGCAACAGTACAGAGGCTTCTTAGCAGGAATGTGTACTTAAAACAGCTGGAAAAATAATGTCGATGTACGCAGGAAAATATTATTCTTCTTGGAAGAATGTAGAAAGCTTAGAATTGCTGTAACTGAAAACAGCTTTAAACTGACAGGAATGGCTAAAATAATTTTAAAGGAAAAACAAACAAAAAAAAGATTAACAATGGAAAAAGCATTCGCAAAATGCTGTCCAGCCAGCCCTGGCACAGGCGCGCTTTTGTTCAGTGGGATGTTTACATGTGGTAAAGCAAAATGAGGTCACTGACGGTACAGGGCAGGCAATGGCTTACGCGGGTGGACCCACTGATTAATTCTGGGGTGGGCAAAAGCATAATGGGAATCACACTTGGAAGTGGATAATGAGGGCTGACCCAAAGTGCACACATATTTAAGTATTGTTTGCATAAATATATACTTGTGTTTTTTTTTCATTACATAAGGCAGTCGAATAAATCTAAACAGACTTTTGGCCAGACCCAAAATTAAACGGATGTAACAGCAGGAGATGAATAAAACTGCACCAATGGGAACCACCAGGTACCATTATCTGCAGCTTTCCCCTGAGCTGCACTCTTCGTGCTATGGCAGGATCCCTTTCTAAGTAGGACGCCCAAGACTACAGAAGAATCCCTCAAGCTCCCACATCACGTAGCAACGTAAAATTTCACTGTGTAGCTCAGGCTGTCGGCACAAAGCGCCATATGTACTAAAGCATTTTCCTGTAGACACAGAATGGGTAAAACCCTTTGATGCATCTGGCCCTAAATGCCTTTTGGCATGACCATAAAGTATTGTGTGTATGCACAGTGTCCTCCCCGTGCCTGCTGTATCATGCACCAGCCACCATTCTATGATGGCCAACGGCCCTCGATCATTTATTATAAACACATTATACATGCTGCTTACCATGCAGCACAAAGGAAGATTACTTTACAAAAGTGCGTTTGGCATGCTTTAAGTACTATGATAGTGTAGGTTTAGTTCACATAATGGACCTATTCCTACATGGAACATTATAGGTAAGAAGTCCAGTGACGTTACTGCAGCCTATGGAACATTATAGACTGACTCAGAAAGGCGCTCCTCTTCTTTCTGGGAGCTTGCTCGTTTCTCCAAAGGTAGGCCAGTGACTATGTGAAGCGTTTTGAAGATCATAAACATGCTGTGAATGTCTTCACCACCTCAGTCAAAATGTGTTCTCCAACACCTGATGGCCTCGTGCCCTTCGTCTTCCGAAGGTCGCACTGTATCTCCTCGATGTGTCACATGATACGTGTACATTGCGGTCACAGATGACACAGCTCAGGCTTAATCCACCCAAACGAATCCCTCACGGGTCCCCAGGCCCGCCTGTCCGAATCACTTCACCGCATCACCTTCTCTGTCCCCGGGGGCAAGATGCACGGGTGCCCTGGGGGCAGCGCGGGGTCCTGCGAGAAGAGATGTCTTGCCTAGTCTACACTGCCGCTCCAGGGAAGTGAACACCAGGCACAGGCGTAGAGGGGAGGCACGGCGCTGTGCGAGTCAGGGGCACAAGTCAGGTAGCAAGAAGTGTGCCTCAACTTAAGCTGCTGTTCGCCACTGAGCTCTTTGTACCTTGGCATATCTGGGATTCAGAGGAAAAGGGTTGTTATCAGAGAGAGCATGAACAATTTATAATAATTCGGACAAAGGGGGAAAAAACTAGACAGCGTGTGCAAAGGCACTTTACAATACGTCTCGAACAGCTGTTTGTTACTGCCATCAGCAGCATTCACATTTTTAATGTGACTATAATGTAAAGTAACCTGGGAGCAGGGGTGAGTGGGGGAACACATGACATTTCTACAGCTGCCAGAATGTGACCGAGAGGCATACTGTGCTTGAGATCCGAGGCCAGCGCGTTAAACTGCTAAGCTCTCCACACATCTGGGAAATGATTCCTAAAAACCTAGGCAGGTGAGGTGAATTGGACGCAAAAGATCACGTCACATGGTGTGCTGGGACCACCTGGACTTGTATAAAGCAACTCACTGGCGATGGACTCGCTTGCTGTGTGAACAAACATGCGTGTAAAGTGCCACACACAAGCGGAGGCTATTTATGTTGCCATGCCAGTTATTATTCCAACGACTGCTTGTGCCATCATAGCGGCGATCCCACTATACGTGCAGCATGTAAGCTCACTGTTGAAGGTACACTATACTGGCTCTTTGTGATGTCAGATCGGGCACACTACGCTCCAGAAACTGCTGAGGATGTCAAGGGAAGTGACAATCACCAAATGCCCCAAGGGGGACATATGCTTAGATCTCGGTTTTCATTTCGCAGACCTGTGCATTCCTCCACTTGTGCTCCCTGGGATTTACCGGTACCGTAAGACCCAGAAAGCACTGATTAGCTGAATAAAGGCCAGTCTGCCACATCTCCTATACCTGGTGTCAGGTGTTTTACTCACCGCCGGTGTCTAGCGAGTCCCAGCGGCGCCTCATCCAAGGAAGTTCTCACTGAGGGTCTGCGCTCACCACCCTCCCCAGAATTTTCTGAAGATCCGGTTGGAGAAACATGTGAAAGCCCCTATTAAAAAAATGCACCACGATGGGTGATCTTCCCAAAGAGGGCTGATACGAAAAACTGAAAGGGCAGATAAGTAACCTTTAATAGCGCCCAAGGTAAAGCCTTGCCGAGTCAAAGACAAAAACAAGCAAAAGTACAGCAGACAACTTAGTCTCTGGAAGAACAATCTGCTTTTCTGAGCACCAGGTGATGAACTTTGACCAAAGGCCAGAGTGGGTGGAATTCTAGGGAGGGTAATGAGCAGCCAAAATGACATCAACTCGCAATGAAATAACAAAACCTCTCAAATGCTCTAGAAATGGAGTAGATTATAGAGTTTTGGATGCACTATTCTGCACTGATGTTGGGACAACAGATCCTCGCAAAAGGAAGCCAAGAACAGACACAGAGGGTCACCAGACCCTCCTGGTCTAATCCAGTCTGCCTATCTTAATGGCTCTATTGGATCAGAGGCAGATATGCATACAGGAGGCCAGAATTCCTTAGAAGGTGGAAACAAATCTCCTATAGGACCTCCGAGGAAAAAGGTCTAGAATGCAAAATGTGGGAAATTGAGGGTTTCTCGGAGGTAGCAAAAAGATTGACCTAAAGCACGCCAAACTGGGCATCATCTGGATGCAGATGCCACGTGTGATCAGCAAGATGATGGTTGCTGAGCTTTCCCAAACGTTGTTGAGGTGTCCCCCCCTAGGTTACTCACTGTCAGGAGACAGTATGAAAGGTCCTGCCACGGACTTAGCCTTTAGACAGATGCCGAGGGCTCAATTCACTCAGCTTGTTGTAGTACTATATGGTGGTAATGAGGTCTGTCTACACCTGAATCAGCCTCACTTAATAAAATAAAGGCCTTGAGGCTAGATGCATGATATACAGTTCAAGATTGACATGATGCTGCAGCTTCACTGGACACCAGTGGCCTCTGATCTCCACGACGTCCAGGTGACGACAACAACTTAAACTGGATACATCCTTCTTCCACCAATACTTACGAAAAATAAGAACTGCATGCCATATGTACAGTTGGTGCCCGTTAGAACTGTCAGCCTTAGGGTTGTCTTCCCCTAAATCTTTTGCCTTCTCTCCTCTTGTTTTGCTGAATTCATTTCTGTTGGCCTTAGGACTCCCTGCATTTTACCACAGCTAACCAGTGCCAAAATGCTTGTGTTCAGTCTCTAAACATGGCAAAATTGGGTTACACCCAATTGACATATTTAATTTACCTATAAGTCCCTAGTAAAATTGTATTACATATACCTAAGGCTGGTAAATCAAAGGTTACCAGTGGGCCTGCAGCACTTATAGCGCCACATACTTAATTAGCCCTTTGAAGCACGTCTCAAACCTGCCACTGCAGCCTGTGTGTAGTTTTAAACTGCTAATTCAACCTAGCAAAAAATAACCTTTTGGCAAGTGTAAAACTACCTTTTTAATACATATGTCACCTCCTAGGGCAGGGGACCAATTGTTATTAAACAGTTGGACATGTACTTTTCAGTTTTACATGTCCTGGGAGACAAAACCCACTCACATTTATGTTTCTCACTACTGTGAGGCACTACATGAGTTGACATTGGGTTAACTCATTACATTTAATAAGTGATAACTTATTTGTGAATAGGTAGAACATCATGATTGGTGTCTGATTAATTTTTATATAAACTCCTCTTTAATTGTCAAGTCGGATTCCAAGTCAATTCAGAAATTGCAACTTTTAGAAATTTGGCATTTTCTTGTCCTAACCATTTGGTGTTATATCCTGAATCACACGACCAGGTGTACTTGGCCTTTGAGTATTCCTCTTGGACAGTAACTAAAAGGGAGATTTTCACGATGGGAGTGTAGTGCCCAGCCTCACTTGCCCTTCAAAGGAGCTACTTCATCACACACACACAAAGAACTTTACACTAGCCTTTTGTCACTCCAGACATCCTGGGACCAGCCAGGAGATAGTGTCTTGCTAGAGATTTTCGACTTACAAAACAAAGTCCGGATGTGGAAATCTTCACTGCAACTTTGTCCAACGACTCCCTGATGACGTCTTCTCCTAGGACATCGCTGGCTACTTACCCCGCTGTACTTTAACTTTTCAGACATTTTTCTTCAAAAATTATTCTAAGTGCATAAAGTAAGCATAGACCTGGCCCAATGTACTTTATGCATCCCAACAAAGCCCCACTGCGGATGGCCATAATGTTCAACTGTGCCCCAGTCTAGCGTGACTATATGTATGGGGTTGGTGCTATTTTTTCCACTTTAAAAAAATCATAACAATGGGTCTATTGCTTGGAATTGGTCATTTTTATATCAATTTACTAAATGTTACACAATTTAACTAACTTAGTGTAGGATTTTTCTTGAATTGTTTTCACTTCATTACTGTTTAAGTACTGCATGAATATTTTACACATTGCCTCTAATTTAACCCTAACTGCTTTCGTATCAAGCTAACAGGGTTAAGCATAGGTTAACTTAGTAACGTTTGTGGTTCATCCTGACCAGGATTGCGGCTGTTTGAGAAGGGTTCACATCCACCTCAACCCAATTTCTCAGTGTCCAACATCCATTACTGAAGGTCATAGGTCTTATCGCAGATCTGATTCCTGTCTCTGATGCAAATTCAATACTTGGCTCCTTGCAGGGTCAGTATGTGCTGGTTAGCATGGGGATTCAGGATGCTAAGAAACCAAGCAGTCTAAGAACCATCAAGGCTTGGACTGTATGTCTCATCTGAAACAGCAGGATCATAGCCTAAAAGTCCTGGACTATGCAGTTGTCTGGGTCACTATCTCAAGAGAGGATCAATAAAGGGACGATTCAAAGGCGGCTAAAAGATGGTACATGGACTCCTTGATGATAAATTCCAGAGTAGAAAGTAACACCACTGCTATCATAAGGTGTTTTGAGACCAGCTAAGGCCAGACTGCCTTCAACATTGTCGAGAGATGGGAATACCTAGATTTCTAACAGGCCAAGGAAGATGGACCGCTACTGCAGGCATGACCTTTGTAAGGACCCAAGGGTCAGGCCGAAAAGGTAGAATGGTGATTTAAAAGTGGTCCAAAGCACAGATACTTCCGGTGTATCTTCAGCACTGGCAACCAAAGTATACATCCTGCATGTCTAAGGACACTACCCAAGTCTCAGCTTCCAAGGCTAGTGGAAACCGAGTGTCAGCGTTTAACAGCTTCTTGAGGAACAAGATCCAAAATCTGTTTAAGGCCCTTCCTAATTGGAGACTAGGGGGGGCCTTTCTCCACCTCAGGTGAGATCACATACTACCATTCACCTCACCAAGGGTATCATTTTAAGGACACATACTTGCTCAAAAAAACTGTTCACTGGCACTGGCTCTGCAAATACAGTCTTATCCCCATACCCATATGCTGCAAGTGAGTTATGGGGCCAAGGCTGAAAGTCCAGCCCTGCACACCAAGTGTACAAAATGTAGATATAGGTTTTCCAACATGAAATCTGAGAGAAAGTGCACAACCAAAGTACTTTACCCAGAGAACTCTTTTGCACGGCTGAAGTCCCTACCAAGTAAACTCTTGGAGGTCAGTGGTAGAGTAGGGGGATGGGGGTATGGCAAAGAGGATTACAGACCATGTATACTTTTTAAAGGGTTCCAACAATAGGAAAATACAATGCAAGGACAGCCCAGAAAAAAAAACCAATGTACGGAAATATGATTTTAAATGGAAAATTGAAAACAAAAAAGAAACTTGCAAAAGTTGCTTCAGCGTTCGCATGTGCTTGTTACCGGCTTTCAATGCTATGGAAATAGTAGGGGATCACAGGGACAACTTGTGATTTTCCATGATGCTCACTCCTTCTATGGTTAATAACTTCACAATATTAGAATGAGGACCCAGCAGTATCAAGAGCCAAGAAGGTGATGTGCATATCCTCAACACATCACTAAAGCTGAAAATCTCAGATCTATGTTGTATTGACCTTTGCAGTGCCATATGCACTAGAAAGAGACACCCCCAAAGAAATACACAAAATAATCTTGCTCCTATTCTTACATACACTGTCATGGTAACAAGTCAGGAACGTTTGTTTAGAGCAATTTGTTTAAAAACAAATGATCTCAATACAAATGATCAAGTTTCTTGTTTGGTGAATTAAAACTTCGTTTATGACCATCATTCTATTTTCAATGTCAGAATACAATTAGAGTGCTCAGTCAAGACTATCATTTGACCAGGCACTGTCGAGAACTCACTGTCGGAAAGTAGGATCTTTCTTACATGGTTGCCCCCACTTTTTGCTTGGTGTCAGAGTTTTGACTGTAGTACACTAGGATCCTGCTAACCAGGAGCCCAGTGTCGATGTTCTCTCGCCCTAAATATTGTTGGTTAGTACTTTTTACATCCCACAATTGGCATACTGGTTTACCCCTGTAAGTCCCTAGTATATGGTACTTAGGTGCCCAGGGCACTGGTACACTAGGGGTTCCTCATGGTCTACAGGCCTGCCATTCCAGCCTGTGTGAAGTACAAGTTACTTACCTTCGGTAACAATATATCTGGTAGAGACATGTTCTACTTGCAGATTCCTTACCTTTGAATTCCTGAGGCATCAGTCTGGACCTAGACATTTTTCTTCGAGCAGTACTTCTGTGTGCCGTCAGGTGGCGTCTGTCGACTCCGCGGGCGTCGTGGTCACCGTGATGATGCTGCTGTCGTATATAAGCGCCTCCCCAGCGCGCTGTCAGTTTTTCACGCCTTTCCACGCAAGTAGCGCGGAGTCATGAAGAACACAGAGTGGTGCACCAAAACTAGGGCCCTTAAAGGGAAGTTCCTGTCCATAGAAATCAGTTCTCACTGCAGGGAGGATGGGCGGGTCGATAAGGAATCTGCAACTAGAATATGTCTCTACCAGATAAATCGTTACCTAAGGTAAGTAACTTGTACATCCAATAGAGACATCTAGTTGCAGATTCCTTACCTTTGACTAGATACTCAAGCAATACCATCCCCAGTGGTGGGCTGCAAAACAAGATCACACCAAAGAGTCCTGCAAGACCGAACGGCCAAAGTAGCCGTCCCTGCGGACCTGACTCTCCAGGCAGTAGTGTTTGGTAAAAGTCTGTAGAGATGCCCACGTTGCTGCCTGACAGATGTCCAGGACTGGAACGCCCCATGCTATTGTTGTGGTAGCAGTAGTAGCTCTGGTGGAGTGGGCACGTAAACCTTCTGGAGGTTGCTTCTTAGCCAGAGCACAGTCTTCCCCTTCTTTGCAACCACATATCCCACAAAGAGTTGATTGTCCACCCGGAAGTCTCTGGTGCGATCAAGGTAGGACGCCATCGCTCTTTTTGGGTCTAGATGGTGGAGTCTCTCCTCTTCATGTGAGAGATGTGGGGGTGCATAAAAGGTAGGCAAGTGATGGACTGCCCGACATGGAAGGGTGTCACTACTTTAGGTAGAAAAGAAGCCCTTGTGGAAAGGACCACTTTGTCAGGATGTATTGCCAGGAAAGGTGGTTTACATGAGAGCCTGGAGCTCACTTACTCTGCGGGCAGAGGTAATGACAACTAAGAAGGCAGTTTTGATGGTCAAGAGCCGTGAATGGTAGTTGTGAAGCGGCTTGAACGGGGCACAGATAAGGTATGTTAATACTAGGTTCAGAACCCATTGGGGCATGATGAATGGGATAGGAGAAAATAGATGCGTGGCCTTTAAAAACCTCCCAACAAAGGAAGATATGAATAAAGAAGGTTAATCTGGCAACCTCAAGAAAGCAGAGATAGAGAGATATCCCTTAAGGGTGCCCAGGGTGGAGCCCTGTTGGGCAAGGGAAAGAATAAAGAGAACCTGAGAGAGAGGAGCAGATAGAGGATCGACAGACTTGTCGATGCACAATGCCACAAATTATTTCCAACGACATGCGTATACGGTTTTGGTTGAGGGACGCCAGGCTGCCAAGATACCGTTACAGTGTTCGGGTGGCAGGTCAAAAGACATCAGCTGTTGCCGCTCAATCTCCACTCAAGGAGGCGAAGGGGGACAGGTTTGGGTGGATGACCCTCCACTGATGCGGTGATAGAAGATCCTTCCGCAGAGGCACTCTGAATGGAGGAGCTATGGCCATGCTCCTCCATTCTGAGCTCATGATACCAGACTCTTCGTGCCTAGTCCAGAACCACCAGGATTACTTGGGCCCTGTCTTGCCTGATCTTCAGAACTCTAGGCAGAAGTGGTCTGGGTAGAAAGGCGTCCAGGAGGCCCGAGTTCCACTCGTGACGAAAAGCGTTGCTGAGTGAATGCTGCCTTGGAAACTCCAACGCGCAAAACAACTTACATTGCGCGTTCTCTCCAGAGGCAAACAAGTCTAACCAAGGTTCTCCCCACTGAAGGAAGAGACCTTGCGCCACCTCTGGATGGAGATGCCATTCGTGATCGACCACGCATCATGGGCTGAGTTAGTCAGCCCTGGCGTTCAGGGAGCCCGCCAGGTGTTGAAGCACCAGGTAAATGCCCTGATGTTCCAGCCAAGTCCAGAGGTGAAGAGCCTCTTGACAAAAGGGTCCACAACGCCACTACGCCTTGTTTGTTGCAGTACCACATGGCAGTGGTGTTGTCTGTGAACACCTGCACTGCTTTCCCTTTGAGAGGGGGAAGAAATGCTTTTAATGCAAGTCGAATCGCTCAGAGCTCCAGATGATTGATATGGAGCCTAGTTTCACCAGAGGCCTCTGATCTCCGCCTCTCCCATGTGGCCGCCCCATCCCAAGAGTGACGCATCTGTCACTACTGTAAGAGCTGGTTGGGGAAAGGAGAGGAATCTGCCTTTGACCCAATCCTGATTCATTAATCACCACTGTAGGGCTCTTGCAGTTTTCGTCTGAGATTCCCCTGATGCTGCACACCCACTGGAACTTCAGGTCCCACTGCAGAGCCCGCATGTGCCATCTGGCCTTTTGAACTAGCAGGATGCAGTAGGCCATGAGACCCAGCAGCCTCAGAGAGTCATTCTCACTGAAATCCAGGATAGAGGCTGAAACATCGGTATCATAGCCCGAAAATCCTGGACTCGCTTTTCGGGAGGATATGCCCGAAACTGCACTGTATCCAGAACAGCTCCAATGAAAGGGAGCGTCTGAGATGGAGTCAGGTGTGACTTCTGCACGTTGATTGTGAACCCCAGCGAATGCAAAAGGTTTGTTGTAGTCTGGGGGTGGAAGACTACTAACTGGGGCGAGTTCACCTTCAACAGCCAATCATCGGGATAGGGGAAGACTGGAACCCCTAACCTGCGCAGATGAGCTGCCACCACTACCATCACTTTCATGAACATCCATGGGGCACTGGTAAGGCCAAAAGGGAACACAGTGAACTGAAAGTGCTCGAGACCTACCACCAATCATAGGTAATGTCAGTGGGCTGGCAAGACGGGGATGTGGAAGTATGCATCTTGCACGTCCAACGCTGCAATCCAGTTTTCTGGGTCCAGGGCAGATAGGACCTGAGCCAATGTCAACATCTTGAACTTCTTCTTGAGGAAGAGATTGAGGGACCGAAGATCTAATATAGGATAAAGACCCTTGTCCTTTTTCGGCACCAGAAACCACAACCTACTTCTGGCAGAGGGACCCTCTCTATAGCTCCTTTGGCCAAAAGGGCTTGGACTTCCTCGCGGAGAAGTGCCACATGATCCTCCGATATGCGATTGTATGAAAGTGGCATGGCTGGAGATGTCTCGAGGGGAATGGAGTAGCCCCTTCGGACGATCTGGGGAACCCACTTCTCCGAGATAATGGATTGCCATTGAGGCAGGTGATGGCAAATCCTACCACCAACTAGTTCCTGGTTTACCTGCGGACCAGGAAGGCTTGGAGACTGAGGAGGGGGGCGGGAGTAGACTGGGCAACCAGCTAGCTCCCTGATCTCCGGGGGCGTGGGATCCCGCATCTGCAGCCACGCAGGGGCTGTACAGCATGCGCAGGTCGTTGGCCAGTGGGGTAAGAACGCAGTTGGGTGCCCCTTCCGTAGCCACAAAAGGGGCGAAAGGTAGACTGATGGGGTCTACGAGCAGGCACGAGGCGATGGGGCCAGGCCGTGGCTCGGGAATTCTTGAAGCGATTGAGCGCCAAGTCCGCCTGGTCTCCAAAGAGACGTGTGCCATCAAAGGGCATGTCCATCAGTGGTTGCTGGACATTCCTTTGAGAAGCCAGATGTTCTCAGCCAGACGTGACATCTCAATGAGACAGTTGATGCAACCGATCTTCCCAGAGAGTCGGTCGTATCCAGTCCACAGCGAATCATGAACTTTGCTGCGTCCCTTCCATCTGTCACAGCTTGGGAAAGAACAGTTCGGGCCTCCTCCGGAACTCTAGGCAGCACCTGCACGACCGTATCCCAGAAAGTATGGGAATAGCTGCCCAAAAGGCATGCGGTGTTCACAGACCGTAGTGCTAGACTGTTGGAAGATCTTCTCCAAGTTGTCCAGTCTTTTGGAGCCCCTATCCGGGGGTGCAACAGGGAATTCTCCAGATGAAGATGAAGCCTGGATGACAAGGCTCTCTGGCGTGGGGTGTTGGGTGAGGAATTGTGGGTCTGTTGGCACAGGCTGATGGCAGCAAGCAATCGTCCCATTTACAGAAGCCCCTGTGCTGGGTCTGGACCAAGTACCCAAAAGGACGTCCGTCAGTGCCTCATTATAGGGAAGAAGGGGTTCTGATGTGGAAGACCCCGGTTGAAGCACATCAGTTAGGATGTGTAGGAAGTTGGCTCTGTATGTGCTATTTCAAAGTAAGGAATAGCATGCACAGAGTCCAAGGGTTCCCCTTAGAGGTAAGATAGTGGCAAAAAGAGATAATACTAATGCTCTATTTTGTGGTAGTGTGGTCGAGCAGTAGGCTTATCAAAGGAGTAGTGTTAAGCATTTGTTGTACGTACACACAGGCAATAAATGAGGAACACACACTCTGAGACAAATCCAGCCAATAGGTTTTGTTATAGAAAAATATCTTTTCTTAGTTTATTTTAAGAACCACAGGTTCAAATTCTACATGTAATATCTAATTTGAAAGGTATTGCAGGTAAGTACTTTAGGAACTTTGAATCATTACATTAGCCTGTATACTTTTTACATAAAACACAATAAGCTGTTTTAAAAGTGGACACTTAGAGCAATTTTCACAGTTCCTGGGGGAGGTAAAGTATTGTTAAGTTTCACAGGTAAGTAAGTCACTTACAGGTTTCAGTTCTTGGTCCAAGGTAGCCCACCGTTGTGGGTTCAGAGCAACCCCAAAGTTACCACACCAGCAGCTCAGGGCCGGTCAGGTGCAGAGGTCAAAGAGGTGCCCAAAACACATAGGCTTCAATGGAGAGAAGGGGGTGCCCCGGTTCCAGTCTGCCAGCAGGTAAGTACCCGCGTCTTCGGAGGGCAGACCAGGGGGGTTTTGTAGGGCACCGGGGGGGGGACACAAGTCAGCACAAAAAGTACACCCTCAGCAGCGCGGGGGCAGCCGGGTGCAGTGTGCAAACACGCGTCGGGTTTTCAATGGTTTCCTATGAGAGACCAAGGGATCTCTTCAGCGTTGCAGGCAAGGGGGGGGGGCTCCTCGGGGTAGCCACCACCTGGGCAAGGGAGAGGGCCTCCTGGGGGTCACTCCTGCACAGGAGTTCCGTTCCTTTAGGTGCTGGGGGCTGCGGGTGCAGGGTCTTTTCCAGCCGTCGGGAAATGGAGTTCAGGCAGTCGCGGTCAGGGGGAGCCTCGGGATTCCCTCTGCAGGCGTCGCTGTGGGGGCTCAGGGGGGACAACTTTGGTTACTCGCGGTCTTGGAGTCGCTGGAGAGTCCTCCCTGAGGTGTTGGTTCTCCACCAGTCGAGTCGGGGTCGCCGGGTGCAGTGTTGAAAGTCTCACGCTTCTTGCGGGGAGTTGCAGGGGTCTTTAAATCTGCTCCTTGAAACAAAGTTGCAGTTCTTTTGGAGCAGTGCCGCTGTCCTCGGGAGTTTCTTGTCTTTCTTGAAGCAGGGCAGTCCTCAGAGGTCGCTGGTCCCTTGGAAAGCGTCGCTGGAGCAGGTTTCTTTGGAAGGCAGGAGACAGGCCGGTAAGTCTGGGGCCAAAGCAGTTGGTGTCTTCTGTTCTTCCTCTGCAGGGGTTTTTCAGCTCAGCAGTCCTCTTCTTGTTAGTTGCAGGAATCTAAATTCTTAGGTTCAGGGGAGCCCTTAAATACTAAATTTAAGGGCGTGTTTAGGTCTGGGGGGTTAGTAGCCAATGGCTACTAGCCCTGAGGGTGGGTACACCCTCTTTGTGCCTCCTCCCAAGGGGAGGGGGTCACATCCCTAATCCTATTGGGGAATCCTCCATCTGCAAGATGGAGGATTTCTAAAAGTTAGAGTCACTTCAGCTCAGGACACCTTAGGGGCTGTCCTGACTGGTCAGTGACTCCTCCTTGTTTTTCTCATTATTTTCTTCGGCCTTGCCGCCAAAAGTGGGGGCCGTGGCCGGAGGGGGCGGGCAACTCCACTAGCTGGAGTGTCCTGCTGTGCTGGCACAAAGGGGTGAGCCTTTGAGGCTCACCGCCAGGTGTGACAGCTCCCGCCTGGGGGAGGTGTTAGCAGCTCCACCCAGTGCAGGCTTTGTTACTGGCCTCAGAGTGACAAAGGCACTCTCCCCATGGGGCCAGCAACATGTCTCGGTTGTGGCAGGCTGCTGGAACCAGTCAGCCTACACAGATAGTCGGTTAAGGTTTCAGGGGGCACCTCTAAGGTGCCCTCTGGGGTGTAGTTTACAATAAAATGTACACTGGCATCAGTGTGCATTTATTGTGCTGAGAAGTTTGATACCAAACTTCCCAGTTTTCAGTGTAGCCATTATGGTGCTGTGGAGTTCGTGTAAAACAGACTCCCAGACCATATACTCTTATGGCTACCCTGCACTTACAATGTCTAAGGTATTGCTTAGACACTGTAGGGGCCCAGTGCTCATGCACTGGTGCCCTCACCTATGGTATAGTGCACCCTGCCTTAGGGCTGTAAGGCCTACTAGAGGGGTGACTTATCTATACCTGCATAGGCAGTGAGAGGCTGGCATGGCACCCTGAGGGGAGTGCCATGTCGACTTACTCGTTTTGCTCTCACCAGCACACACAAGCTGGCAAGCAGTGTGTCTGTGCTGAGTGAGGGGTCTCCAGGGTGGCATAAGACATGCTGCAGCCCTTAGAGACCTTCCTTGGCATCAGGGCCCTTGGTACCAGGGGTACCACTTACAAGGGACTTATCTGGATGCCAGGGGGTGTCAATTGTGGATACAAAAGTACAGATTAGGGAAAGAACACTGGTGCTGGGGCCTGGTTAGCAGGCCTCAGCACACTTTCAATTCACAACATAGCATCAGCAAAGGCAAAAAGTCAGGGGGTAACCATGCCAAGGAGGCATTTCCTTACAGGATGTTAGGCCTAACCTCCACAGAAGGTAGCTCAAGGTCCAAGACCTCAGCTGCCCTTCTCACCACCATGGAGTATGTGGCACCCTCCTCCATAGCCATGGTAGGGTGAGAGAGCATACCAGTGTAAGGCGGGGCGTCTAGACCATCGGCATCACCCAAATCCTGTATGCAGTCCATTTGGGGGTCAAGCTGGTATTCTAAAGGGTCCAGCGTCCCCGCTAAACTCTCCCCGTATCAATATCCGTAAGCATAACTGTCTGGATCAACCCTGGGCCCAGGACAGCCTTTAGAGAATGGAATCTGAGTTGAGCGACATCGTTCCAGCTCGTCAGGTAGGAGAATAGAATCGATTGTGGGCCCAACCGACGTTGGGAGCGTTGGCGTCTGACGCAACACCAGGGAAGCTCGCTGTGGCACGATGGATTGGAGAGTGGATCCACAGGAGCCCTCCGGAGCCGTGGCCGAAGCAGACTACTATGAGCCCGTGCGGGCCCCCATTAGAGTCCCCGAGGGCACCGAAGGGGAGTTGGACTACCCAAAAATGAGGCGCATTGCCTCATACAACTCTGAGCTGGACTGGGGTAGCTCCAGTTCCCAGGAAGTCGGGGAAGTGCGGGGCAGACCCCGAAGGTGGCTCCGAGGACAGAGCCAAAGAGCGCAGAGGCTCTTCCCGTGCCGCATCATCCGAGCGATGGGAACGCTGATTCAGTGGTGGTGACTTCGCGACCAGTCTCAAGACCTTCCTCTTGAACTAGACCGTGAGCACCACTGAGTCTAGTGTCGGACCGCCATTAGCTTTGGGGACCGCTCTCCCAAAGCTTTTAGGTTCATGGCCCGATACTGTGAGCAGGACTTGGGGTCGTGATCGCGCTCCAGGCACCAAAGACACATGAGGTGCGGATCCGTCACTGACATCATTTGGTGACAGGAATCACAGAGCTTAAAACCGGTCTTGCAGGACATCCCCTGACACATCCACGTCAAAAATAGTTAGACAAAAATGTCGCCTTAGTCAAAAAGTGACTGAGGTAGCTCTCCCAGATCTGTGCGTAGGCTGGCATGAAAAGAAAAGCACTGACGTCAGCGCACCGGGGTGGCACCTATATATGACCGCGATGTCATCATGGTGACCACAACACCCGCGTAGTCGACCGACGCCACCTGACGGCACGCAGAGGTACTGCTCGAAGAAAAATCTCCAGATCCAGACTGACGCTTGGGGAATTCAATGGTAAGGAATCTGCAACTAGAAGTCTCTATCAGATACCTTATATCGCGGTCACTGCACTTCTACCCCTAAGGTAGGCCCATCAGCCCAAAGGCAGGGTGCATGGTTCTGAGTGTGAGGGTAGCCCTGCACGAGCAGAGGTGCCCCAACAAACCCCAGACTCCATTTTCTGGGCTTTTCAAGTACAGGGAAGCCATTTTATGGTAAGTAGTGGAGACTGGTCATCCCAAGATGTCCAACTACATAATGGTTTCACTGAACCTAGTCATGTTTGGTATGAAAAATGTTGGAATCGTGCACCTAAACCGGTTCCAGTGTTAGTTGCATGATACCATGCACTTTTGGGGTTCCTTGTCTGCCAGTGCAGCTTTGCAGGGTCTGCTTTCAAGCCAGTGTTCCTGCTGAGACTAGACATTGTTCTGCCCTTCTGTTGCTGAGTTTAACTCAGGCAGGGGAAGGCAGAACAAAGGATTTCCTGTGGAGAAGTAGTGTTACCACCTCTCCTTTAGAAATAGGTGTTTCTGGGTTAAGTTGGGGGGTGCTCCTGAATGCCACCAGACTACTTTGAATGGCACTTTGTGCTCTCCTTGCAAAACGTGTTTCTTCCAGTGCAGGAGCCCACAGGCTCCCGCTGTCAACACCAGGGCAGTGCACGCTCTATTGGCGACTAGAATGCAAAAACCCAGCACTCTCAAAACAATGTAATTTATGCATTGTGCTGATATGTTGTTGTTTAACCTTTTGCATTGCAGAGTTTAATCCTGAAGACTTATTTTTAATGTGTTTACAAATACTGTTCATTTGCAATGTATTGCTGCAGGCTTTCAGAGTGTGTTAGGGTGTGGTCCCTTTCCAGGGCCTTCCAGAGACTTTCCCTGCAGCATGCCTGGGTGTGGTTGTGGGCTGGGCCAAGACCCTATAAAAAGGGAGCCAGCCCAGCTCCAAGTGCTCACTATTCAGAGGTCCCGGTGCAGAGCAGCAGCTTCTTCCTGAGCTCCTGCCCCGGCGGCCTATTTGGATCTTTCAGTCTTCTGTCCTTCATCCTTCATTGGTGATCATTGTTCCAGGCGGTAAGACGGTGGTTGGATTGTCCCGACACAGTTATCGAGAATTTTTATATTCTTGGTTTAATTCTTTAATGAGTAACAGATTACTTGCACGCTACAATTTCTTGACATTTATACGGTAGTTTACAAATAGGCAAGACGCGTGATTTGTTTCATAAAGGTTTGACTTTGTTATTCATTGCGTGCTACCATTTCTTGACATTTGCATGGTGGCTTAAGAATCCGCAAGACGCACGATTCGTTTTATGGTGTTTAAACATTGTTGTCCATTGCGCGCTACTATTTCTTGGTATTTACATGGTGGCTTAAGAATCGGCAAAAGCAGCGCGATTCGTTTCACTGTACTTTGATCTTGTTATTCATTGTGAGCTGTTATTTCTTGACATTTACATCGTGTTTTACGAATCGACAAGACGCGCGATCCGTTTACTGATGATTTGACTTTGATATTCATGGCGTGCTACCATTTCTTGGTATTTTACATGGTGACACTCGAATCGGCAAGACGCACAATTCTCTCCTCGAGTTTAATGTTGTTTATTGTATGCCACTATTCTAAGATATTTGTTATGTAATATTCGAGTTGACAAGTTATGTGATTTGTTTCCTGAATCCATATTGTGTTATTCATGGTGCACAATCCTTTTATAGCGTTTACTTTATATCTGCAATATGCGCAATTTGTGTTGAAACATTTTAAGAGTACACAGAAGGCCAGAGTTTCTAGATGCAATATTGTATGGTCCTAATATGCATTCTCAAATCAGGATTTATATGACTGGTTTAAAATTTAGTCAGAATGTTTTTCTGATTCTCATGTCAAGGAAAGTAATTGAATAAGAAAGTTTTCATTTAATTCATCTTGATTCCCTTACAGGTATCCGGCCATCTTGAAACTTAGTTATTTTAAACTTAATTCTTAGATTGTTCATGTTTTCAGAATGACTGGGATTGGAATCATAGTCTAGTATTGATTTCAAGAGATATAATTTTCACATTGTGTGTTCTGGCCTTTTTCTTACCGCGGGCCTCCTTCCCGGCTGTTCCCTTCCTGGTCCCCTCTTCCCCTCTTGGACTCTGTGGTTTGTCTGTCTGAGTCTTGGAGCTGTTCGGTAGTGGACGTGCGCGGACTCCGAGGATCTGGTGACTGACACCCACTCTGGTGCAAAATACACAAGGGACAGAGGAGTGACCATGCCCGTGTCCAGTTCCTCCCCTAGGAAGGTGACCAGGGCTCTGCCAGGTGGCAACCTGAAACTGCCATCTTCGAAACAAGATGAGCAGAGGCCTCTGGGACCATCTGACTGATCAGTTCAGAAGAGTAGCGTCCCTGACCCCCCCATTCCCGATATATGGGTCATCACAGTAGTCGTCCAACCCCCTTCCTGGGTTACTTATGAGCTTCCTTGAGGAGGGGACCCCAGACCCGTCTACCAGATTCGTCTTCAAGATTCTTCTGCGACCTGTACATGGGATCCTACTGCTGGACTTCACCGGGAACCAAGACAACAATGCAACTGGTAGGAGGGCCCCTAGTGCAACTTTGTCCCCTAGCATTGCAAGGATTCAGCAACTTCCGTGGCCGTGCATCCTCCAAAGTCAAAAGAACTCTACCAGCTCCAAGGACATCCAGAAGGAATCTCCCTTGGAGTGAAGGAGTCCCTCCCCTGCAACCGTGTGTATCCTGCTGTCCCACGGACTCCTCAAGGTTATGCAACACAAGTGACAGTTCTGTGGCTCTCCAGAGGTCTGACCTGTCTTCTTTGCAACTAGTGAAGTCAGTGGTCTCTCGTTGGAGCTGCGGGAACGGAACCACTGAGCACTGTGTCTGTCATTGCCAAGGCTTGTTGGCACTTCAGTCCGAAGACCTCCTAGCTCCAAAAAGTCCCAGCCTCAAGCATCACACATCTCCAAGACAGACATCCTTCCTGCAACGTGGGCATCTATCTTCTTTGTGCTGCTAAGGCCTCCGTGCGACTCACTGTGCCCGCTGCCAGAGGGTCCTTCTAGGGTCTCCATCAATTCCTCCGGGCTCTCCTCACTGCTGAGGGCTGGGCCTGACTTACCTGTGAAGGCTGAGTTCCTTGGACCTTGCTGGTCCCATCCATTGCAACTCTTCCTGCATTATTCTTCTTGCATTTGCCAAGGCTTGTTAGTGGCCCTGCTGGTCACTGACCCCTCTGCAATTTGATGACCAGCATGGGATAAGCTCGCTGAGGACTCCTGGGATCCTTCTGCATTGCCTGGACGTCGCAGCTACTTCTCGACGACAACCGCCCAACAGAGAAGTATGACCAAGAAGGGTGGGCAGTGCCATCATGCACCCCCTGGGCAAATCTGGCTGGTTTGACTGTCCCCTCTTTCCTCAAGTACTCCTTGTCCAGAATCCACACCTGGGTTCCACCGACCTGGTCCATGGGTCACTGCAGCAGCTGGATAGCCGAGATCGCCCACTGACCTCAACTGGAAGTTCAGACAACTTTCCCCTTATGCACCTGGGTCCCCTTGTGTAGGTACGCTACTTCTCTGTGTATCCACAGGTAGGCGCACTCTTGAACCTTCCTTACTCCAATGGGTTTCCTCGGGGTCCTCTGGGAAGGGTCCTTCTGCAACCTTTTCCCAACTGCAACTATCCCATGTTATCCTATGGACACTGAGGCTAATTAACACCTCTGCATATGGGCTTCTGAGGAAAACTTGCTATTTACCTCTGGTGTTTTAGTACTTACCCAGTCCTTAGGACCCTTGAGTATAAGTCTTGCCTTCGGTTAGGTCTGTGCCTATCTCCGGTTAGGTGATATACCAAAGTTAGTTTAGTGATTGTGTGTTAATAAATAATACTCTATTTTTTCTAACACTTCGTGTGGTTCTTTCTCGTGTGTGAATCACTGACAGACTCTGTGGTTATTGCAATTGCTTAACACCCCCCCTGATAAGCTTTAGCTGCGCTCCACAGCTACCCTTTGTTTTTTAGAAACCACTTACATTATCACTAAGGGTTGCCTGGACTCAGTGCAGGGTGCCTCACATATAGGTGTACACTATATACTGAGCCAGCCTCCTATGCACGGTTCTCTCCTAGGCACAAAAGAAAGGGCCCGTCACCAAGCAGATACAAAAACACAACATGTTTTGTTGTCATTCCATCCAGATGGAATGACTGACCACGCACCAACATTTCAACCATAGTGTAACAGGACACATTCAGAAAACATACACAAACAGTGCTTTCAATAGCATAAAGTACAGATTATCAATTTTACGAGTTAAGCACACTCTAAAAAGGCTGAAAATGTAATTCCCAATTATTATTAGCACGACATTAAAATGTGAAAAGGCTGACATTTACAAACTTAAGTGAACAAATGCACGAACACTAAATAAGCATGAGAAGCTCTCAAACTATAAAAGTCTAAAATAAACACCACAGATGTAAAATATTATATTGTCAACAACTGGTCACATCACAACTCAGGAACTCAACTACAGACATAAATTGCCATTATTAATAATAAAATACAGAGTTAAGTCACACAATTTCATCACGATCACTTGGATTTTGCACACTTTCTGCATTAAGAACTGCACATTTGAAGATGTGAGCTTTTGTTTAATTGCGTGAGCACTTCCAACATAATTAAATAAACAGATTAAATTGGTTTAAGACTGTCACAGGATATTGTCTGGTCCCACCCAAGGGGTTTTGGGTTGGTGCATGAAACAATAATGGTTACTCAAATATACCCTTCGCCAATAAATTCTCAAAAATATTTAAGATCTGGGCAATACCATCGCAGGAAAGTTGGAAGATATACCAAGTGGCCCATAGTACAAGTCTCTACTACACATAGAGAACACAGAAATGGGCAGAGAAAAAAAAGGCAAAACTTTTCATGGATTACAATATTTAAAGACATCTCAAATAAAGAAGCTTATTCTAGTTTTCTCGCAAAAATAAAGAATTCCACACTACTGTTAGCCATTTTCAAATAGGACTGGTAAGAGCTTTAAATAAAAAGTTACTTACCTTCAGTAACCTTATTTGGTAGAGGCTCTATCTAGCCGCAGAACCTTAGAATTATCCCCACGCATCAGACTGGATATGGAAACTTTGTGAACAGTATCACTGCATGTTGGTAAGTGGCGTCATCCGCGCTGGAAGTGACGTGTGCTGTGCCTCTATAGGTACTACCCCATCACGCTGATGGCAGTTTGTTTTCTAAACGTTCCACGTCAGAAGCACCGAGCCATGAGGAGTAGCGATCACTGGTGTGTGAAACTAGGGCCCTGAAAGGGGAACAGCCCTGAATCTGTAAATTCGTTTGCAGAGCCAGGAGAATGGGTAGGTTGTAAGGATTCTGCAGCTATATAAAGTCTCTACCAAATGCGAACCCTGCGGACCCGACTGTCCAAGCAGCAGTGCTTGGTAACTGTGTGCAGAGATTCCCACACTGCTGCCTGGCAGAGAGCCAGGACTGAGTCTGCGTACTAAAGAAGTGGTTGCAGTTTTGGCTCTAGTTGAATGAGCACAGATCCAATCTACCCCTTTCTGAACTCCGATATACTTTATGAAGAGTTTGTTGTCCAACTCTTTTTGCAGTTAAGATAGAACAACAATGCTCTTTTTGGCTCCAGCCGGTGGAGTCTGAGGACCGACAGATATGCTTAACAGCTCAGGATATCAGGCTCTCAGACTCCAGTCTGGAGCCACAAGAATGACTTGGGCCAGGACGTTCCTGATAACTCTGGGCAGAAGTGATATTGGCGAAAAGGTGTACAGGAGGACATAGCTCCACTCCAGCAGAAAAGCATCTCCGAGCGAGAGCTGCCTTGGAAACTACAGGGCGCAGAACTGCTGAACTTGTGCGTTCTCTGCAGTGCAAAACAGATGTAACCAAGGATCTCCCCATTACAGAGAGACCTTGCACTACCTCCAGTTGGAGACACCATTTATGATCCGCTAGGCATCACCTGCTGAGTTAATCCGCAATGGTATTTAGAGTGTCTATCAACCACCATGGAAATGCCCTGACATTCCAGCCATGTCCACAGGTGCAGGGTCTCCTGAGAGACTGTCCACAACTTCAACCCGCCCCGTTTGTTGCAGTAACACACAGAGGTGGTGTTGTTCGTAAACACCTGAAGTAGCCTTCCCTTGATGATTACAAAGGCTTTAAATGCCAGTCAGATCGTGCAGAGCTCCAACAAGTTGATGTGGAGTCCGCATTATGCCTCAGACCGGGGTCCTCTGATTTCCACCTTTCCCAGATGGCCATCTGTCACTACCGTCAGAATTGGTTAGGAAAGAGAGAAGTCTGTCACTGACCCAACTGTGGTCTCTTAGCCACCTCTGCAGATCATCTGCAGTGTCCTCCAAGATCAGAGAGATTCCATTAATGTTGTGCCTACTGAAACTTTAGATCCCACTGCATAGCCCGCATATGCCGACGGACATGTCACTAGCAGGATGCAAGAGGCCATAACCCAAATATCCTGAACTTGCTGTTCAGGAGGATAAGCCTGAAAATGCACTGTGTCCAGAACATCTCTGATGGAAGGGAGCATTTTAGAAGGCATCAGGTGTGACCTCAGCACGTTGACAGTGAGTGCAGGAGGTCTTTCAGTCTGGAGGTGGGAGAGGACCGCCTGGGGCAAGCCCACATTCAGCAGCCAGTTGACGAGATAGGGAAAAGGTACCCCTGATCCCCGCAGATGAGCTACAACCACGGCCCTCACCTTGGCGAACACCTGAAGGGTGCTGGTAAGGCCAAAGGGAAGCACAGCAAACTAAATGCTCGTGGCCTAACATGACCACAGGTAATGTCTGTCAACAGGCAGGGCAGGAATGTGGATGTGTACGTCCTGCAAGTCCAATGCTACCATCCAGCCTCTCAGGTCCAAAGCAGACAGGACTTGTGCAAGCATTTTGAAATTCTCAGTTTTCAGGAAATTGAGAAGGCGTGGGTCTAGAAGAGGACCATGGCCTCAGTCGTCCTTGGGCACCAGAAAGTAGCAGGAATAACAACCACAACTTACTTCTGATGCCGGCACAGACATACTATGGATACCTTGGCCAGGAGAGCCACTACTTTCTGACTGAGTAGAGAGATGTGGGCCTCTGTTGGCCTGTTTCAAGTGGGTGGCATGGGTGGAGTAGTCATGAAGGGGAGGGAGTTGCCCCATTGGACAATCTAGAGACCCCAGCGATGGGATATTATTGACCTCCATTGGTGCAGGTGTTGGTGTACCTCGCTTCCCACTGGCTACTTGCTGGAAGCCTCTGCTGTGTCCACGAAAGGAGTGAAATGTGGACTTGGGTTGGCAAGCGGCCATGGAAAAGGCCCAAAGATTAGGCTGTAGCTTATCTGTCCTTCGAGCGCTCTAGCACAGAGTCCACCTTGTCTCCGAAGAGTCAGGAGCAATCAAAGGGAATGTCCATGAGCAAGGCCTGGACATCCCCCGTAAAGCCAGTGGTTCTCAACCAGGCGTGGGGCACCTAAGGGCTAAAGACTGAGATCACTCTTTTTAGTGAATCAGTCATATCCAGCCCACAGCATATGGAGAGCTCAGCTGTGTCCCGCCTGTCAACAATAGCTTGGGAGAGTATGACTCTGGCCTTCTCTGAGACCATAGGCAGCACCTGCACAACCAAGTCCCAGAATGAATGGGAGCACTCACCCAAAGGGAACTTTTATTGAACTTCTATAGCTCTTGCTACAGAAAAGGTTGATGACCTCTGATCTAAAATATTAATGGTGGCAAGAAGTATACTGTAGAGCTGATATACTGCATGCACACTGCATTTGAGTTGGATTAGCCAATTATAAGAGTAGCACTCTCTCAGTGACCGGCATTTGGAACAACATCAAGTGGCAACATGCGGCTGTCTATTGACTAACCTGCCCCATGACACAGCGGAATCCCATACAAGCACCATCCGTGCTTGCTGACATTAGTTTCTCGCGGAACTCTTTCCATGCCCATGAAGCTGAGCATAACAATTCAAGGTAAAAGTGTGCAGATCTCCAATGAGGGACCTTTTTAAGATGGTAAAAAGAGACCCCTCCATAGAATGGGGAGGTGGATGTGCAGTGGGGAATGTGAGATTAGAGTGTCAAGCAGAATGTGTTTCCAAATGTAAGTAACTAGTTCTTCTGATGGATACTTCTAACCACAGATTCCTCACCTTTAGAATAGCTAGTAAAAGATCACCTGCAAAGCTAAAAGTTGCAGGACCAAAAGTGAGAAATGCTCATCCCATCTGACCTGGCTTTCAAGGTACTAGTGCTTTGTAAAACTGTGCACTGATAGGTTATTTCTTCGCAAATGAGCAAAAGATCTTAATACAAAGGACTATCTACCTCGATGAAGCCCTTTTCTGCAACCATCTACTCTTTTTACCATAGAAAACCCCACAAAATGCTGATCGTCCACAAAATAGTCTGGTGCGATCGATGTAAAAGGTTAAGCCTTTTAGGATCCAGTCGATGGGGTCAACCCTCTGTTTATGGGCCAGATAGAGCAAAGAACATTGGGAGGATGATGAATTACAGAAAATGAAAAAGTTGTAGCTTTTCACAAAAAAGCCACACTGGTCCTCAACACTGGTTTATCCTGAAAAAGGGTGGTGTAGGGAGGCCGCACCAAGAGCCTGGAGATCACTCATGCTACAAGCTGAAGCAATTGCAAAGGGGAAGACAGTTTTGATTGTCAAAAGTCAAAAGCAAGCAGCTATGCATAGACTGGAAGCGGGTGCAAACAAGGAACATCAGAACCAAACTTAGTTCCCACTGTTGCATCACAAATTGTTTGGGAGGGAACAGGTGTGTCCAACCTTTAATGAACTTTATCTCAACATGTGGCTTAAACAAGGCTGGTTGATCGGGTAAATGCAAAAAAGCCAGAAGTGCCAATAAATAACCTTTAATGTAGCCCACTGCAAGACAATGCTTGGCCAAGGACAACTACCTGGGAGAAACCGATATCATACAAGGACATCTAGCAGCAAGGACGACAGCCATAACCTCAGGTGATAGACTAAACGCAGTTAGCTGCTCAATTCACACACACACACACACACACACACACACACACACACACACACACACACTGTGGAATATACTGGGCAGGTTCCGGTTCAGAAGCCTTCCTTGATGCTGCAAATAAAGGTTCTCTCCAAGCAGGGGCCTGATCGGAAGACAGATGCTCATGCCCAGAAGTTCCAAGTACCGAACTCTCCTTGCCCAATCTGTCTGGAGGAACTAGGATCACTTTGGTCTGGACGTTCCTGATCCACAAAACAGGGGCAGGAGAGAAAATGGTGGAAATGCATACAGGGGTCCCATAGTTCACTCAAGACTGAATGCGTCCACCTAAGAGTGTTCTTGGAAACTGACAGATGTTTAGCACTGTACGATGAAGACTGGTGAAAAGATGCAGCCAGGGTTCTACCCACTATCTATAGATGCCCTACACCACTTCATGGTGCAATAACCATTTCTCATCTGGCAGGCGTCGCTGGTTGAGCTCGTCTGCCATGGCATTTAAAAATACTGCAGGGTGGTTCACGATCAGGGAGGTGATGTGATGCTCCAGCCAACTCGAGGTGCAAAATCTTTTGGCACATGACCCATCTCCGCACTTCTAGTTGCAGGACCACAAGGTAGTGCTGTTGTCTGCGAGAACTTGCACCAGCCATCAACTTCATGGATGGAAAGAAGGTCTTTAACGTTAGGTGGATGGCCTGTAGCTCCAGCAGATTTCTAGGGAGTTGGGTTTCTGATGGAGATCAGTGCCCAGTACTTACCTTTGTTCCCTCAGCTCGACCCTGTAAGTTGTTGTTATCCCTGTGTTTGCTGAACATTGTTTTCCTCCGTAGGATAAACTTGAAAGAACTCTGAAAAACGCACTAAGTGTTGATTTCTGAAACTGCAAAGTATTTATGCTTAAAAAAACTACTTACCTGATTACGAAGTTCTTGAAACACACATAAAAATCATTTCTATTTTTCTAAATGGGTCTTGGATTTATTCTTTGAGTTCATCTCTCATTTATTTCCTCTGTGAGTACTACAAATGCTTAGCACTATCCTCTGATAAGCCTAACTGCTTGCCTACACTACCACAAATAAAGCATTAGACCGGTCTACTTTTGTCTCTGCAAACAAACTGGGTATTCACTGGACTCTCTGCAAGGTGTACTTCATTTCATGTGATGTTTAATAACTCACCAGAAGAAAAAGTTCTAAATAGAGAGCTGCATAAAATATTAATCCTAACATACTAACAAGAGTAAAAACTATTTTTAAGCATAGTAACAAAAGAATTATAACCATAATCCAGGGACTAAAATTATATATAGGCTTAAACAGTGGCAGGACACCCAAAACAAATACCTTTTCCTTTAATTTAAGCCTTTTATTATTTTTGTATCACTGAAGTTGCAAGACAAGAGGCAAAAACCCTGACCAGACTTACTAGGATTTTGCATCAGTCTTCCACATTCTAGATATCAGGATTACTGTGATAAAACAGATTCCAAAATACTACAATCCCCAAAGACTATTTGGTGCATGACAAGGTGGGCCCTATTCACTGCAAAACCCAAAAAAGGCCTTTTTCTTGGATGAGACAAGAAATATATTTACAAGCCTCTAAGAGGGAGGAACCGTACCAGTCATGCTCCTCTCCCTAGCTCAAAGTGAAATGTAAGATCAGTGGGAGAACTCAAGAGGCGAAATTGCAAGCTCCGCATGGGAATAGTCTAGCGCAAACTACCAGGCCAGGTCCTCCCTAAACCAGAACACAAGTAATCTAAGACCGGTTTTACCTTAGTTAGGCTCTTCAACCAGATATATCTTGGTGACAGTGGTACAGGGTTAAAACTGATTTGCATATGGCTAGGTATGATGGGCATAAAAACGGACTGGGGTGCTGCCCAGGTTGATTGCAGTGGCAGAGATTAATTCATGTATTCCATCCATCACCTGGTTTTTGGATTGGACACCCTAAGTGAGGTGGGTATGCCCAGAAGTGGGGCCAGGGATCACTGTGCCAATGGAACCAAACCATCTGGCTGAAGAACCCTACACCTAGGGCGAAACTGGTTCTAGCTTGCTTGTGTTCCGGTGCAGGGATGACATGGTGTGGCAATTCAGACTGGACTGTTCTCAAGAGGAGCAGGATTAAGACCGATTTACATATGGCTGGGTCCAAGCTGATGCTGCATGGTGGGCGAAAAACAATGGATTGGTATGTGGCCCAAGTGATTGCCAGTGGCTGAGATTAATTCAAGTATTCTATCCATCACCCTGTTTCTTAAATAGAGGGATGTAGGAGGCTGGCCTGGTGTGTGGTGGGTATCTATGGTACTTACACCTTATACCAGGTCCAGTTATCCCTTATTAGTGTAGTCAGTGTCTAGAAACCAGGCTCTCTGGAGGTAGCTGTGGATGAGCAGCTAAGTCTTATCTAGGAGACCTGCAAAGCTCATGCAATACCACTGTAATCACACAGTACTCGCACACATGAAAGAAAACACTGTTACAAAAATAAAGATACTTTATTTTAGTGACAAATACCAAAAACACCATAGAGACTATACTCCCTTAGGCGGTAAGTAATACACAAATTATATACACTAGTATGCAGAAATAGGCATAAAAACTGTTAGAAAACAGTGCAATTAGTGAAAATCACAATAGTTAGAAATGGGCACGGGGGAGCACAAACCATACACTAAGAAAGTGGAATGCGAAAGTGCAGTGTGTAGAAGGGAGCTGGGTGTACTAGGAACACCCAAAGGTACGTACCACAGCCCACCCCAGTGACCAGGAAAACGGGAGTAAGTCACAGTGAGTCTCCCCCGAACACACACAGAGAAGAAAAGAAGAACTAAGCAAAACCCAAAAGAGACTGCAAGACACCAAGTGTAGATTCCTGGACAAGAAGACCTGTGGAAGAAGGGGACCAAGTCCAAGAAGCACAGTAGAGTCCAGGAAGAGCAGGAGCCCCTTCTAACCCAGATGAAGGTGCAAAAGGTGATCCACCGGTGAAGAAGAAAAGTCAGCACTGCACCCAAGAAGACAAAGTCGTGTTCCTGGAGGATGCAAGTGATGTCCCATGTGGGATGGAAGATTGCAGTCAGGTTTGCATCGAAGTCCGCTAACAAGCCTTGGCACACGCAAAGCTTGCGGTTAGCAGAATATGGTGCTGCCGGGGACCAGGAAGACACTGCCCAGGAGGGGGGGCAGTCAGAGGGAACCCTCAGCAACTCAGAGCCCACAGAAGACCAGGCAGTGCACACAGGAGACCCACAGGACGGGGACAAGAAAGTTTCAGAAGAGGCCCACACAGCACGAAGACAAAGGCTCCCACGCTGCTGGAGAATCACTCTGGAAGCTGTGCGTCGCAGGATAGAGTGCTGGGGGCCACAGCTTCAAGATGCATGAAGATCTTGGAGGAAGGATGTCAACAAGCCTTGGCAGCTGCAAAAGACGAGGCGCACAGGGGTGCTGTCTTGCATGGGGAGGCAACGTCTTACCTCCACCAAAGTTGGACACCTGGAGGAGAGGACCATCGGGACCACTTCAGTCCACCACCAGTGATGCAGGATCTGAGCAGCTCAGCAAGAGAGTGGATCTATGCAGCCGGCCGTTGTCACAGTTGGTGTCTGCAGAAGCAGGGGAGTGACTCCTTCACCCCAAGGGAGATTTCCTTCTTCCTCCTGATGCAGGCTGAATACGGGCCGTCCTCTGTGGATGCATGACCGGGGAAATGTTGCAGTTGCTGGAAGGAGCCAGAGATACAATTTTGCAGGAGGTGTCTTGCTTCTTTGTTGCAGCTTGTAGGGTCCTGAAGAGTCCAGATAAAGTTTCTGCGGTCATAAGTCAAAGTGGAGGATGCAGGGGATTCCTGTGGGAGTCTTGCAATCCAAATCTGAGGAACCACCCAAAGGAGAGACCCTAAATAGCCCTGAAAAGGGGACTGGTCACCTAACCAGGTAAGCACCTTTCGGGAATGGCTCTGACCTCACCTGCTGGCACTGGCCACTCAGCTGCTCCCAGAGTTCCCTGCCAACCTTGAATCCAAGATGGCAAAACCCAGGGACCCTCCTCCAGAGGAGCTCTGAGCACAACCCCTGGGGTGGTGATGGACAGGGGAGTGGTCACTCCTTTCCTTTGTCCCGTTTTGCGCCAGAGCAGGGACTGGGGGTCCCTGTACCGGTGTAGATTTTTTTATGCAAGAAGGGCACCAAATGTGCCCTTCAAAGCATTTCTAGTGGCTTGGGGAGGCTACCCCTACGAAGCCTATTTCCAAAGGGAGAGGGTGTAACACCCCTCTCCCAAAGGAAATCCTTTGTTCTTCCTTCCTGGGCTCGAGCTTTTCAAGCAGCAGGAGAGCAGAAACCTGTCTGGGAGGTGGCAGCAGCTTGGGCTGCCTGAAACCCTCAGAAGGCTGTAATGGCAATACTGAGGGTTCTCTAAGGAGCCCCCCAGAGTGCATGGAATCATACAACCAATGCTTCCAAAATCCTTGGGGTATGATTCCAACATGTTTGATAGCGAACATGCCTATGTTCGGAGTTACCATTATGCAGCTGGACATAGGGGTGACCTATGTCCAGTACATGAGTAAAATGGCGTCCCAGCACTCACTAAGTTAGGGAAAATGGGCCTGGAGTTCGTGGGGGCACCTCTGCTAGTGCAGGGGTGTCCTCACACATACTTTGCACCCTGCCTTCTGGGCTAGAAGGCCTGTCATAGGGGTGACTTATAAGTGACCTGGTGTAGGGTAAAAATGGCAGTGAAAGGGTGCTTGCACCTTTTCATGCAGGCTGCAACAGCAGTTCTGCAGAAGTCTTTGTTGGGCTCCCTATGGGTGGCAAAATATATGCTGCAGCCCATAACCCCAATGCCCTGGGTTCCTAGGTACCATATACTAGGGACTCATAAGGGGGTTTGATACAGAGTTTTGGGAGATGACAATCACTGGGGTCCTGGTTAGCAGGATCCCAGTGAACACAGTCAAGCACACGGACATCAGGCAGAAAAAGGGGGTAACCATGCCAAGAGAAAGGGTACTTTTCTACAATGGAGGCACCTGCATTGCCCATGCAAAGGAGTGAGCCACACACAATATATTAAAAAACGTAGGAAGAGGTCCCTACATTCTTAAGAAAATTAAAGTTCCCAGGCAACTTTTATAGCTATATGTGAACGAATGCAACCATAAAGGACACAAAAAAACTAAAAGTGGTGGGGGGTTTAAGAGGGTGTTACAGTCCACAGGAGGGACACAGAAAACAGCTTTGGGAGGTTGTAACTCATTGGGGATAATGGAGGACGAACTTCACAAAGAAAGGAACATTATGAGAAAGGAGATGAAGAGGTGAACATGTTTTACCTAATGGGATACATGAATAGAAATAGACAGGTCCACAACCCAGAATACATAATTTGCCAAATTATTTATATGCCTTACAGGAGTGATAATTGTGAATTTTTAAATGATCAAAAGAAAAATGAAACAAAACCAATTGAAAACTGCCAATGCTGTTATGACTGTCAGTAATGTTTCACAATGTGCACCAAATATTTGGAATAACATCATTAATGTACCTGCAACATCTGTCTATAGTAAAGAAATATTCACAATTATAAAAACTATTTTGACTTTCAGAAACAATGTGTAACATTAAAAAGGAAAACAATGTATGCACATTACAAAAACCTACTTCATTATATACAACAAACGAAAAATAATGACAGATTAACTTATTAAGGGTTCGTAGATACATTGTTGGCTACCTCCAGTTTGTAAATGAAGGCACACCATTAATGAAAAAACTGAAGTATATTCGGGATACTGTTAAAATTACTTAAGTCAACAGGAAAGCAACAACAAACATACCTTATCAATAGTGAGCATGTAGAAGTGACTTATGTCATTCTCTTGGGCACGCTTAATTCTTGCCATGCACTCCTCTTCATCAATTAGTTCACCAACATATTCATTGACAAACTCTCCCTGCATGGAAAAGAGGCACACAATAAGAGCAATCTGTAATAGAAATTCTTCACAGCAAAAAGCTACTTCCCTTTTGTAGTTTTACTTTCAAACTTTACATGTATGTTTTAATCTTTTGAAAGTTATATTTGTTAAGCTGGGACAATAAATTATTTTCACAAATCTTCTGCATAAAAAGTGAATATTATAATTTCTCAATCATGAGTGATGCGTAAATGATAAAATTAGATCACATTTGGCTATGGTACAGCTTTTCCCGCACTTCTTTAAGGACATCACTGCACAAAGTGTAACAGTATTTCGTGAAAACAGACGCAGCTGAGTAAGGAACCTGTAGAAGGAAACAAGTGTGCATCTGAACAATTGCCGCAAAGGCACAGCAAACAAAGTGCTCTTGGTACACCATGAACCATAAGTAACGTCTGTGGGCAGGCAGGACAGCAATGTAGAAATATGACTTGCAAGTCCAAGGGTACCATCCAGTCTCCTGGGTCCAGGGCAGACAATACTTGGGTGAGCATGAGCATTCTGAATTTCTCCTTTTTAAGGAAACAATTGAGACGGCATAGGTCTAGTATAGAGATAAGGCCTCCATCCTTTTTAGGTAGCAGAAAGTAGTGGGAACTGCAACCATGCCCTACTTCTGAAGCTGGCACCCTCTTGATGGCTCTCTGGGCAAACAGCCAGCACTTCCTGACAGAGCAAGGAGAGGAGGTCGTCCATCAGCCGGTTGTAAGTAGGTGACATAGGTGCAGGGGTGGTCACGAACGGGATGGAGTACCTCTTTTGAACAATCTATAAAACCCAACGGTCTGATGGTAATGACCTCCAGTGGTGCAGGTGATTTCATATCCGCTCCCTCCCCCCCTCCCCACCCAGTTGCTCAAGATTGTCAGAGGCCAAAATAAAGGTGTTTGGAGGCTGCAGGTGGCAGACTGGCCTAACCTCTGGATACTTGTTCCACATGGTCTAAGGGACCTGCGTCCTCTGCCATGAAAAGGCTAGGAAGTCTGTTAAGTGTGGTGTCTGGGAGGGTGTGCTTGCTCTTGGAAACACCATCCGTGGCCACAAAAGTAGTAAAAGGTGGACTGGGATTGACTAGGGTCCATGAAGAAGCCCAAACACCTGGCCTTAGTTCTGCTATCCTTAAAGCACTCCAGCATGGAGTCCCCCATCCTACCAAAAAGACAAAATTAATCAAAGGGCAAGCCTATAAGAAAGGCTTGGACAACCGTAAAATGCCAGTGATGCTTAGCCAGGCGTGGCAGCCAAGAGCCACCAACAATGAAATTGCCCTATCCAGCAAGTCGGTTGTGCGCTGTCCACATTATATGGTGAACTCTGCTCTTCTATCAGAAATAGCTTGGGAGAGTATGACTCATGCCTCGCCCGAGAACATAAGCAGCATTCACGCAACCAAATCCCAGATCGTGTGGGAATATTGGCCCAAATGGCATGCTGTGTTCACTGACCACAGTTAAAGGCAACTGATGGTTGTCTACTGAGATAAAAAAGAAACACTTTATAATGTAGATGTTTAAAAATGGGAGAGAGTCTCAAAAATGTTCTATGCAAGACAGGCAGTAATAGAGCGATTCCAATTCGATTGTTAAGATTTTGTTTACCTTTCATAAATAGCATGTTGATGAACTAATAGACAACAGTAAAGCTACGGAGAGTAGTTTGTAACTATTAATATAATTAAAGCTATACACTATGTGTACAGGTACAAATATTTATATAAGACTGGCCCTGTGTAATATGTGTTTTAATACCACTGTACTTTGTACAATAAAAGGTCCCAGCATCGTGAAATATGTTATATAAAAGGTGATGCTAGGTTATGTATTTTTGTGTTCTCATTAACACTTCAGTACTTCACTGGTTACTTTGGGAAGCAAAAAGTGTATAAACTGTAAAGTATTCATCATGGTTTATGGATTGCAGATCAATTCAAGGTTACGTTTTCCCTTCTTTATCTATGAATTTAACACTAGCAAAAAAACGTTATGGGGTTTGCTTATAAAGAAAAAAATCTTTCTGCATCATGACATCTCCAGTTCACACATTGTATGCGGGTACATAACAGTAGTTCTTTGATGTCCATTTAAGTTATCATTTTTAGGTGTCTTTCACTTTTAGCATAATTAAATGTGTATGAACACAAATATAGAGACAAAATCGCCTTTGCATTTTAAGTAAGCAAGACCGTTTGCTTGAAATGCAACATCTCGGTGATTAACGAATAGGACATGTGGGCAAGTTTCTTTCAAGTCTGGAAGAATTATTTTAGGATACATCTTTAGATTGCTCCGCAGCACTTTAAGTGCACCGAAAAGAGACCAACATGTAAGTCTTTTTTTAGCTTTGAATATGTATTTCAAAAATAGCTTGCAAGGAAAAATAGCATACATTACTTCGGGATCTTATTGTTGCATGGATCACACATGACTGAAAAGTATTATGACTTCTGTTTAAGGGGTACTAAAGCTGTTTGAATACACAAACACAAAAGGTGGCAATTAGTTTAAGCAAAGAAGTGTGTACACTTACGTTGCTCCCTGCTCCCCTCCGTCTAGCTGCCAGTAGTATGGTAGTAACCGGAAGCTGTAATCTGCAATACACCCAGTGTTTTGACAACCCCTTCAGCTATAGCCCAGACTATGACCCTGTACTCAAGGTTATTGCTGCACAGGCCCTGCGTATCTTTAATAAAGTTTCACACTACATAAACTAAACTCTGGATTAAAGCACAGCCAGATCCATAGCAGTAGACGCAAGTCATTTTTAGCAAAACAGCAAAGAAACATTTTGTTTTAGTGGCATGTTAACTGTCACAGAAAGTTGAAATGTTCTTGTTTCCGGTCACACAAGGAACCACACACAGCTTTGAAAAATTCCCTAAGACCTCCAGTGTGTGAACTTCTGATTAGACATTATGCCAATACATATAGTAACGTACGAAAATCCACCTCTGCCACAAAGCCATAATTCAATTCCCTCAACAATTCCCAGTGAACCCTACCTGTCGCTTTCACATCTTGACTAGCACATACTAGTCAGTGTAATGTTACTTCACTGCTATACTTGATTAGAAGACGGGTGTTTAGAGCCAAATGATGTATTGTGTTAAAATTTTTATTTTGTTTCTGCCTATTTCAAAGTTCAATGTGAAGTCGAAAGTACTATGAGAGGTTTATATATAACGCTTACCTTTTTTATATTTCTTTTCGAGACCAAGCCCCAGCCTTTGCCCTCTGTTCTGATAATTTTGGTTTCAGGATACTGGCGTTTGGAAAAATCCTGGTTCTGGCACCGCTCACCTGCTGGACAAACTTGTGGGTGGCATTCACACATCAACATACGGTTTAGGCACTCGGAGTCCAAACCACAAGGGTTTTCTGCTGTGGGTTTACAAGTGCACTTGGGTGTCTCGGAAATATCTGCTGTATGAAGCTGAACTTTACCATAAGGCTTATTGACCTGTGGATAAAACATTTTTCAATAGTTACATAAAAAACACAAAATGATTACCATAAGCTGAAAAGTTAAAATAGAATGGGGATTTGAGTTTGATGTATACATGATTTAGATCAAAGAACAAAAATCTTAAAACTGAAGTAGGATTATCCTCCACTGACATCTAATTCAGGTGAAAAATGAAGGAATTTACTTCTTGTGATGCACCACCCCAGAGGTATTATAAAGTGCCCAAAAGGCAAGTTAGTGATGACTGCTATTTGCTCGCTCACATGCCGTTCACAGATGGTGGGAACTGTTATCTGGTTTCTCTGAAATTTGAATAAAACGTTTTTTGTAATAAAAAAAATAAATAGGCGAGTTAGCATTTCATAGGAAAGGAAATATGCACAGCGAGTGTCACATGCAGGATTCAACTATGAATTGTAAACAAACTTTGTTTCAGATTTAAATCTGGCACACATCTAGCAAAAGGGAGTGGGCCCCTATTGGTGTAAAATGCCAAACATTCCCCCTGCACTACTACAAACTAAAATATAAAGTGAAAATTAAATGATTAAGTTACTTTCCATTTCTTGCTGAGGGAGATGATACTCAAAAGGCAGCGGCATCGAAGATTAATTTACAGAAGAAGTTACTTACTCTTGGTGATGATATCACTGATGTTTATATAATCTTCCTACAGACTCACCTTATGAATATCCACCAGACTGGATCCAGAAAAATCTCCAGCATTGCCAAGTTATAAAATGCAGCCTCTGCTATATCTGCCCCAGATGTGCTGACATTGAAGTATGGAGGCCACCAACTGGCAAACGTAGGTCATGGCACTTTCCCCACCTCCTTATGAAGATTTTGAGGAGGAACAGAGCAACAACAAGTACACCATCCAATATATGCTTCAATACTTTAGGATCTTACTGATAGCACTAGCTCACAGGGGAGGAGGAAAGACACCGAGGAACCTGCGGGAAGATACATTATTCACCTTTAAATATTGTTTCTGAAGGTAAGCAACTTTTTCTTCTGGTGGAGACCTCTTTCTCACTTTTGGAGTCACAAGGAATTAACGCTTTCTTGGAGGTGAGACTGAGCTGTGCCAGGTAACTGAAGAAATACAGCACAGTTCTGACAAGCTACCAATCATTACATTCTCGGGGTTCGAGACGATAACTTGGGAAAAGTATGGAAAGATGCCTGCTTGGCCACCTGGCAGGTGTCAGCTACCAGAAAGTCACTGGTAAGAGCCATTGGAAGCAGAAATGGTCTTGATAGGGTGGGCAGAGGGGGAACCTTCATGGTACTGACAACATCCACAAAGATTTGTCCTGTCAAGTGTGATTGACGTAGAAAGATACTGCAAGACTGGGGTCTATTCTGTGCAGCTGCTTATCCTCCCTACTGGGAGGAAAGTGAAGAGGGGAGAATGCACAGGTCCAAGCAAAACAGATACCACTCTTGGTAGAAAAAAATAAGCAGTACAAAAAAACAACCAGATTAGGTATAATATAGCTTGAAGCTCTCAGACCACGAGGGCTGATGTCGTTGGCACCAAGGAAACAGTCTTCAGAATGAGAAGTCAAACTCGGCAACAGTTCATCATACTCAATTGGGGATGCTATGAGGACAGTTACAAGATGAAAATCCCACTGACTAACAATAACCTGAGTGGAAAGAAACAAATATAGGACAACTTCTAGAAAGTGTGCTACGAGTGATGACAAACAGAAGGCAGGTAAGGAGACAAACAGAATTGGACAGTCAAACAACCTTTTTACAGCAGCCAATGCTGGAGAGCCAAGAACACCAGAAAGACGTGACTGAATTGGGTTCAGATCTCCCAACTTGCATCACTAAATCACGTGTTACAGAGGTCCACATACATTTACTTAATAGAAGCTTTCCTGGAATCGAAAACTGTTTGCAACTTCAAATGATAAGCATACAGAATTTAGGAAGCATAGCTTAACCTGTGAGTGCGAAGCTGCAGCATTTGAAAAATAGAAGACATGCATTTTGCAGAAAGAGCACGTCTTCCCTGTGTGGGAGTGCTGAGTGCTAACAGATCACCGTAACAAATACTCATCCAGTATGGGGAGCGGGGAGACTTCAAAAATCAGTTGTGCTTAATCTTCCAGTATATTCCACAGGACGGTCAACAGAAGTGAAATTAGTAGAGATGCATACAGCAGGCCCTGTGACCACCTGAGTCTGAAGGAATACCCCCACATGGAACCAGTCCTTGATAATGTGAAAGACATCCACCAGGGACACCCTAATTTGAGGAAGTTTATGTCCATCCCTTTGGAATGAAATTCTTATTCCACATTCTCTGCGGCAAAGCTCCTAACGCATCTGTTTTCCGCTGGTGTAACAATGGCCCCCGTGGTGCAGGGCCGGTCCTCGCGCCACCTCTCCGCCCCCGAGCTTCAGAAGGCCCTTCAGCACATTACACTGTGCACGGGTTCCTGTCCAAAGAGGTCCTGACTGGATTTGGGGGGGCGACGCGCCCCTCCATGTACTTTGCAGGGGTACATGGGACGAGTGGTACAAACATGACAACTTTCTACGTCCCAAAACTGAAAAATAACTATGCATAGCTGCCAAATGGCCCACTGTCCTATGTGGCATCCTGAGGTAGTACTTACTGGCTTTTTAGTCAACTGTAATTTCCATGCCGGGCTGTTTAATGTTACCGAAAGAGAAAATGTAAGAGCCAGAATGCTTTGTGATTATGGTTACGAAGTTGAGCTAAAAGGGTGACAACTGACAGGGCCTTTTGGCGATATGAATATTCACACGATGGCAAGACCACTTTCACACAGGCATGAAGACGGTACATAAAAGTAGTAAGTGCCAGCTTAAGGAATCAGGTTT
The DNA here is from genome assembly GCF_031143425.1 of Pleurodeles waltl. NCBI lineage: Eukaryota > Metazoa > Chordata > Amphibia > Caudata > Salamandridae > Pleurodeles > Pleurodeles waltl. Next base: position 1,205,858,175 of record NC_090437.1, read on the forward strand.
CATGCATTTAATACCGAGGAAAGGATTAATCTGTTTGTCAGGGTTCACCACCACTATAAATTTCATAATACGGATTAGGTTAACAGGCTCCACTGCGCCCAGACATCACTTTCTTTAAAATGATTTATACATTATATGCCGGTAAACCAGAGAGACCTTAGAGTGTAAGGAGCACTGAGCAAGTGAGAAAAGTAAAAAATAAAAAGTAAAATGAGGAACTGGGATAGAGCCATGCAATACATTGAAAGGCTGGACTTAGCCAACCCTAGGGAATGAATATATCTATAACTATATAACACCTGGTGGCGCTTGCCACTAGGTAGTTCTAGTCAGGACCTAGTTTCTACAGAAAAAACGTTTTTTGACGTGCCTATATCTTTGACGCTGATTGAGGAATCCTCCTTAAATTTTCCAACCAAATGCGATGCTCACTTCAGCTGCTGTCTGGAAAATACATTTTGGGGTGATCCGTCAAGAAAGAAAAAAAAAAAAAGGGGGGGGGGGGTTGGTTTCCCCAAAACGGGGTTTCTCCGTGCATTTTTCCATTAGGATTTTGAACGGGACTACAGCCCGAACCACTGGACAGTATTACACCAAATTTGGTAGAAAGGTAGCTCTTTGTCCAGAAAGAGCCCTTTTTGTTATTTAGTGTAAATCAGTTCAGTAGTCACACTCAGCAGCTGAGATATGATTGGCTGCCAACACTTCAACCAAGTAGTATTGACAGTCATCATGGGACTCAGATGCAAAGAAAAAATAATAATAAAAGGGGCCAGGGTAGGGACACCTCCACACCTTAGCCCTGGTACTGAACCAAAGCTCCCCCGCCCCCCAGCCAAAAAAAAAAAAAAAAAAAAGTTTTTTTTAAATAAAAAAAAAAAAAAACTGTTGCTGCAAATTCGCAATAAAATACATTAAAAAAAAAATAAAGCATGGTCTCCTGTGCTTGTTTGACTAAAGCACCAAGGTGGTCTAGATAGAAAGACGATTCCAGAGGACAGGAAGGTTGGTGAAGAATCAGTGGTTAGGTAAGAGTATCCATCAGTAAGTTACCAAAGGCAGGTATATTTGTTGACTGATGGATACTTCTAGCCACAGAATCCTCAGCTATACAAAAAATACTAAAGTAGTACCTTCCAAGGTTGTGGGTCTGTGGAATGGATCAAACTAAAAAAGTCCAGCAGGACCATATAGGCGAAATGCCCTTCAAGTTGGACCTGGCAGTGAAGGCATTAGTGCTCTGTGAACATGTGTATTGATGCACACGTCTCAGCATGACCGATGTCAAGGACAGGTACCCAGCGGACCAGCAGCCTTCGACGTAGGGAAATGGGTCCTCAACTTCTTTGAAGGCTGCATCTTGGTCAGTGTGTAGCAGATCTTAGTGCAAAGCACTATCAACTGTGACAAAGTTCTTTTCTGTAAGGACATGCCCCAGAGAACCTCACAAAATGCAGATTGTCCACCCAATAGCCTTTGTTGTGATAGATATAAAAGCGGAAAGCACTTTTGGAGTTCAGCGAATATCTTCTCTTTTGCAGGGAGGAGGCAGAGCTGACTGTCCAAGTAATAGTGCTTTGTGAGGGAAACAGCCTTCTCCTTTGCAGACGACAAGCATCTCCCACTCTCGCTATCCAACTACACGTCCACAACCAGATCCAACTTCCACAATTGCATGAATAGCCTAGCAAAATGGATGAAGGACAGGTGCCTCAAAATCAACACCAACAAAACAGAGGTACTACTGGTTGGTAACACCATCTCACCTTGGGACGACCCCTGGTGGCCACTCAAACTGGGAGCCACCTCCACGAACCATGCCAGAAAACTTGGAATCATCAGACAACAAACATAAAAATCCAGGTCAACGTAATCTCCTCCATCTATTTCCTAACCCTCCGCGTGATCTCTGCATGGTTCCTGCTCGAAATCAGACACACCCTCGCACAAGCCCTCTTAAACAGCCAACCAGACTTTGGCAATGCACTCTACCCCAGACTCACCACTGCGCTAACGAAAAAACTCCAAATCATCCAGAACTCAGCCACCAGACTAATTCTAGACATCCTGAAAAGATAGCACATACCCCTCCCCCCCCACCTATAAAACCTCCACTGGCTCCCACTATGCAAGTACAAATCCCTCCACAACCAAGCACCAGCTTGCCTCAAACATCGCATGGAGTTTTACCACCCCTCAAGACCCCTTCCTTCTGCATTTCTCGCAATCACTCCACGAATTTGCTGCAGAACTTACAGTGGTTGCTCGCTCACATGCCTACCAGCAAAGGCCTGAAACAGCCCCCTCTCCTCCCCACCTAAGATCATCTCCCTCCAAACAGGAGTTCAGAAGAGATCTCAAGACATGGCTGTTAGACAGACGCAGCCATAACAGCACCTGGATACCCTCATAAGTGATTAGTGCGCTACACAAATACGATGATTGACTGATTGCAGCTACACAAGGGGCAAAACTGCTGATGCTGTTGTCGTGGTGGAACAGAGAAGGCCAACGAGCAGGTTGTGGCCATGCTGTCTTTAAATGGCTAAAGGGGCATGTTTGCTTTATTCGCAAAAAGCCAGAAGGCATCAGAGGTAATACGAATGAAGCTGGATTTGACATCACTGGAGAAGCCCGTAGACATCCAGATGTGTCAGCGAAGGTACCTATTATACTGCCTAAAGAGTCCGAAGTGCCCACGCTCCAACAAACTGTGAACTTGGCAGCATCACCACTGTCTTGTATGGCTTGTGTCAAGATAGAATGCATGTCATTGGTGACTAATTGAAGGAGATGTACCACAGAGTCCCAGAGAGAATAGGAATAACGACCCAAAGGCACCTGGTGATTACGGAACAAAGTGCAAGACTTGTAAATGAAAATACAAGTTTCCCGAATGTCACAATTAGTTTTGAGTCTTATCTGGTGGAATAGTAGGGAACCAGTTGGGTTTCATCTTACTCATCAAAGTCTGCACCACAAGAATGGGGTGCTGAGTTAAAAAGTCTGGGTCACGCGGAGTAGGGTGCAATCTGTCAATTGACTGGAGTGAGTGGGGGGAGGGGAGTACCTCAGATACATCTCACATGACCATTGCGAAGGAGGAAATGAAAATTACATAAAAATTTGACAACCAATTGAGGAAAAAGTATGTCAAATAAATAACATCCACGCGCTAGGGTGGTGCCTATATACGCACAGCGCATGTTACTTGCAGCGTGGACGATGCTGGGCTAAATGATGCCACTAATGAGTGCACAGGAGTACTGCTAGAACATTTCCGGATTCAGTATATTAAGGTAAGGAATCTGCAGCTAGCAGTCTCCATCAGACAACTGCAAGCATTGTCCAAGCAGTACATCCCACAACCGAAAGCAAACTTGTTTTTTTCCATGTTACCAATATTTACTTTGAAAGCATTCACCAGCCACTTAACATACTTTTTGCATGCAAAGCAAATAATTTAAAAAGTTACACGAGGTTATCAGAGAACAAAATGTGTTCCTGTGGAATCCAGCTATCAAAGGACATGCTTCCAAAAATAAAGATGGTCTAGCACTAGTTCTCTCTTAAAAAGAAAGTCAAACCGTTTCAAACAGTTTCTTCAAGCAATCACCTTCAGAACTGCTGTGGTCATGCTCTCTTCCATGGCCTTCCAGACTCCACACTGCTCCCCTTTAGGGGTAACACACACACACACACCACAGTACATTTCATATAGGACACTATGAAATATGATCACATCAGCCATCCTGATGGAACTCCAGTGCCTCCCTTGCCAGCCCCCACCATCTTAAAACCAGCTGCATCATTTACAAAGCCATCACAGCCAACACGCCTGCTCATCTTGCAGACAAGCTCACCATCTCTGGTGGCTCTTGGCACACTTGCAGCCAGGACACCAGACTACAAATTAAGTGTTAAAAAAAAAACACAAAAAACACAACACAGCAGGCCTTCATCTGTGCACCCAGGAAAAACATTAGGACTACCCCAACTCTGTTCCAGTGTTAAAGAGTTGAAGATCAACAGTCTTAAACACTACGTAATGCATTAATCGTTCCCAAACCAGCTAGCTCTCCAATTTATAGTTGATTTTATGCTTGACGTTGATCATGTATAGTGCTACCCTGCCTCTTTCGGTAGGTTTGTGCTACAGGCATACCACACGTACATACAAGACTGGTCATCTAAGATGTACAGTGGTTTGTTTTAAAAATGGAATAACAAATTATTAGTTTCATTCATGAAATTAAATTGTTGAAAATTATACCTTTATGTGTCTGTAAGGTGGGGGTCTTCGATCATTTTCCTGTATTTGTTTAGCTTCGCGCTGCCTTTTAAGCTCTTGGTAACGACATTCGGCTTCTTGCAAAGCTATGTAAACCAAAAGAAACACTGTCACTGCCACATATCCAAACCTGAGCACATCAAAGACATAAGCACAAAGAGTGAAGGCAACAGGCCGATCTAAAATGTCATTTAGCTCTAATTTTATACTACATGATAACACTAATTATCAAGTCCCTCTTGTGAAATCAAAGAAACTTTGGTGTGGGAAGAGATGAAAAAGTTACTTACCTTCTGTAACGCCTTATCTAGTACAGAGTCTAGACTCCTTTCCTTAGAATTCTCTCGGGCGCCAGACTGGATCTGGAAAAACTTCAGCAGTAGCTCTGCATGTCAGTAGATGGCACCATGCGACTATCGATGACGTCCACCAGAGTCTATATAATCCCTCCTCTGACGTGCTGAAGTCAGTTTCTGCTTTTCCACGTTGCAATACGGATCTGGAGAAGTGGTTCCTCTGGCCATTTTTGGCCTCCTTTATTCAGCAGTTTTCCTTTGACTGGTACAGTGTGTATGCCTTCTGGTTTCAAACCTTGTGGTTCCTGTGCTCAAAAAATGTCAGTCACGTGATCCCATTCTGTCTTTATGTGGTGCTCCACCACAACAGAGGGTTGCGACTCCTATCAACATTTTATGCCGAAAGCGTTGAGGGAGCGGAGGATGAAGCTCCTGGAGCCGTTGGTGTGCGGCTCCATTGTTGTCTCAAGGTACGCGACCTGCTCACATTTCAAATATACAAAACCATAAAAATTCAGCTTCACTGTAGTCCCACCCCTACGGGCGACAAGCTGAATTGCACTCCACTTTTTAAATTCCTCCATCTTGGTTTGGAATCAATTAGGCCACTAGGGTTAGGGTTATGCACACTTCCCAACGTAAGTGTCTTTAGAAAGGGTGTAGTTACCCTAAAGGTGGGCAACCCATTGGCTTCCGTGTAGCACTCCCTGTAACGTCCCTAAATTGAGTACTTCTTTGGAAATAGGTGTGACTGGCTTGGGGGTGTAGCCTCCCCAAGCCACTGCTGTCCTTTGAACTGCACATTTGGTGCCCTCCATGCATAAACCAGTCCACACCGGTACAGGGACCCCCCCCCACCCCCACCCCCTGCTGTGGCACAAAATTGTACAATAGAAAAGGAATTGACCACTCCCCCATCCATCACCACCCCAGGAGCGGTGCCCAGCGCTCCTCCAGAGGGTCCCTGGGTTCTGCCATCTTGAATCCAAGGTTGGCAGGGACCTCTGGGAGCATCTGAGTGGCCAGGCCAGGCAGGTGACATCCGAGCCCCCTCCTGATAGGTGGTCACCTGGCTAGGTGACCAATCCCCCTTTCAGGGCTACTTAGGGTCTCTCTCTTGGGTGGGTCCTCAGATTCGGCTTGCAATATTCCAGCAGGACTCCTCTGCAACCTTACTTCGACTTCTAACCACTGGAACTGCGACAGGACCCTCCAGGAACAGACAATCTTCTTCCACGAAGACGACTCTTCCTGCAACAGTTTCCATGGCTTATTCCACCTTCTGCAACATTTCCCTGGCTGTGCATCCTCTGATGGCGGCAAGTCTTCAGTTTGCACAAGAAGGAATCTCCCTTGGAGTGAAGGAGTCACTCTCCAGCATCCGCAGGCACCAACTGCAACGACGACCGGCTGCATGAATCTCCTCTCTTTCTGAGCTGTGTGGACCCTTCATCAAGGGTGGTGGGTCTGGAGTGTTCCTCTTGGGCTTCTCTGCCAGCTGTCAAACTTTGATGGAGGTAAGCCTTTGTCTTCCCACACAGGACAGTACCCCGGTGCACTGCATCTCTTGTAACTGCCAAGGCTTGTTTTCATTTCCAAGGGAACTTCAGGCTACATGCAACTCCAGCCACCAGCACTCCTCCTTGCAACGCACAGCCCTCTGCGTGGTTCTCCTGCAGCATTGGTCCCTTCTTCTGTGTGCGGCGTAGGCTCCTTCTACAACTTGTGTCTACGTCCTGTGGGTGCTGCATCTGCTCCTGTGGGCATTGTCCCTGAGGGTCCTCTATGACTCCCCCTCCTGGCTTGAGTCCTCCTGGGCCTTGCTGGTCCCCGGCAGCAACACTTTCCGCCAACTGTGATATTTGCCTTTGCCAAGACTTGTTGGTGGAATTCCTGCATCAACACCTGACTGCAATCCTCCTTCCAGCGTGGGACATTGTCCTCTTCCCTCAGAAACTCTTCTCTGGCTCTAGGGCTCCAGTGCTGACCATCTTCTCATCACCATCGACCAACTTCTGCAACTACTGCTGGGTGGGTAGTCGCTCCTACTCCTTCTGGACTACACTGACTCTTGGACTTGGTCCCCTCTCTCCACTTGTCCTCTCCAGGAATCTACTACTGGTTTCTTGCAGTCTTGTAGTCTTTTCTTTATTTTCGTCCTTTTAGGCGGTTTGGGGGAAATTCCAGTGGTTTACTCCTACTTTCCTGGTCGATGTGGGGGTGTACTGTGTTACTTCTGTGTTTTTCTAGTACTCCCAGCTCCCCTCTATACATTCCACTTACCTAAGTATATGGTTTGGGCTCCCCATAGAATCACTATTGTCTAACTGCATTTGCACAGTTTTTTAACCTTTACTATGCCTACTACTGTTTACTAGTTTATATAATTGGTGTATTACATACCTCCTATTGGAGGGTTGCCCTTCCAGTACTTTGTGGTATTGTGTGACCAAAAATAAAGTACCTTTATTTTTGGAAAACTGAGTGTTTTCTTTCATGTAAGTGCTGTGTGACTACAGTGGTTTTGCCTGAGCTTTGCATGTCTCCTAGATAAGACTTGGCTGTTCACCAGCAGCTACCCCTGGAGAGCCTGGCTTCTAGACACTGCCTACACATCACTATTAGGGGATACCTGGTATGAGGTGGAAGAACCTTAGGTACCCACCACACACACCAGGCCAGCTTCCTCATCAGAGCTAGGCCTGTTATTCCCAGCATGCTTAGATGGATGAGCGAGATCAGGGGATGCAGCAGCTTGCCGGGTGGGCACCCACAGCGTTCGAAATAGACCAAAGATGTACAACAGGCAATGCAAGCTAATTCAAGGAAAAAGTTGTGCGGCTGGCTAAGCCCTCACTGGTACAGATGCAGGAACATCTCTCTGAAAAGTGAACCGCTCTTCACATGATGGATTAGAGGAAGACATTGGGAGCACTGGAACCAGCAAGGACTAAGAAACAATACCTCTGGTGAAACAGCAAATGGAGAATGATAATCTTTCTAAATAGATGAAGCTCTAAATTATTTATTATCAATAACTATTTATTGCCTAGATGTGGATACTAAATATATGACCTCAGAACGTTTCCCAGTCATACATTACTACAGGCAGAATACCTCATGTTTATAACTCAACTAAACCAAAATGTTAGACATTAATATAGCTTTGGAACGGAGGGCCTAACGGATGCCTGACTGGGCATGAGCTGTCGTGAAATGTACTGCTGAACATCAGTGTTTCTGGTTAATGGTTACCACACAGCACAGTTCCCCGGCATTGGGCACTTCTTCAAGAACATAACAATTACTGCATTTGGAAAATATATCATTTCTGCTCCCGGTGGGGATCTCCAGATAGCTGGACAACTACTAGGCACTTTGATCTTGAGGGTGAGGAGGACGGGAAGGCAGGAAAGAGCCTTGACCAAGCTAAAATTGCCTACGGAGGTGGCAAGGGTGCCACAGACTTCAGAGTATACTACTCAGTAGCTCAGCTCCAGTGGGCTGCACTATGGCTGGCAGAACGCAATTTAAACGAAACAGGCTACACAAGCAGACAAATACAGGAGGGAGCACTCTCCCAGTCACGATGGGGCATCTCACCCACCAGAAACCTCCAGCATTGGAACACAGCAGGGCTCGTCACCATCAGTGACTTATACCCCTCCCTCACAGACTTCAAGATGCTAGTGGACGAGTGCAAAATATTGGTCAGTTCCTCCTGTATATTAGGAGACTGCATGCACTTAGACAGCAGTGGAACATAGAAACAGTCAAGTCTCCATTGCATGCCATGGTGCAGAAGCTATATACAAGGAGACGAGGCCGGATCTCCTGGCTCTTCAAATTCTTGCTAGAACACAAGGGTGTCTCTACAGACACTAAGGGACAAATGGGAAAACTTGGAAGCTGCATGTTGAACGACAAGCAATGGAAAAGGGTGGTACAGTACCCACAGAAGGTATGCCACCATGTGCGTTTTAGATAAATCCAGTTTAACATTTGCACAGGATGCACTCCACCCCATACAAGATTGGTCAGATATACCCAGACACACCACTCAGTTGGCTCCCGGGGCAGAAATGAAACAGCAATCTTTTTAACACACTATGAAGCTGGCCAGTGCTACAAACCTACTGGTGCAGAATACTAGAAACCATAGACTGCACAACGAGCATAAAGGGCACAGGAAACATTGAGGATAACCTTTTAGGGATACACTTAGAAACCAAGTCATAAAAACTATCCACAAAGTTTACAGATTTTGCACTGATCCAAGAGGGCCATTAAAATGAGACAGAAGGCACCCATGCCTCCCCCGATGGAGGTTTGGAAGCTAAACGTGCTATACTGAGTGAAAGTAGAAAGCAGGACACTGTAGGAAGTAAACAGTGTGGAGAGAAAAAAATGATTGCAGGACTCTGCACAAAATACGCTGGCCATGACATACACGGAGGACTGAAGCGCGCTACAAGCCAAGGCTAACCTAGTTTTACAAGAAAAAGCAATAGTCACAAAGCCTCCAGCGCAGGGGAAGGGACTGTCCATAACAGTAAAAACCACTAGGAAGGCCACACCCAAGAGGCACCACAACAAGGCGCTACACTAACAAAACATCAACAGAAAACCTCTACAAGGGTAAACAGGGACATGGAAAGCAGGTGGGGTGTTTTATCTTAAATGAATCAAGACACGATAGACAAAAGGAAATGAGGACTACTGCTTATGCACCACATTTTCAAAGACAGAAATGGATCTAAACATGGGGACAAAAGCTGTGAATGTGTGGGTATACACTGCACTGTTTCGAATTGAGAAGCTGTTAAAAGAAAAATACAAGTGCAAGCAAAATAACCCTGAAAAAACCAGCAAACTCTTCAAATCACAAATCTGAATGTAAAACCAGACACAATCTTATGCCAATTTGCACTACAACAAAGGGCTCAAACAAACTAGAATAAGACTTGTGGAGTAGGGCCCCAAGTCTTGGACTTCAACCACCAAGATGGTGGCAAAAGTACGCACTTGAATCCATCACTCCACTGAAGGCTGCTTCCATAGAGCTCCGTCACTCCAACAATTGAAGAGACTGATAACATAAATCCCGTTTCGAGCAATCTGTACCTATTGGTTTTCAAATCATAACTAAATCACCTTAAAAACCTGCTGCATCACCTACCTGACAGTAATGTGTTAACATATCCCACTTGGCTACGAAATTAAGCATCGCAGGAAGCTACTACTGCAAGAAGTAATGAATACACCAGCATGAATTCTAATGATGAAAAAAATGAAACAGAACTACTCACTGTATGAGTGCTGGATGAACAACATGTCTCTGGATATTGGCTTTGCTGTCATGTTAATATGTTTAAAATATACTTCAAAACCACCAAGTAAACTCTGTATTCACACTGTAAATGAGCAATATATAAGGGAGAATCATGCGTGAAATAGTCATATGTGGGATTAAAAGCTGATAATCATTATGTAGCTAAAAAAAAGACTTTAAATCGTATATAATAATATATGGGCTATACAGTTAAATGATTAAAATCCAAGGTTTTTTTTCGTTGCAGCTACCATTTTTGAAGACTTTTCCGAGGAGTTTAACTCCTTGATATTTGGTCCCTCTATCACCTTCGATGTAAGGAAATACACGAGCTTGGTGTGTCCAATAATAATCTTTGGAACCAAAAAAAAATACCGGAAACTCTCCAGGAGCGTGCTTCAGTTTCTGAATATTTGGTGGAATGTTTTTAGGATCACAAATCTCTGCAGGCCACCACCTACGGTTAAAAAGTAAGACATTAATATGTTTATACATTTTTATTATTATTAAATGCATGAGGGTTAAATGTAAACAAATTAATTAGAAAGAAATAAAGATTTTCACAAGTATGATTTCAGCAGTAACAACAGCAGTTTGACGTTGTAGACACTCTAAGATGGCACCCGTTTTGATATGCAGGACATGTATTTTGTCTTTTGTTGGTGTTCACGATTCTTTTTCGAACGTGCCCCTCATTCATGTCAATCACACATTTATGGTGGGGTATGGTGGGGTAGGCGAATTGCCATGTTTACCCGTGATCTAGGTCCGGCTGGGCGGAAATGCATTGGAGAGAAGCATCCATTAAAGCACTGAAAACAACCCTTGTATCCAGGCGTATCTTTATTTCTGGATACTGTGCGTGGATACACATATCCACGCACATATATATACTGAAAACACCAAAGGTTACAGGAAGGTTAGAGTTAGGTTCTGAAGGAAATCCTACAAAACCATAGAAGTTCAGCAAATAGAGTGCTTTCAAGTAACTAAAACTAGTGCCCTGAGGTAACTATAACTCGCTCCCTTGCAATGCAGTTTTCTTATCCTTAATTTTATTGCAAATGTTGCACTGATAATATCAAAGATGCCATACAAGATCTCATCAATGACATATGTGGAGTCATTAGCTGTGCATGACAAAGGTGCAAATTATAGTTGTCTCGGGGTGAGAGTTTTAGTTACTTGAAAGAACTCCAAACTATAACTGTTGAATTTCTATGGTTTTGTACGAGTAAATTCAGAACCTAACTATAATGTCCTTGTAACCTTTTTTTTTTTTTTTTTTTTTTACAAAGTAATTTTCATTACTATACGTTATTCCAACCCTCGCCATGCACGGCCTTTGGCCGTGCGCGGTGGGGGTTGATCGCAAGGTCTGGCCTTGCAGCCAAGCCCTTATTAACCACCCTTCCCCAAGCCACACACAGCCTTTGGCCGTGCGCAGTGCATGTTTGCCACAGGGCCTGTGTCTGTCAGTGGATGTGTGAGTTGGTCTGAAAGGGGGTGAGAGTCGGAGTGGGTGCATGAGTGTGAGTGAACGCATGAGCCTGAGTTCATGTATGGGTGAATGAATTAGTGTATGAATGAGTGTTTTTTCTTTCCAATTTTTCCATAATCGCAAATATTTTTAAAATAAGTTGTGAAAAATCATGGGCAGTGATGCAAAATTCTATAAAAATCTATAATTTGCCCCTAAAACACAACTATATCACACCCCTGGAGTCTGGGTAACTTGCCTGCCAGTAGGTGAAATATAAATATATATATATATATATATATATATATATATATATATATATATATATATATATATATATATATATATATATATACACACACACACACACAAAATAAAACTATATATTTTACATTATATTAAGTTTATTGCTTTTTATTATATATATATATATATATATATACACATATATATACATATATATACATACAAATCACAGTGAGAAACGCGTACTCAGGTGTGCTGTGATCTAAAGTTTATTGCTCCAATACAATGAATATTAGGGCAATAAACCTTTGGTCACCTCACACCTGAGTGCGCAAATCTCTCACTGTGTGAGTGGTTGGATTGTGGCTGCAGTTAAGCAGATATATGTGCCATCCCCACAAACAACGTAACAAAATATATTACTTTAGCCAGTATGGAAAATATTAATTTAAAGTCCCTCAAAAAAGTACTCAAATATAAACATAAAAAATATATATGTATATATAACAAAATACAATACTGTAAAATCTATTAAACCAATATTAGAAACAGTATTGGACTCTGTGAATGTTAGATGCACTATGCGCACTCCAGTTTATGCAGCAGTAAGGAAATTGCTGGACTTGAGAGGTAAAATTTACTAGTGTCACATTAGGGACAGCATTCGACTTTGAAGGGAATATATTTACTTTTTCCATTTTCCGTCTAAGCAACAGTACGGAAAGTTTCCGCCACAAAAGGATTACATACATGAATACAAATCCTATAAAATTAGTAAACAATTCTAAATACTTAGTACAGAACATTATTAAATGACAGTAGAAATATATATATATTATATATATAGTTACATATAATAACTTCACTAACTACATAATGAGTTCCTTACTATTTAGTTTATTTCAATACATACAAATTTTAACAAATATCTCGAAAACAAATTCACACTTACTATAAGAAATATATTTACCAAATATATTATACATAAATAATTTCTAATTAGTAAATTACATTTATATATATTTTTATATTCTTAGCAACCTACTCACTAAAATAAAGTAACAGCACTAAAAATAAATCACAAGTAATATACATAATAATTAATAATCAAATGTGTTTTTAACAAAACATAGCATTAAATTAAAATACATTTAATTCAATTCAACTGTCCATCCTATTTCCCTATAAACCCAGCAACCCACAACTAAAATATCTTAACTGAGGAATAAACTAGCTACACCCTTATCAAATAAATTATGAACATTTTTTTTTTTTTTTAAATAACCTAACTTCCTAACTTAAACCCCTACAAACCCAGCGATCCACTCCTTAAAAATAGGTTGCTATAGCTAATAATAAAACTAAAAGCTAAAACTTACATTTTAAATTCAAAATAGAACACTTATAAAATGCATAATTAATAAATCAAGACATTGACAACAAATAAATTAACAATAAACATTTCCACCTTAAGTAGAAGTTCTGTCCCAGCTGCATTTGAGATCCAGGTCAGTCTCCATCTTGAAGAATTCGGGTAAGTCATAGAAAAAAAACACAAGGTATCCAAGGGCCTCATTACGAGTTTGGCATCGGACGAGCAGACTGTCAAACTCATAAGGAGGAGCCCACTGTCAACACGGGAGGGGGGCCTTACTCCCAGTCATATTACAATGTTCCCACTGGGCTGACCGGCAGGATCATCATATTACGAAGTTCACGCTTGACAGTCCAGCAGAAACAGTGTTATGGTTTTGGTCTTGGCTTCATTAAGGGAGCCAAGGCCAACACCGTAGCACAACAGCACCCTGAGAATGCATACGGTCTGTGAAGAAGACAGTGCGCATTCGAAGGGTGCCGGGGGGGTACCCTACACTGCCCACGGAATAGAAGTGGGCAGTGCATGGGCCCCATGCGGCCCACAGCACTTCCTTTCTGCCAGCCTGTTCATGGCACTTAAACTGCCATAAAAAGGCTGGCGGAGAGGGAACTCATGACCAACACGGCTAAACTCTGCACCGCCATGGCTGACCATGAGTCCGACCGCCATCAGCCCGTCGGGAACCGTGTTCCTGGAGGAGATGGCAAACTGACCGACAGGGTCGTAATGTGGCGGTTGGACCACCTGGAGTGCGGTGGTGCAACAGCGAGCTTGACGGTCTCAAGACTGGCAACCTTGTACTGAGGCTCTGCCCCTTTCCACCATTCCCAAATACCCTGAGAGCTGATCCTGCAATTTGTTCTGGCAAACAGTTTCCAGGGTTCCAGCCACGCCTAAACAAATCAAAGAGTTCTGGACCAGCTCACCACCTTGGAAATCAAGGCCAATGTCCTTACAGAAATCCTCCAGCTGGGTTGAACATCCACTGAACCCCTATTACCTTTTAATGAGACCCTTATGAATACTTCATTGTTGCATGGCCCAAGCCTTGTTCTGGGCCTCCTTCGTCAACCACCAGATTGTATGTGGCCACCACCCAGCTCTTGGCAACACTGCTTTTTATCTCAGAACCCCTCTCCTGAAAACTTGGTGGCGCAGGTGTCTGCAATTAAGACTAACCCCCAACACGTTCCCTACTACTTCCCCAGATCAGGAGTCAAAATGGGTGGAGATGTTCAGCAAAAATGTTTTCTGGGCCCCACCATCTTACCGGTATAATCACTGAATGCCATTTGCCTTTCCGGCAGTATTCCCATGCTTTTTGGACATTAATGGCTCAAATCCTTCCTGGGGTCCTTGAAGATCCTCGACCTGCCATCACCCAGGCCATAAAGGACTGCTGCTGGATGACCAGGTTCACAGTTTGTGGCTTAGATACCACCAATTCCATCAGGTGGGCCTGGCACCAGTGTAGCCATTCACTTGTATGGTTGGCTGCAGTCCACTGGTTTTTCAGGCAAGTGTCTAGTCATCCTTCATGGACATGTCATTCTACAGGACTTGCTTTTTTAAGGACAAAGCAGACTTTGCTCTCAAGCAGTTCAAGGAGAGCAGGGCCACAGCATGCTCCCTGGGCTGTTTTGTGGCAGTAAGTGCAAGCCCTTTTGACAAAGGGGCTATAGAGAGAGTGCCCACCATAGAAGTATGACGTAGTTGTTATTCCCACTAGCTTCTGGTGCCTGAGAAGGATGGAGACCTTCGACAATTTTAGACCTGCACCCTCTCAATGCATTCTTCTGGAAGGAGAAATTCAAAAAGATCACACTGGCTCAGTTCTTGTCTGCTCTCAACCCTGGAAGATAGCTTTCGACCTGCAGAACACCCATTTCCATATACCCCTTCTGTAGACCCAGTGGTGCTGCCAGCATTTGTGGTAGTACAGGGGTACTTGAAATCCCCCTTTGGTCTCACCTATGCTCTGCCCTTTGGGTGTTCACAACAGTGATGGCGCTGGCGGCAGTACAACTTATAGTGGTAGTGGGTGATCAGGATTGAGCACGCCAGTATTCTGATACTTCAACATCTGGGTATTGAAGGCGGGCTCGCCCCACTAAGTCATTAACCACCTCAAAACTAAGGTGAACCTCCTGTCCTCCATGTGGTTCATTATCAATGGGCTTAAGTCACAACTGACTCCTCAGACGCTCCCTTTTACCTGAGCCATTTTGGAAATGGTTCAGTTTTGTGCCTTTCCTCTGGGAGAGAGTCCAAGAGCTTCAGGCTATGATCCCTATCTTTGGGCTTTGTCCTGGGATTTCTGAGATCTACTTGGCAGCCCCGGGACTGTTTACCTCCTGCTGGTCAAACTCACCAGGTGGCATATAAAGGCTCTCAGTGGGCCCAACATTAAGGAGACCTCTCTGACCATATTCAGAGTTCAGAAGAGGTTACAAAAGATCTGCAATGGTGGTTACTGGACAGTATTTGGGTCTGCGGCAGACCCCTCGACCTTCCCCACTCAAAGTGGACAGTGATAACTAATGCATCATTTTTCAGTTGAGGTGGCGATCAGCAGCCATATGAGGGAGTTGGAGATCAGCAGTTTCTGGTCTCTGGTGAAATCCCGGCTCTCTATCAACCTTCCTGAGCTGAGGGTCATTCGCTTGGCGTTGAAAGTCTTTCTGGTGTCCATCAAGGGAAGAATGGTACAGGTTCTCACAGATGTGAGGAAATGGGGTGTATTACATGGCGTGGTTGTGTGACTTCCCCATGTAATACACTAACCCTTTTAGGATCAGTTGGGTTTCGTTTCTTAAACCTTAGCACAACCCTGGGCAGTCTAACTCTAAGCAGCCCAGACTACACAAAGGAACAAGGAAAAACATTTAAACACCACTAAAATAGTTGATGAAGAACTAGACACTAGAAATCAGACACCAATTTATGAAAATAGATTAGATTACATTTTTAGATAAATATCCACCAGAGGGATTCGGAGATGCAGACTTTACAAGGTATAATAAATCAACACTTAACTGTTAACAAGCATTGGCAAATTAAACTAATTTGTCACTCAAAGTTTTTTTTTTTTTTTTTTTTAAAGAAAAACTTGGGTATCACCCGCAGTTACTTAGTTATCTTAGGCAGCCAACTTCAGCAGGGAGTCAGTCAGGGTGACCAGCAAGGTCAGAAAGTTATCTCAATGGGAAAAGCAGTCTCCAGTCAATGTTCCAGCTTCAGTGGCTCCTTGTCATCAACTTCTCTAGAGTGTTCCTGGTGCAAGGGACAAAGGATGCTGAAGATGCTTGGGGGGGGGGGGGGGGGTCCTGGGGCTACTACTGGTTATACAGGCAGAGTGAGGCGATCCTGGCCTCAAAGGTTGCTGTCCCTTCAAAGTCCTCTCAAGCTTGGCAGAAGTCCAGTCGCCACTGGGTTACCAGTTGCCAAGGTAGAGCAGTTTAATTGGTTACCTTCTTTTGGGAGCGACATGCCTTCTGAGTGACCAGGCTGCACTCCCACAGCTCGCCCGGAGTCCAGACTACTCTAGGGCAAATTCTGAGTTTTAAGGCCATGGTCCCTTGGGCTGCACAAAGAAAGTGAGCAGCAATTTATGAATCTGGGCTACCAATTTACCCCAGCAGGCTTCTTCAGCAGTGGTGGCCCTGTGCTGCAAACAGGAGGTTAGTCAACTGACCCTTAGAGCCTCTTGCTTTGGCTAGGTTTAAGAGCTGACTTCTCCACGAGCAAGACACAGCAATCACAGTGCCTTTTCCCTTGCTAATCACCAGGTTCAGCATGTGCAGTCCAAGCTGGTGCAGCTGGGCACTCCTTCAGTCCTCTTTTCCGGTCTAACAATATCAGAGTTCTGGGTGCCCTTTTTATGCCCAGATAAAGCTCTCAGTGTAAGTTGAGGTCACTAGCCAATGGGCTACCAGGTTCTCTTCCTCCTGATAACCACTTTCTGCAAAGTGTGGCATATGGCTGTCCCACAATTCTCTATTTTGCTCACTTCCAACATGACAACCGTTCTTTTGGCATGTATAACTCCCTAGCCCAACCCAAAGGTGTGGCTACCAAGGGGGCTATATTCCCCTGAAAACCCAGTTTCACAACTGTCTTACCTTCTCGGTCTCTAATGCCAACCTGTCTTCCTAAAAGCGAGAGAAGCCCCTCTCCCAAGTGTTTGCCATTTGTCCTTAAAAGGTGAATTTCCCTTTGAAGCTCCCTTTTTGGACTAACACTGGAGTGGCTTCCTGCCAGGGAGAGGTAACATCTCTCCTCTATGCAGGCTTCTATTGTGTCCTTTTCTGTGAGTGGTTTATACTTCTCCCCTGAAAAGGAAAAAAGCTGTCACACGACCCCGTGTGAGCTGTGGACTCTGCAACAAAAGTCTTTATTTTCGACATAGAAATGAAGTCAGGCATAATGAGTTAAAGGCTCCAAAAATCATAAAAATTAATCTAGAACTGCAGGTCGAGTAACATGAATAATCTACTCGACTTAATTGTAATGTACTTGACCTGTAAACAGTTCTCAAGTTGAGTGACCCTAGGCAAATATTTTATTCAGCAGTCTCGCCTTTTTCTTCATTCTCGCATATGAGTGCACCTTCAAATATGTGAGTTCAGCATTTCTGCTGTACAAAAAACCTTGTTAGATTAAATAGACTAAATGTTTGCTTAATAAAAATTCTAGCCCACATATAGGGTACACATGATACATTACTTATCTTAGTTTACTAATAGCAAAGCCATCATGGCTGGAGTGTTTCTAAGTAGGTTTTTTTTAAACACTCACTTAAAAAAAAAAATAACAGATTACTAGCCTGATATGGCAGCACACCGTCATTTACAGATAGTAAATTTCCCAAAAAATGTCCAAAAACATCCACTAAATTGCAGCTTTACTGATAAAACTATATAGTGTACTAACAAGCTGTGTAAACTGGGTTTCAGAAAACTATTATTTGCACATCACCAGGTTAAGTGTTCTGATTTGTTTGCATCCTGTTAAAATATTTTTTTCATCACACAGAAGTACAAAAAAAAATATAGGCTTTCACAACTACGGACATATATTTTATAATGTCTGTACAGTTGACTTAAACCACATTTAAATAAGCGACAACTGCAGCCTTTCAATTCACACTTTTTACAGCAGGTCAGACAGTTCACCTAACAAAATCCTGGCAGAAGGAAAAAAGACAAACTGATTTCTAACCTAAAACAAGATTTAAAGGCGAACAGAACACATGTTCTTTGTCAACTCGCCAGAAAGGGCTATTAGTTCCTAAAAATAGCTTGACCAGATAAAATGTGACTCGCCATAGTGAGTAGATTTTTGGAGGCCCAAATTGGGCTACTCTCCTTTTCCACAGTAAAAACAAGTGTTTTTTTTTTTATTGTTGGAACACGAAAAAACACAGGTTCAACTTTGTAATATACAGCACCCTTGACTAGGGTTTGCAAAGCTCATTTTAATATATTGTGTACTTTCAATGTGTCTTTTTTACTGTTCCTATGGATGCGTATGACTGAAAAATAATTAAAAGGACAGACCTGTTTTCCACTATTCCCCGAGAAAAGGGGCTAGAGTGTCATGCCTTCTGGGTTGTCACAATTACTTGTCACTCTAAGGTTAGAGGGCAAGTATGGCACAGTGAGCTAGTCAGGCATTTTGGTATGACAGTACCGATTTGTCAGAAGAGGCACAGCCCCTGCATTCTGACATTCTGTTGCCCAAGGCACAGTTCTGCACAAGAAGACTCCCTGCGACAAAAATAGATTGAGTTAGCATGTGAAGACCTGCCCTTCAAGTTTGCCGTGGCAAAATAGGAGCCACGTTGTACCTCTCTCACACCCAGAGTGGCACAAGTGCTGCAGTCTCTGGGGTGGCTCTCTAATTTATAATCCCGGGACACCATATACTAGGGACTTAAAAAGTAAATTAGCCCATGCCAGTAGGGTAGAAGCCAATCAAACATACATACTTTAAGGTCAGGACACAGGCACTGATGTCTGTTTAGCAAGCCTCAGTGCATTCTGCATCAAACATCATCATTCCAAAACTTTGGGTGAAGATACAAAAAATAATTCCCTTAGAAGTCTCCTGAAGGTCCAATGCCACCATCCAGTTTCCAGAGTCCAGGACAGACAGTGTGGACAAATGTGGTAATCCTTTGTCAGCCATCATGATTGTGGTAGAAGGTGCACTGGAGTGCAAAGAAATGGTACGGCTGAGCACCGAAGGACAACTTGGAGGACCCACTTGTTTTAGGTGATGGCTTGCCACCATTGGTGGAAATATTGGATCCCATGCCCGTTAGGGTGGCTGTATGGTGACAAAGACACACTAAAGCCGCTTTGTGGCTGCTGGAGGTGCAAGGGGACGAATTACACGTAGGGCCTTCTGCCCTAAACACAGAGAACCGTGGGCTGGGCCAATTAAGGGGTGAAAGACCCGATCGGCTCAAGGAGAGTGACGTTGTGGAAAAACCTCTACTGTAGCCTTGAAGAGGACAAAACTGCTAGTGACAACTGTAGGGGCAAAAAAGTGCAAGAAACATTTTGTGTCTATGTTTTTTTAAATGGCCAAAGCTGATCCTGCTTTTTTGCCTAAGAAATAAAAGCCATCCATTAAGGATGCGTAAACATTCACAGAGAAGCTCATAGACCTTTCATCCAGGTGTGGCGCCGAAGGGCCACACTAATGACTACTGCTGAATAGTTAGTTGAATCCAATCCAGATCGAGTGATGAATTTCGCTACATCAGGACTGTTCTGAATAGCCTGTGTAAGGGATGCCCAAAGGTCTCCCGAATCCCAATGGGCATGAGAATAGTAGCATGGAAGACAGCAGGCATTCACAGATATGAGGCCAGGCTGGTTGATGGAAAAATCTATTTCCCGAACTGCATAATTGTCTATAGATTTGCAATCAGGGGAGTAATTTTGCTGTTGGATGCCTGTACCAACAGACTCTGCTACTGAGTGAGAAAGGCTGGGGTGCTTAATGTAGTCCTGGCCCCTTGTTATACCGCTATAAAAAAATGATTTCCCACAGATTTTCATTTTTGATTTGTGTTTTTGTATCATTAGAGAAGTAATTTAGCTTGGGTAGACAATGCTAATCTGGGACGATTTTTTCTGGCTGACATTTCTAAAAAATGGTGGATGTGTTGCAGTGATGATGTAATATTTCAGGAACCTTGAGACCTATATACTTTATTCTGGTGTAAAAACATAGGTTTTGGTGGTAAAATAGTCTAATAGAGACAGAAAATAACTCCTCAGAGCAACCCTTTCGCCATTTGTCAAAGCGGCGGTTCTATACTAATGTGTTTTAGCCATCATGTTGGTATTTTATTTTAATGTTTTTGTTTCAGGTTTTTCGGCGACAAACTCGTAAACAAGAGCAAAGCAAGAGATAGCAGAGCTCTTTACCTCCTGACAGTGTTAACCACAAATTCTGAGGACTCCTTCAAGAAAGAAAAAAAGTGTCATACACCAAACTAATTTGAAACCGCTGCCAGACAGAAGAGAGTTTGTGATGCTGCAGAAATACGTCAAGACGAAGTTCACAAATGACTGAAAGTGATGTGTGAAAAGGATCAAATATTTTATCATTGAAACAACAAGTGCTACAAGCCATATACAATGGAAAGAAGCCTGGAAAAAAAGTAATAAAAAAATAGCAGAAACTTGAGAATCACAACAAGAATCTGAGTCTTCTGAGAAAGTGACGACAACCAAACCAAATGCCAATCCACTTCGAACATTGATGGCTACCCCTTGTTCACCTCCAACAGCTGATCAGAAAGCAGAAGATCTTCAATGTGTTATCTGTGGTTTAGCCAAAACAAGAGCCAAAGGACAAAAGAACAAAGTACAGTGAATATGAGTCTCAAAGGACAAATATGTTTTCATCTGCAGCTAGGTTTCTTCCGAGATGTAGTTTTCAGCTGAGTAGCTGATCTAAACAGCGAGGTGAGTATTTATAGCTGATCTGTAAGCCCACCTAAACTGCATGCACGCATACATTAGAAAATATGAATGTACAATGAGCTCCCACAAGCAACGTAACCACCAGCCTTCAGTTAAGTTTGCACTCTCTGAAAAAGCAAAGTATGTTTTTAAAGCCCCTCCTTGAGTGCTGGCTATGGGTTCACATTCAATGAGATCAGAGAAATAATAATCAAACATTGATGAAACTGGATTGAGCCATATTAATGAAGTTAAGATTTTTCTGGTGAGAATGTACCATGATAGGATTTATTTTTCTCAGTCTCACAAAAAGAATGAGACACGTAAGATGTTCTCAACTGATTTGACTGTTGAAGTTCTTGCTGCCAAAATAAGATCACATGAAGCAGTAAAATCAGCATAAACCATTTTAAGAAATGCCCTGCAGGATTTCGATTTTGGACTTCGTGCCAAATTTGGTGATGCCCCAGAGTTCCTCAAATCATGGGAGTTAACATTTTTTACATCATTGTTTAATATCAGCAAAGCAAAACTGTTACAAACTAAAGTTCTTGAGTTTGGAACAGAACCAGGCAGCATTGTTGATGGCTTTAAAGATAAGCGAAGCAGTGGAAGACACTCCCATGAAGCGACAGGCTTATGCTGTGCAAATGTACTGTCTTTTCCAAATCATGTTTTATGAATTACATCATGGTAAAAAGAAAACTCTGCGACCCATGATGACTGCCCACGCAATTTACGACACGTGCAAAAGTAGAGAGTTTATCACTTCAATTAACAGGACTGGTGTATCAAGAAGTTATAATGAATTAGTATGGAGAAGGAACTTGTTAGCAGCTCATGCTGTAAAATCTTGTGACTCCAACAGCACACCACTTCCTAGTCACTTTACAAGGAAAGGATTTACAATTGCTGCTCTTGATAATTTTCAAGTCCGCTCTTTTTTTCCTGAAACATCCAATGTACATGTTACTACCATGGTGCTTTTTCAAGACTAACAATGAAATAACTGCAGGAAAACAAGCGGAGTCAGCTGTAGGCATAAAGAAAGTTGCAAACTTATAACTTAACTGTCTTGCTAATGTGTGCGCAATCACTACAAGCCATCAACATGTCCCTGAAAGTTTCAAAGTAGCTGAGGACATGGATCTTTTTCTACCTGATGCTGCAGTCCGCAAAGCTGATTTAATTGAATTTATCACATCGCTTATTTGGTGCCAACTGAAGGCTGAAGAAAAGTCAGTTCCTCCATGAGCTGGAATTCATGCTCTGATCTCCCAGAATACTGTCCTACTGTAGAAGGTTGGGTTTTTACCAGTAATACCTTTTCCAATTTCACAAACTGCACAACAGTATACACAGCTCTAAAAAAAAAAAGAAATCCAAAATGTGCATGCTCAGCTTGAAGACCAGCCTATCTTGCCAATTATGTGAGATGAAGGTGTTTTCCGTATTGTAGCAGACATTTTTATGGGCAATCCAGTAGAATTTGATGACCTTTATCTAATGATGTGCGTTTTCCACATGACAAAAGTTGTGTTGCAGTGTGCACAAATGTCTCGGTGGATGTGGCACAGACTATGCACTTATTGAGGCTGAAATCTTTGGAAGCAAAACTGCCCAGTCAGTATTGAGTGGAACTCATTATGTTAACTCGTTACAAGTATGCTCGTATCCAAGGCTATCGAACATTACGATGGAACATTTTCTGGAACAAGAATGACAGTTCTGCATATCTTATATCAGAAGTGAACAAGGCATAGGTTGCACTTCATTCAAAAGACAATGCAAAGCCAGGGAATGTTCAATACACAGTTCAAAAATCAGAAACCCAGTTTGAAGAGTGTTGAAGAGCGTGAAGAAAAACCATAACTTTGCAAATGTAGGGGAAATGTTTTACACATGATAGTTCTAGTGAAAAACTTGGTACACGCTCATCATGAGGTGATTGGGAGCTGCAAGGCTGTGGAGTCACTGATTACTGTGTTTCGTAAATTCGTTTCATGAACTACCTGAGCTATGGTTCCTGGTATTTGGAAAGAGTGAAGATGCTAGAGGTGGAAAAACCATACCTCTACAGAAAGTTCACTTAAAGACTTTTTGTAGTGAACGAGACAGAGAAGAAAGGTTCAATGCTGTGGCTCCAGATATGAAACTGGAACAGACGTTCCAGAGATCACAGAAAAGCTCCAATGGGACTCTTATTCAGACACGTAAAAGTGAATATGCGCCTCAATGGCAGTTAGTTTACCACAAAGTCCTTTCTATTTGTAATGTTTTCAGAGTTGACAATTTCAGAATTAATGGACCATTGTGAAACTGTTCAACACAAACTTGTGGGAAAGAGAGCGGTATGCTTTAATAAACATGTTGACAGCCTTCTTTATTTCACGCAGCAGCAAGGAAACCTCTTTGAAATGACTAAGCCTGTGCGACTACACAACTTTGTGACCAAACAATGTGGATAATGACAAAGACACATCATCTGCTAGACGTCCTGGAACATGAATCGAAACTATATGCAGAACTGAAGGAGAAGTTTGTATTGAAAGAGAAAAAGCTGTTTGACAATCACACCTTAATTGACATAGTAAGAGTTTGGTCCAACCAGCCACTACAAAACCGGTTACAAAAAAAAATCAACTTTCACAAGCACAGAGAAATGGATGTAGCAAAAGAAAGGGGTGAATTTATCAAGTAAATTCTGTTGTATGATCTTCCAACACACATTATTTTATGGAGATGCTGCAACCAAACCAGTGAAACACAAACTGATACAAGAGCTTTAAAAATAAACTTTCACCTGAAGAATTTATATTCCAGAAGATGTCCTCATTGAAAACTGCTGTTGTTGTGGAATATATGTCATAATTACAAATGCTCACGATTTCATCCATGCAAAGCTTCGGAGAGGTTGTTCAGACTGTTCTACAGACATCAAAGTAGGTATGCAACGTGCAAGAACTGCAGATTGACTGACCGTTATCGTGAACTGCCAAAGAACGAGAGAATCAGACAAATATCTACAAGTGGAACAATTGACCTTTCCTTCATCAAAAATCCAACACCATCACCTGTGCAACTTGATAAATTCTGGTCATCAACATCAAACGAGATGTTAACTCGCTGAAACACTGCTGATACTTCAGTGCACATTGAATTTACAATTATTTAAAGAGGAATTTCAATGAGGAGTTGGTGCCTGAAGAGACATTTAAAAGGTACGGATCATATTGTTCAAGGACAGCAAATTGGAGGAAGCTGATCGTGTTGTGTCACTTGCTGGGTGGGCTGTTTGAAATAGTTCCGATCAAGTCATTGTTCTGTCAAATGACACAGATATTATTGTGCTACTTAGATTTGTTGCAATGTTCACAAGTCAAGGCTTATCTGAGTTATGGATACATTATGGGGTGATGACACTGAGCAAAACTGGAACAAAGCTTGGAGTTTTAACGGCTGAAACTTTTAAGTTTCTAAAGGAATTTGCTGAGACAGAAGAAGAATGTGACTTTAAAGATGTGGAAAAATACCTTGAGCGTGTTTGGAAAACGAGTTCAGACTGACACATTTGACAATTGTTAGACCTGACAGCCTAAGGGTGGTATACCCACCCCAACGTTTTGCCTGTCTCCCTCCATTTTGACCAGTGCTAAAATTCATGATTTTCTCACCTAAACATGGTAACATTGGACCCTAACCAACTGGCATACCTAATTTACTTATACGTCCCTAGTGAAGTGCACTAGAGATGCTCAGGGCTTGTAAATTAAACACTACTAATGGGCCTGCAGCACTGGTTGTGCCACCCACATAGGTAGCTCCTTACTAGTGTCTCAGGCCTGCCACTGCCAGGCCTGTGTGCAGTTTCCGACACCACATCAGCTCCCCTGCAACTGAACAGAACTGACACCTCACCTCCCCGGTCGCCGTAACGAATAGACGCCGCACCGGCTCCAGCGAAAACTCACCTCCTCCACTCTGTGCAATGCCTTTGTTTCATCGTTTTCCAAGGTACTTTGCCTGGGGGTCCGTGCAACTCTGATCAGTGCCAGTGGCGTCACACTGTTGGGAATGACTCAGTCAATGGCGTCGTAAAAGCCCCAGTTGGAGCTTTTGCATTTAAGCGTTTTAGTGGGATTTAATAATTAAAAGTTCTTATCTAGGCATGTACACATTGGATTCTTGACACTTGGACTTACTTTATTTAGATAAAGATGATCTACTTTTCTAAACTGGTATGGAGTACTTTTGTGTTTTCACTGTGTTAATGTATGAGTTATTGCACAAACACTTTACCCATTGGCTTCTAAGTTAAGCTTGCCTGTTCTGTGCCAAGCTACCAGAGGGTGATCACAGGATAATTTGGATTGTGTTGTGACTTACCCGGACTAGAATAGTGGTCCCTACTTGGGTCGGGGGCATACCAAGAGATCAGTCTGCTAAATGACTTTACACCAACATCATTCTGTGCATGGCCACAATAAAAGAGTGTTCTACTTGATGAGAAGTTATGTCTATGTTTTGGATCATGCAAATGTAGAGAAAGATGCATGTTAATTTGGTTGGAAAACACCAGAGATAAGTACAGTAAGTGACCCCCCCCCCCCCCCCGAAACCAGGAATAAGGTAGTTAACCCACCGAGTTGTCCCATAGGCTAACAGAGTAGTGGTTGGAGTCTGTGGAATTGAGGACCCTTCCCAGTAGACCCCGAGAAAACCAGCAGGCAAGAGGATGGATGGAGAGTGTCCCTTCCTCAGGACACCCAGAAGACAGGACCAGCAAGCACTACCAAGTGCAAATAGGAGTTGCAGAAGAAATTGGAAGGTTTTAGGAATCAGCAAGGTCCAGGAGAGACTACCCTGAGGGGGGAGTCACAGCTGGTCCTCAGCACACAGGAAGGCCAACAGAAGTCCGTTCCAGAGGCCAGTAGCAGATGTCTTGCAGAGTTCCTTGAAGAATCTTGCTTGACGAATCTGAGGACCCACATGCGAGGGAGCCCTTAACTAATCCTAAAAAGGGGGCTGGTGGCTCTCTGCTGTGACCCTCCTATCAGAGGGGGGCAGGGACGCCATGTAACTGGCCTATCCAGTCAGATGCTCCCAGGTGCATCTGCACATCTTATTTCTAAGAAGGGCAGACCAAGTGCCACCAGGAGGAGCTCAATAGGGGGGTGGGTCACTCACCTGTCCTTTGTGTAGTTTCACGCCAGAGCAGGAACCAAGAGTTCCTGAACTGCTGCAAACCAGATTATTCAAGGAGGGCACCAAATGTGCCCTTCAAAGCAGTCTGATGGGGCTCAGAGGCCACTCCACACCAGTTCTTACACACCTAATACAAAGGGAGAGGTGCTCACACCTCTCTTGCAGGAAATCCTTTGTTCTGCTTCTCTGGCCTGAGTCTGGCTCAACAGCAGGCGGGCAGAACAGTGCCTGGTGTCCACAGCAGCACGGGCTGGCAGCTAGACCCCGTAAGGCTGCACAGGCAGGATTGGGGGAATCCCCTATGGAATCCCCAGAGTACATGGTATCATGCAACTAACACTGATACCAAACATGCCTAGGTTTGGAGTAGAAATTATGTAGTCGGGCAACTTGTGTTGACCAGTGCCCACTACATACCTTAAGATGGCTTACCAGCACTTAGACAGTCCAGGAATTTGCCTGGAGTCTGTAACGGGTGCCCTGCTCATGCAGGGGTACCCTCACACCTAGAGACATGCTCCCTTGCCCTTGGGCTGAAGGGCCTATCAGAGGAGTGACTTATAATGTTTAAGTGCAGTGGTTAGGTTTCGCAGTGAAGGCGTGCATGCACCCTTACACACAGGCTGCAATGGCAGGCCTGTAGCGCAGCTTGCATGGACTCCCACAGGTGGCATAATACATGCTGTAGCCCATGGGGGACCCCTGGTGTACCAATGTCCTGGGTATCCAAATACCATATACTAGAGACTTACATGGGTGCACCAGTATTCCAATTGTGGGAGTGAAAGGTTACCAACAACTAAATTTAGGGGAGAGCGCACAGTCACTGGGGTCCTGGTTAGCAGGATCCCAGAGAAGTACAGTCCAAACACACTGACATCAGACAAAGTGGGGGTAACTATGCCAGAAAGATGGCATTTTCATACAGTAAAGTCTAGGCCCCATCACATGGCAAGGGCAAAGTACGGGAATTTAAAAAATTGCTCAAAGGCTGTGTGCTGGGTCGGAGCAAGGTGCAATCTCAGTCGAGGACATGGTGGATTCTGCTTAGAGTCAGACAGCACAATAGGCTACACCTCCTCTTGCAGTGTTGAAGCAAAAGAAACTGGTGTAGGGAATGGTACTGGAACTGAACCCTTCATCTGAGCTAGTGATGAACCTGATGTTGACTTTTAGGGGTGCAAATAGAATGAGATGGAACCGTCGGAGGGAGTCCGACTGGATGCAATTACGGATCCCTGGATCCGAAGGAACGCCAGAGGGGGAAAGAAAAGTGCCAAATAAGCAAGCCATGTCCTGTCTGAAGGCCTATACTTGCAGTGATTAAGGACCTGGAAATTTAGGGTGTGCCAGGATCAAACTTTGAATCTGTTCTGATGGTGCTTGGTAGAGAGACCGGAGTCATACACCCTTTTCTGGAGTTAGAGTGTTAAGGGATTGGTCCCTCTATTAATTCATGTGCTTCTCAGGACTTATTCTAAGACATCAACAGCAACAAAATCTGCCACCAGCACTACTTCAGAAGCATGCACAGGATATTCCTTTTGACTTTAGTCAATAACGGCATGGAGTTTTCTTGTGTTTGGTCTCACTGTCCCAAATGGTCTTCGGGATCATTTGGGTGCAGTCGTTACAGGCCTTGAAGTGCTATCCCAGGCATCACAGACTTTGTGAAGGTTCACCAAAGACATCTGTCTGCAACAGTCCATACACAGTTTAAACCCTGTTTTTGGGGTGACATTTTCTCTTGCAGACTGGATAATTTTGGAAAAAAGTCTTGGTCAAAAGATCAAGGAGAAGGTCCGGATCTGTGTCAGATGTGGAAAGAAAGAAATTGATGTCAGTAGGCACGGGCGGTGCTTATATTCTACACAACGGACTTGTGCCAGAAGTGATGAGCGGAGCTGCACCACACCACCTACTGGCACACTGGAGAACTGCTTTAAGATTTTTGGATCTAGTCTGACATCTGAGGAATATTCACATGCTGAAGAATCTGCAGTCCGAAGTATCCATCACAAATTAAAAATTTGTGGCCACATCTTAAGTGCAGGTACCTTGTATGCTCTCACATTGTTTTTAGTACTTTTTATAATGTTTTAGCAATGTATTCAGAATTTTGTCTTTAAACAAACCTGTAATTTCCCAATTTCACCCAGATAATGTCTTGGAAGTGAAGTTTCTTTCCTGCTTTACAATCATTGCAGTACCAACTCCCATCTGGCATTTCAATGTTCAAACAATCTGGATGAAACGCAGCAGGACAAGACTCGCAGCAAAGAAGGTTACCACCTGCATAAAACAAATAAAAACATATTTTTTCCAGGTATGCTACAGGTGCATTAAAACATCCAGTAAACCTACCACTATTTCTACATTGGAAAGGTGATCATAAACAGTTTGTAAACTCCACAAATACAAGTTTAAATGCATTTGTACCCTGAAATTACAACTGACACCTTTAGCAAAACAATTATTCACCAGGAACAGTGTGCAAGTAGCTCAATTAACAATTAAAAAGCCTACTTTCCTGACGCATGGATATAGTTTTGCACACACACATACATACATATAAGGGTTATCATTTAAAAGAAGCTCACCCCTGAAGAAGCAAGATTTTGCCAGAACACACACTGTGC
Source organism: Pleurodeles waltl (assembly GCF_031143425.1). Classification (NCBI taxonomy): domain Eukaryota; kingdom Metazoa; phylum Chordata; class Amphibia; order Caudata; family Salamandridae; genus Pleurodeles; species Pleurodeles waltl. The sequence continues at coordinate 1,205,887,024 of NC_090437.1, forward strand.
ATACTTATCAGTCTTGTAAGGCGGCAGGCTCCAAAAATATTTGAAATTTGTTTCTCACACACTTAATACTGTATACATACAAATAAGCTGAATCAGCTAAATATACACTAATTGAAAAAAAGCAAAGGTTACAGGGAAGTTATAGTTCGCTTTAGGTTTTACACACACAAAACCATAGAAATTCAACAGTTATCGCAGACTAACTTACACCATCTGACTTGCACCCCCTGGAATGCACAGTTTTCTCACTGTTTTTATTGTAAATGTTGCAGTGATACTATCAATATCATAATAGAAGATGTCATGACTGATGTGATATATGGTGTAATTGGCAGTGCATTGCGACGGCACAAGTTAAAGTTAAATTAGGGCATGAGCTATAGTTTGAGATAAATATAACTGCTGCATTTCTATGGTTTTGTGTGTGCAAAATCTCAACCTATCGTCTCTGTAACCTTTGGCTTTTCAGTATTTTTTTTTTTTTTAAACGTAAAGTAATATTTAATTACTATATGTTAATCCATCCACTGCCGCACACCACCTTCGGTCATGCTTGATGGGGGTTTGGCTGCAGGGCCTGGGTTTTGTGGGTGTGTGAGTGGCTGTAGGAACTGCACTGTGTATGTGGGTGTGAGTATGTCAGAGGATGCGAGTGGGTCTGCGAGTGGCTGTGTGGATCGGTTAGTGGGAGAGGTTGTATGGAAGTGACTGGTGTGTGGGTCTGTGACAGGGTGTATGGGTGTGTAGTGGCTGTTTGAGCAGCTGTATGGTTGGGCAAGTGGTTTTGTGGGTCTGAACAGTTGTGTTGGTTTGTGACTGGGTGCGTAACAGTGCACGACTAGGTGTATGAGTGGCTGTTGGTCTGAGTGGGTGTGCAAGTGGTTTTGTGGGTGTCTGAGTCGGTGCATCAGTGGCTGTATGGGTGTGTGGTTTTGTGGGTGTGTGAGTGGATGTGTGTGTGTGTGTAAATGGGTGTAAGTGCCTGTGTGGATCTGTAAGTGGGAGTGGCTTTGTAAGTCGGTGGGTGAGTGGCTGTAAGGCAGTGAGAAGATGTGTCAGGTGTGAGTGGGTGTGTGGGTTATGGGAATGATAGGGTCTGTGATGGGGTGCGATAGGTGTGTGTGGCTGTGTCGTTCAGTGACTTGGTGTGCAAGTAGTTTTGTGGGTCTAAGTGGGTGTGGAATGGCTATGTGAGTGGTTTGGTGGGTCTATGAGTGGTTGCGTGGGCATTTGACAGTGTGTGTGACTGGGTCTGAGAGGGTGTGAAAGTGGTTTTGTGGGTCTGTGTGTGGGTGTCACTGGTTGTATGGGTGTGTAAGTGGGTGCCTAAATGTGTGTGTGTGTGTGTGTGGGGGGGTGGGTCTGACTGGCCCTGGTAGTGGTTTTGTGGGTAAGTAAGTGGCTGTATGAGCAGATGTATAAGTGGCTGTGTGGGTCTGAGTGGGTGTGCGAATAGTTTTGTGGGACTGAGTAGCTGTACGAGTCAGAGTGGTTGTGAGTGTGTGTGTGTGTAAGGAAATGCCTCCTTGGCATGGTTACCCCCTGACTTTTTGCCTTTGCTGATGCCAAGTTATGATTTGAAAGTGTGCTGGGACCCTGCTAACCAGGCCCCAGCACCAGTGTTCTATCCCTAAACTGTACCTTTGTCTCCACAATTGGCACAACCCTGGCACCCATGTAAGTCCCTTGTAACTGGTACCCCTGGTACCAAGGGCCCTGATGCCAGGGAAGGTCTCTAAGGGCTGCAGCATGTCTTATGCCACCCTGGGGACCCCTCACTCAGCACATACACACTGCTTCACAGCTTGTGTGTGCTGGTGGGGAGAAAATGACTAAGTCGACATGGCACTCCCCTCAGAGTGCCATGCCAACCTCACACTGCCTGTGGCATAGGTAAGTCACCCCTCTAGCAGGCCTTACAGCCCTAAAACAGGGTGCACTATACCACAGGTGAGGGCATATGTGCATGAGTACTATGCCCCTACAGTGTCTAAGCAAAACCTTGGACATTGTAAGTGCAGGGTAGCCATAAGAGTATATGGTCTGGGAGTTTGTCAATCTCAAACACACTACCCTCTGATAAGCCTACTGCTCGACCACACTACCACAAAATAGAGCATTAGAATTATCTCTTTTTGCCACTATCTTACCTCTATGGGGAACCCTCGGACTCTGTGCACACTATTTCTTACATTGAAATAGTGTATAAAGAGCCAACTTTCTACAGTGTGTAAGTGGCTGAATGGGTCTGTGAGTGGGTGTGGTATTGGCTCTGTGGGTCTGAGTTTTTTTTTTTTTTTTTTAACTAATAATTTGGGGTCTGGATCGTTTCAGATTCACAAGGGGAGGGAAGGGGGGTGGAGCACTGCATGGGATCCTTGCATCTCTATTACCCACCCAAAAAAAAGAAAAAAAAGAAGAAAAAAAGGTTTTGGGCAAGTTCTTGCCGATGAGGAGTCCATGAGTACCATGGGGGCCTCTAATCTGACCCCTTTCTAGGTCTAGGTATATACAAAAAAAAAAAAAAAAAAAAAGGTTAGAAGGACGTTATAGTAAGCCTCACATTTTAAACGTACCAACTATAACTCATGCCCTAAGCTAACTATAACTCACCACCACCATACAGTTTTTTCGTCAAACTTTTTACTGCAAATATTACATTGATATTCTCAATGATGTTATCAAAGATGTCCAGAGTGCCGTAATTTGTGGGTTAATTAACAGTGCCTGGTGAGGGCGCGAGTTATAGTTAACTATGGGCACAAGTTATAGTTACTTGAGAGCTGGTGGTCCCTGGGGGCCGCCCCCAGTGCAAAATTTAATTGCCCTCAGGATCTGGCCTACCTGGGGGCTGTTAACAAAACAAGCGCACAACCCCACAATTTGCAGATTATACCAACAGGATATTCAGTTCTTTAGCAAAAACGTTTAACTAGTGTTGTACATTCAAATAAGTTCATGGGTGTCAGCAAGCTCTTCATTATTAACCATCCGAAATAATTCACCTATTTCAAGATCAATAATGTATCTGGAACCTCTCTCTGGGAACGTTTGAAAATGATCCTCAGTTTTTTGCCACTTTTTTTTTTTAAACCTTTCAGACTGTCCAGCAACTGGGTACATCTCACCCTTATCATAATTTCTCTTGCTACAGAACACACTTTTTACCTCCGAAGATTGTACCCTTAAGTTATTCTGAGCAAGGAGATTCCAAAATATATGCAAGTCAGATATGAAATGATAAATGTCACCATTTTCTTAGTTTTGTTCCCCAAAGGGGAACATTTACTACATTATGGCATTGTCAGTCCCAGGCATTCATACTTCAATGTTTGAAGATCTCCTGTTCCACCTCTGGGTGTAACCGTCTTTGAGATCTTCAACGCTAGTCTGCCCTGGCACTTGAAAAACCCACCAGATAGCTCAGTCAGGCAATGCGCTGGCACTTCAGTCAACTCCAGAAGCACTGAGCTTCTCTGCTCAGGACATCACTTCACCCTGCTGTTGGGGCACCACATAGTGGTGTTTTCTGTAAGAACCAATATGAGCCTACTCTTGATGGATTGTGCAGGAAAGTATCCTCTTTTGGCCATGGTTATCCCCACTTATTGCCTGTCAGTGTGTTTTGACTGTTTTCACTGGGATCTTGCTAACCAACGCCACAGTGATTGTGCTCTCTCCCTCTAAATTTGGTTGGTTAGGACTTTGCACACCCCACAACTGGTATACTGGTGCCCCCATATAAGTCTGTAGTATATGGTACTTGAGTACCCAGGGTATTTGGGCACCAGGGGTTCCTCATGGGCTGCAGCATGTATTGTGCCACTCATGGGAGCCGATGCAGAATGTGTCTGTAGGCCTGCTGTAGTGGATCCTGATTAGTTTTAATGGGAATCTGGAGTTTAGCTTAGCCTTCTGGCTTGCAGGCCTGTGCCCCCATCACCTAATGACTTAACCTACCTAGCTTGCTCTGTTTTAGCACTTTATTTCTTCCAAGGTGGCTGCCATGTTTATAGTTTGGAAGATGATTTAGTTTCACATTATCAGCGCCACTGTGTAAAGGTGTCACTATCAGTGTCAAAGATAAATAAGAAACGTAGGTATTCACATCATGTACTTTCCCACTTTCGTGTGAGAGTAACATAATGTGCCTTTTCAGGGAATTGTATATATAATTGTCCCCCCAAGCATGCCTTATCTATTGTTAGGGAACATACCTGCATCAGGGCTCCTACAATATCTGTATAAATACATCGCACACAGGCAAGATATTCAGAGGGATTCCTACCAGATCCATTGATGCGATCTATGCTACAGGTTGCCTTGATGCAAACCCAGCCTTCGTGTCCTCGTGGAGTCTGACCTAGAGACCTCATTCCAAAGTAACAAGGGTTGGGGATCCTCTCATGGACATGGCACTGGCAAATTAGGTTTAACATATCTAGCTCTCTTTAGGTTAGAGATTAAATTCATTATGCTTGGGTATTAGGGTTCATCTCATATCTAATTCACATCTTATGCTCTTGCAAGATCGTGGGGGTGTTTGTGTTCATGACTCTGGTTTTCACCATTTTGTTTCTTGCATTGTTCATTATCCTAATCATTGCAGCCCATGCAATTTACAGTAGTTTGCAGTCTTGTTAATAAACCCTATTAAATTTTTTAATAAAACCTATTGAAAACTCGGTTTATGACAGACGTGTTGCTCATGTGAGAAAAAGGTCATCTCCGTTTAACCACGCCATCCCTGAGATGTCGCACTCGAGTCCATGAGTAAAGGCTGCCACAAATGACCTTTTACTGTTTGGGTTTTTGGTGAGGTACTGCTTGTGAGCCGGGAGGGTTGGGTCGATACTGGTCACTTGTTGTAGGATTGGCTTAGTCGCCTACATACAAAAGTGCTGTCATCCCTAAACAAGCAGTCTTGCATAGGGCAAGAGTCAAACTACGACACTGCCATTGCAGCCTGCGTGAAAAGGAGCATTCACCCTTTCACTACAGTCACTGCACCAGGTCACTGTAAGTCACCCCTAAAGTAGGCATCCCTAGCCCAGAGAGCAGGTACCATATACTAAAAGTGGAATTTGAAAGGCAGCACCCCACCCAAGCAAGTGAAATCGGTAAAGGGGAGCTGGAGGAACTAAGATCCCCAAGAGATAAGTGCCAGGGAGCCCCCAAGCGACCAGGGGAGAAGAGGTAAGGACCGCAAGACAGCAAGACTTTGGAAAAGGAATATGCAAGACCCAGGCAAGACAGGAAGAAACCAAAGGTGGACCCTGACAGAAGAGGACCTGCAAAAGGGAACCAAGTCCAGTTCGAGTTGGAGTGTCCTGTTGAGGCAGGAGCCACTCCCCACTGCTCTGTGAATCTAAGACCAGATCAAAGGGGGATGAAGAAAGGAGTAGAAGAGGACTTCCAGAAGTGATGTAAGTGATGTTCCACATTGGCGGTTGTGATGCAGTCAGTGGTGCTGGAAAACCACCACCAAGCCTTGGCAAATACTAGAGTCAGAAGAAGGTTTTGCAAGGCTGAAGACATGCAAGGCCCAGGGGACTCGACCCAAGGAGGGGAGTCCGAGGTGACCTTCAGCAGCTAGGAGAGTCAAAAGAAGGAGGCAGCCCCCACAGGAATCACGCTGGTAGCAGGTACAGGAGTTGCGGTGAGGCCTGAAGAAGTGTCCACCGTCGCTGGAGCAGCAGGCAGGAGACTGCGTTGGGGGAAGAAGTGCTGGAGGCCAGGGCTACAGGGAGCCTGAAGATCCCTTGGAGGAGGAACAAGACAAGCCTTGCTAGCTGCAAGAGTCATGGTGCACAGGGGTCCTGTCCTGCAAGGGCTTCCCGTCTCCCAGGTTGGACAGCTGGTAGAGAGGACCAAGGGGACCTCTCCAGATGACCATGGGTGATGGAGGGTCCACAGTTCTGGAGGAGAGAGGATCCACAAAGCCGGTTGTTGTTGCAGTTGGTGCCTGCAGATGCAGTGGAGTGACTCCTTCACTCCAAGGGAGATTCCTTTTTACAGGATGAAGCCTCATCGCCCTCAGCTGAGGCACAGCCAGGGAAATGTTGCAGTTGCTCGAAGGAGACAGAGAAGCAATGTTGTGAAGTGGAGTCATCGCTGGAGCTGCAGATTGTTTGTTCCTGGAGGGTCCAGTTGCAGTCCCGGTGGCCAGAAGATGAAGTAAACTATGCCGCGGAGTCCCTACTAGAATCTTGCACATCGAATCTGAGGAACCACCCAAGAGGGAGAACCTAAATAGCCCAGGAAGGGGGATTGGTCACCTAGCCGGGTTACCACCTACCAGGAAGGGGCCGTGACGTCACATACCTGACTTGATGCTCCCAGGGGCCTCTGCCCACCTTGGATTCAAGATGGCAGAACCAAGTGGCCACCTGGAGAAGCTCTGGGCACCACCCCTGGGGTGGTGATGGACAGGGGAATGGCACTCACCTTTCCATTGTCCAGTTTTGCCCCAGTGCAGGAACCAGGGATCTCTGAACTGGTGCAAGCCGGTTTATGCAAGGAGTGCACCAAATGTGCCTTTCAAAGCATACCAGTGGCTTGGAGAGGTTACCCCTCCCAAGCCATGTAACACCTATTTCCAAAGGACAGGGCGTTACCTCAGTCTCCCACAAGAAATCCTTTTTTCTGCCTTCCTTTGTCTGATAGGGACAAGCAACAGGAAGGCAGAAACCTGTCTGCGGGGTGGCAGCAGCACAGGCTGCCCTGAAAATCCCAGGAGACTGGTAGGAGCAGTGCTGGGGTCATTCAAAGGAGCCCTCAGAGTGCATAGAAGAATACAAACAATACTGGCAACAATATTGGGGTATGATTCAGACATGTTTGATATCAAACATGCCCAGGTTTGGAGTTACCATTTTGGAGCAGTACACAGGTAAAATGGCTTCCTCACACTTACGAAATCCAGTGCAACAGAGCTGGAGTTTGTAGGGTCACTTCTGCTCATGCAGGAGTGCCCACACACGGGTGCCTGTACCATGCCCTCTGGGCTAGGACGGCCTACCAGAGGGGTGACAGTGACCTGCAGTGAAAGGGTGCATGCTCCTTTTCATGCTGGCTGCAATGGCAGGCCTGCAGGCATTTTCCATGGGCGACACAATACATGCTGCAGCCCATGGGGACCCCCTGGTATCCCAATGCTCTGGGTACCTAAGTACCGTATACTAGGTGTAGGAAGCTGGCTCTGTATATACTATAACCAAAGTGAGATATAGTGTGCACAGGTATTCCCCAGAGTCTTAAAAGAAGCTAAAGTAGATAACACTAATACTCTCTTTTGTGGTAGTGTGGTCGAGCTGTTAGGCTTATCAGAGGGTAGTGAAAAGCATTTGTTGTACATACAAAGGTAATAGAAGAAGCACACACAGTGACTTAACCCCAGACCAATGGTTTTATATAGCAAAAATATGTTTTCTTAATTTATTTCTAGAACAACAAGATTCAAGTTGCAGGTAAGTACACAAGTAGTACCAAACACTCCCTCAGCAGCACAGGGGCGGCGGGTGCAAACAGAGTGTCGCGCTCCCAATGCTTTTCTATGAGGGGACCCCAGGGGTCACTTAGATGCTGCAGGCTGGGTCCATGGGGTCAAGTTCACAAAAATCACAGGTTGGACAAGTAGGATGGCCGCCTGCTGAAAGTTGCTGCACGGGTGTTCGGGTTCTCCGAGGCCTGGGTGCTGCGGGTGCAGTGTACCTTTAGGCATCAGATATCTTCGTCCAAAGATTTTGCGGTCAAGGGGGTCCTCTGGCTTGACATTGCAGGCATCATCATGAGGGGCAGGAGAGGTCAGCCCAGGGTGGGCACTTGCTCAGAATCGCCTGGGGGATCATCCCTAACCGGTTGGGCCACCTGGACTCGGGCTGTGGGCATTGGGTGCAGAGTGGTATGAGGCTCGCGGACCCGGGGAGGTTCTGGAGTCCTTGGTGTAGTTTCTTTTTGGACAGGGCCACTGTCAGGAATGCATGGTCCTTTGGGGTACAGGGCAGTCCTCTGGAGCTTGGCAGAGGTCACTGGTCCCGCAGGATGTGTCGCTTTCTTGTTGCAGGTTCTTTGAAGCAGGAGACAGGCCGGCAGGGCAAAGGCTAAATCAGTTTGCATCTTCCTTATCTGCTGAGGGTTTGGCTTAGCAATCCTTCTTTCTTGTTGGGCCACCAGGAATCTGACGACTTCGGTTCAGGGGAACCCTTAAATCCTGGATTATGGGGCGTTACAGGAGTCAGAGGGCAGAAGCCCGTGGCTATTGTCCCTGAGGGTGGCTACAAATCTTCCTCTGTCCACTCTCTTTGGGGAGGGGGACACAAACCTAACCCTATTGGTCCCTGTCCTCCAAACTAAGATAGATGATTCTGCAGGGAGGGGGGGGTCATCTCAGCTCGTGACACCTTATGGGTGAGGTCCTAGCTGGGGTGGTCACTCCTCCCTGTTTCCCCTCATTTTCCTGCTGGGCTTGCCACCAAAAGTGAGTCTTTGTCCAGGGGTGGGGGACAACTCCACTAGCTGGGGTGCCCTGGGGCACGGTAACAAGAAGCCTGAGCCTTTGAGGCTCACCACCAAGTGTTACAGTTCCTGCAATGGGGAGGTGTGAAGCACCTCCACTGAGGACAGGCTTTGCTTCTGGCCACAGAAAGCACAAAGGCTCTCACCCCATGTGGCCATAAACGCATCTCTTAGTGGCAGGCTGGTTTGGGTAAAATGTAGGATTGGGTAAAATACATGAGGCATCTCTAAGATGCCCTCTGTGTGCATTGTTCAATAAATCCAACACTGGCATCAGTGTGGGTTTATTGTGCTGAGAAGTTTGATACCAAAACTTCCCAGTATTCAGTGAAGCCATTATGGTGCCGTGGAGTTCGTAATGACAAACTTCCAGACAACATATTAAAAACGGCTACACTACACTTACAATGTTTAAGAATGGACTTAAGCACTGTAGCGGCATATTGCTCATGCAGCTATGCCCTCACCTGTGGTATAGTGCACCTTGCCATAGGGCTGTAAGGCCGGCTAGAGGGGTGACTTACCTATGTCACAGGCAGTGGTTTCTGGGCATGGCACCCTGAGAGTGGTGTCATGATGACTTTGCCTTTTTCTCCCAACCAGCACACACAAGCTGCAAGGAAAGTGTGCATGTGCTTGGCGAGGGGTCCCCCAAGGTGGCATAATACATGCTACAGCCCTTGGGGACCTTCCCTGGCCACAGGGACTTTGGTACCAAGGGTATGTTTTACATGGAATTAACTGTGTGCCATGGGTGTGCTAATTGTGGAAACCAAAGGTACAGATTTTGGGAAAGAACTAGAGCCTGGTTAGCAGGATCCTAGCACACTCTCAATCAAAGTCCGCATCAATATTTGGGGGTGGGGGGGGTGATTGTGTGAGCTGGGGGTGGGAGTGTGATTGTGTGTGTGTGAGTTTTTTTGGGGGGGGAGACCATGCCGACAAGAGCATTTTCCTTCACTAGGGACTTATATGGGGGCACCAGTATGGCAATTGTGGGGTTCGCAATGTCTTAAGACAACCACATTTAGAGAGGGAGAGAGCACAATCACTGGGGTCCTGGTTAGCAGGATCCCAGTGAATACAGTCAAAACACACCGACAGCAGGCAAAAAGTGAGAGTGACCATGCCAAAAAGAGGGTACTTTCCTACAACTTCTACCAGGATGTTCAATTTTACTGCTTCTCGGCAGAACATCTTTAAAAGCTGTAATGTCCTTGTAATGGCAGTTGTAATTAACTTGATGATGTGAGTTAAGTGTGCCACAGAAAGATGTTCAATCAGAATATGAATATCAACACCTAGTCAGAGAGGTATAGGGGGATATTTTTCATTTGTATTTACTATACAGTGGATGGACACCTTGAATGTTTAGTACTTCCCACAAAGCATTGGATCAGCTGGATCAAGAGGCATTTGACTGATAAGGGACATGAAAGTGTACCTTAGAACCATAAATGTTTTTGGAGGAAGGTTCAGATGTTGTACATCAACTTGCAGTGGATCTCTGCAAGGACTTCAACAGCCTGGAGAAACTGCTAGAGTTAGAGGCAAAGCGAGTAGTCCATCAAGAGACTATGAAATAACAATGGACATTCAATTTATAGACAACTATCTTGAATGATTGGGGAAAACGTGTCTCAATACTGAATGTCATCAGGTGTCGTCAGTTATGGACTGTGGTAGGGGGTCAAAATAGCCATAGGGATTCTTAGAGCTCTCTCACTTATGATCCTCATGTGGGGCTGGATTGGTGGCATCGTCGCCTGATGCATGGGACCAGCTCAGAGAAGTCAAAAAGCGATTCAACTGCTGCACGACTTACTGGAAGAAGTCGGGGACCATGATAATGACCAGGACAAGCGATGCCAGAATAGGTTCCAAGACCTCCCTCTAGAATGGGACCCAGAGTAGCGTGGGAGTCATGTGGCGAGTGGTCAGAAGCTTCATGGCATGCTTGCAAATGGCCTTCAGGTTCTTGGTCCTGCAATATGTGCAGGCTGTGGATTTGTGGACAACACAGACATGCTAAGTGGGAGCCTGTCACAGACATTTGCCTGTGAACGGCATCACAAGGCTTGTAACTGGATTGTTTCTTCAGGGACATGACCTAAAAGTGAGAAACAAGGCACAAGTTCAATATAATGGTCGAAAGAAGGAACTGCGGTGAGCATGCTGGGATGGCGCCTATATAGGTACCGTGCACATCACTTTTGGCGTGGACTTCACTGTCAAACAGAGCAGAACTACATAACCTTCTGGCACGCAGGGGATTGCTCAAACTTTTCCAAATCTAGAGTGATGCCTGGGAGTACTCTAAAGTGCGGAATCACCAGCTAGAAGTCTCTATCAGCTGGTGGTAGTTTGCATATAGGCACAAGAAGTGTAGGGTCCCTTAAACGAAAGCCATGTGTTAGGACAGTGGTTCCCAAACTGTGCGCCACGGCACCCCTGTGCGCCATCAAAACTAGCCAGGGGCGCCGTGCCCCAAGGAGAGAGTTCGGGAACCACTTCGTTATGCATTATAAATGCTCTGGCCAGGTGAGTGAACGTTATTTTGCACGCTCTTACAACGGCTGTATGTTATGTTCAACAGAACATCATAAGGTTCAACTCTTCTCAAGCAGGGCCAAACTAAGGGTACTTAAAGTGCAAAAGCTCCTAATACACGTGTTCCTTTGGTTATAAAATGCCCCTTTTGGTTTACAGAAAAAAAGCAGGACCCAAAGTAGATGACTTAAAACATTTCCAGGCAAGAAATTGGTAAAAATGCAACAATCATGCAGGTGATTCATGCTTCTACATTAGGCGGTGGCGAATTATAAAACTAACAGATGCAATCATAACACCGGGGTGAAGGCTTTATTTATCGGTCTGCTACTTTTTCCTAGCACTTCTACTTTGACCTCCAATTATTGGGGTGTTTGTACAGATGCTCTACCTATGATTTAATCAGTCCATGTTCTCAGAACGCTACGCGAGTTAAGGTTTAGCTTATCTGTTAATCTTTTTAACAGTTCTTCTCCTTTAGGTTTTGGAGTGCTACTATCTTCTGCGACCAGCGTTCTAATGGGCTTCAGTTATGAACGCACTGTGTTCCTCAGATGAGGAGTTCTGAAGACCTGTTCAACATCAAGCTTCAAAGAAACAGCTTTCTTTCAATGCCAGAACCAAAGCGGCCTGCAGAAATATGGCAAAACAGATATTTGCTCTCCAAAATACACCCTGTGAGCGAGGCAGTGTGGTACTCCGGAGCAAGGACAGAACTAAGAAGCGAATGACAGACTCCTGAAGCAATGTGCATGTCTCCATCTCATGCAGGAGATTTCTTGGCTCACAGAGCAAACAAAACAGCTACTGGCCAGCGGGTTTAAACCCACTGTGTGCATCTGTGTATAGGTTGTTCAAATGAAACCACTAAAGAAAACTCAGCATTTCATCGTTCCTAGGTCGACAGCATAAATACAACTTAGTTGGACAGCATAACTGCGTCCCATCCAAGCTTAGAGAAATACCTCTAGGTTTAAGGCTTTAGAAGGGATAAAAACACTTGCAGGCTACTAGTGCTAAAGCAATTGATACTGCTGAGGTCTATCAGAGGTCCTTAGACCTGGGCTGTTGCAGGCACAAGCAGGAATATTTTGCAACTTAAATTACGACGAAGATGTGCACTTTTTAAAGTTAGAAAGACAGTTTGTGTGCAACTGCAGCACTGCACAAGCCTTTTGGGAATGCATGCTTGAAATTGTCCTGCTCCTTGCAAGTGTGGAGGCAAGCTACTTGTCTGTTCTCTTATCTGGTCACTGGAAGTAACACTCTCAGTCTGCTTACATAGGGAAGAACAGATAGAAAATTAATAGACAGAATAGACCAGGTGTGTCCGCAGTGACATGGGGCGTGATTGTCCATACATGAGGCTGAGACAGGAGTCATGAGAGCACACACAATAGGCCTGAGGGCATAGACAAGAGGCAGCAGACAGGAGGCATAAGAATAGAGGAGGCACGAGGACACATCACGAGGCAAGAACAAGTTAGGAGGCATGAATAAACAGACGGGAGTCAAGGACACACAGACAGTAGGCAGAAACACACAAACAAGAGGCAATGGCAAACAGACAGTAGACCAGACAAGAACACACACAGAGGGGGCAAGAACACACACATGAGGGCACAGACAAGATGACGGAACACACAGACTGGAGGCATCAGGACACAGTAAACAGGAACATAGAAAGTAGGCAGGAACACACAGACAGTAGACACAGACCCACAGACAGGGGGCAAGAATACACTGACGTGGGCAAGTACACACACACGGCTTCACCCCAATTATTTTTAGAGAGAAAAATGGAAGTACCTCTGAGGCTGGGCTTACATCTTCCGCCTGCCAAACAAAAGTAACATAATGGGGAGCCGTGGATCAAAAAAGTTTGGGAACCACTGTGTTAGGAGTATGCTTCCTTTTTAAGAATGAAGTCTGGTAACAGTCGCACTTCTTTGAAGTGCAGCACTTTGTTAAAGTAATGGATTGACTATGAGCAGTCCTTAATGAGTAAGGGTCACACTTTTCCAGGAGTAGGTTCCACAGCAGAAGTTGGAGGCATTACCCTCGGGAGCACAGATCTACACTGGGTCAGTCATTGTCACACCATTGGTGAAGAAGAAGCTTGCAAAGTACAGGAGTACTTCCATTTTTCTCTCTAAAAATAATTGGGGTGAAGCCGTGTGTGTGTTCTTGCCTGCGTCAGTGTATTTTTGCCCCCCCTGTCTGTGTCTGTGTCTACTGTCTGTGTGTTCCTGCCTACTTTCTGTGTTCCTGTTTACTGTGTCCTGATGCCTCCAGTCTGTGTGTTCCGTCATCTTGTCTGTGCCCTCATGTGTGTGTTCTTGTCCCCTCTCTGTGTGTTCTTGTCTACTGTCTGTTTGCCATTGCCTCTTGTCTGTGTGTTTTGGTCTACTGTCTGTGTGTCCTTGACTCCCGTCTGTTTATTCATGCCTCCTAACTTGATCTTGCCTCGTGATGTGTCCTTGTGCCTCCTCTGTTCTTATGCCTCCTGTCTGCTGCCTCTTGTCTATGCCCTCAGGCCTATTGTGTGTGCTCTCATGACTCCTGTCTCAGCCTCATGTATGGACAATCACGCCCCATGTCACTGCGGACACACCTGGTCTATTCTATTAATTTTCTATCTGCTCTCCCCTATGTAAGCAGACTGAGAGTGTTACTTCCAGTGACCAGATAAGAGAACAGACAAGTAGCCTGCCTCCATACTTGCAAGGAGCAGGACAATTTCAAGCATGCATTCCCAAAAGGCTTGTGCAGTGCTGCAGTTGCACACAAACTGTCTTTCTGTCTTTAAAAAGTGCACATCTTCGTCGTAATTTAAGTTGCAAAATATTCCTGCTTGTGCCTGCAACAGCACAGGTCTAAGGACCTCTGATAGACCTCAGCAGTATCAATTGCATTAGCACTAGTAGCCTGCAAGTCTTTTTATCCCTTCTAAAGCCTTAAACCTAGATGTATTTCTCTAAGCTTGGATGGGACACAGTTGTGCTGTCCAACTCAGTTGTTTTTATGCTGTCGACCTAGGAAAGATGAAATGCTTAGTTTTCCCTAGTGGTTTCATTTGAACAACCTATACACAGATGCACACAGTGGGTTTAAACCCGCTGACCAGTAGCGGTTTTGTTTGCTCTGTGAGCCAAGAAATCTCCTACATGAGATGGAGACATGCACATTGCTTCAGGAGTCTGTCATTCGTTTCTTAGTTCTGTCCTTGCTCTTGAGTACCACACTGCCTCGCTCACAGGGTGTATTTTGGGGAGCAAATATCTGTTTTGCCATATTTCTGCAGGCCACTTTGGTTTGGGCATTGAAAGAAAGCGGTTTCTTTGAAGCTTGATGATGAACAGGTATTCAGAACTCCTCATCTGAGGAACACAGTGCATTCATAACTGAAGCCCATTAGAACGCTGGTCGCAGAAGATAGTAGCACTCCAAAACCTAAAGGAGAAGAACTGTTAAAAAGATTAACAGATAAGCTAAACCTTAACTCACGTAGCGTTCTGAGAACATGGACTGATTAAATCATAGGTAGAGCATCTGTACAAACACCCCATTAATTGGAGGTCAAGTAGAAGTGCTAGGAAAAAGTAGCAGACCGGTAAATAAGCCTTCACCCCAGTGTTATGATTGCATCTGTTAGTTTTATAATTCGCCACCGCCTAATGTAGAAGCATGAATCACCTGCACGATTGTTGCATTTTTACCAATTTCTTGCCTGGAAATGTTTGTTTTAAGTCATCTACTTTGGGTCCTGCTTTTTTTCTGTAAACCAAAAGGGGCATTTTATAACCAAAGGAACACGTGTATTAGGAGCTTTTGCACTTTAAGTACCCTTAGTTTGGCCCTGCTTGAGAAGAGTAGAACCTTGTGATGGTCTGTTGAACATAACATACGGCCGTTGTAAGAGCGTGCAAAATAACATTCACTCACCTGGCCAGAGCATTTATAATGCATAACGAAGTGGTTCCCAAAATCTCTCCTTGGGGCACGGCGCCCCTGGCTAGTTTTGATGGCGCACAGGGGTGCCGTGGCGCACAGTTTGGGAACCACTGATGTAGAGGGTAGACAACGTGTACCTTGGTGATCGCGTAACTCAGTCACGCCCAAAGAGGCCACTAATGAGATTAAGGATCATTCCACGGAAAGATTACTTAGTCCAAGGCCCTAAAATTCATATAGTGGGCTACTGACAATTAGTCAAAGCATCCTCATTTATCAAAGAACTATTGTTCGAGTAAAGCATAAGCCTGGCAGTTGTAGTTGTAATGGAGGACTACAATGTACTGGAGGGCTGCAGTCGCAGGATGAAATCCATCAGCACCCCTAACTTTCTGCCCAAGAGACAGCATAAAGGAGTCAAGGTAGAATAGAATGGGGCTAATCAGATGGGAGATTATCCTAGTCATTTTAGAGTAATTGAGGAGACTACGACATTAAGAGGGAAAAAAAGCACAGAGACAGAGGCATTTTAGGACAATATCATTATATTATGGCACGGTCTCTGGCAGATGGGTAGCATGGGAAACCCAGGGCACAAAGATCCACCATGTGCAGCTAGAGAGAGAGGAAGATACCTATTTAAGGATCAGCCCATAACACCCAAGGGTGCAAACATGTTTCTGTGGTCAACTGCGCTGAACGTTGCGGAGTGGATGGGGATACAGAGGCAAGAACATAGGAAGTGATGCCACTGAAGGATTAGTTACCGTCGGTAATGCAGTTTCTGGTGGATACACTATCAGTCCACAGATTCCCCACATTTTGAATCTCTCCAGCTATCAAACAGTATTCAGAAAGTTGAAATAGGTCACCTGCGTCGTCGGGTGGCTACGGCTCAAACTTGATGCTTCCCAGATGTGAAGTTACTGAGCCCTATACTGTGACACCCTGGCCCTGATGTCCATTCCTACTGTTTTTTCTACATCGCTGGATGAAATATGGAAAGGAAAGTCTGTGAAATGCAGGGTATATAACCAACTTGAGCCTTGTTAAGACAATACTCATCAGATGAAGGAGGCAGTGGGCTGGTGAGAATTCTGCAGGTAGATAAGAGTATTAACCAGAAACATAATTACTGATGGTAACCTATTATTTTAAAAGATACTTCTACAAGTATATTCTTCACCAGAATCAGGACCAAAGCAATGCACTTGATGCAGAGGGTCTGCAAAGCACAAAAAGTACTGCAATACACGGACCATTAAAGGCCATCAGCCCTGCAGGTTTAAGGTGAAACATGAACGAAAAGACCCTTGTGCAGCAATCCGGTACATCCACTTGCTGATAACATGTAGGAAAAAGAAAAGAACCTGTCTTGCCTACCAAGTGACTCAGTGCCAAAAAAAAGTTAAACCAAAGACAACTAAAGGAATCCATCTTACCCTCAAACACCATCACACAGGTCTTAAGGGAGTAATTATACTTTTTTTTAATATAATGATACATAAAGAAAATCACCTGACACAGCCCACAAGGCCCAAATCTAAGTGTGTCAACGGGGTAAGACGTGTCGGGCATGATACCAGATGGACAGTCATCAATCCTTTTCCCCCTGTACTACGATCTAACCTCTCCTACAACTTCTCCCACCAATGATGGGGATTAAAACATGATTGGAAGCAGGAAGCTTACAGCACAGCAACATCACAGCTGGTTCAAGACAGATGAAACACCAACTACCCACAGCCCTGAAGAGCTGGTATGGAATGGAGCACACTACCACTCAGTACAATTTAACTCAAACCAAACCACAATCGGGCCCAACACACCTGAACAAGGCCCACAGCAGGAAGAGAGAATGGATTAATAAAAAGATGCCCTAACAAATTTTAATGGAAGAATATTATAACAAAAAGCCAAGCAGAATTGTTCACCTGCGTAGAGAACCTTGACCTGAAGTCATACATTCTTAGAGTATAGTCAGCCTTGAGTGACTACCCCCCCCCCATCCCAAAAAGAAAATACAAGGAATACTAAAAACTCTGTGTCCCCGTGGCCCCCACCTGTCTACACAGCCAAGCACCAAAATCAGAGAAGAGCCAACTCTTCAAAGAAAGGAATCCTAGGCGATAGTTTCCATCTTCTATCGGATTACTCTAACAGAATGCTGGTCAATACCTCAGAGTGAGTCTTGAAAAACAAGAACATGTCCCTTTCCAAACAAAGCCTGACAAGTTAAGGAAAGGCCCAAAACTGCATAGAATAAAGGCATGGTTTCCCACAGGACTAAAAGCTTCCCACAGTACTAACAAATGGGGCCAACTTGATCAGCATTGTCTTGTAAAGGCCAAACTGAGCACCTACACAGGCAGATGCTCAACAAGAGAAGCATCCAAGACCTGCCTCAAATTACCCCAGCATCTGCCAATCTATCCCAACTCCTCACCTGCGAGGATAAAAGGGACATGTCAATCTTATCTGCCAAAAACACAACATCCCCAAAAGGAAGTCGATTACCTAACCACCAACATCAAAAACAAGAGATACTCTGTTACCCTTTCCCAAAGCAAGATAAGTAACTTAGGTGCTGAGAAAAGACAGTCAAGAGATTGACAACTTGGTTTTAAAACTCACACCTCATGAGCAAAATGGTTCTGCAAGGGCACCAGCCATGGTCAAATCCATAAATATTAGCAGTCAATAAATGGCAACTGACAGAAGCAAGAAGCTGCCTTACTATGCACCGGGAAAACCCACATGCATTAACTGGCAATCACAGTATGACAAACACCATCTTCTACTGAAGAAGAAAATAAACTGTCATGAAAGTGAGACAAGGCCAACATACTCAAACGCAGGGCAATTACCCAGAAAGGACCACACAAGGACAAACACATTGTATTGCCAGAGAACAGTGTAATACTGACAGATGGCCAAAAATAGAGCAGCTCAATGAGCAAGCCTCAAAGATGGAGGAACCCCCCCTCGCAAACGAAGTCCCATAAGAAGTGAAAACTATTTTTTCCCCTAATGTCCCACTTTCCACAGAAGCATTAAAAAAGATTCACAGGCAGAACTGTTTTGGCTAATACAACAATTGTCACTTCTGGTCTTTAACGCTTCAAATGAACCATGCAGTCTTGGCTAGGTAGAAAAAAATTGATAACCAGAGCTGGAGCTTTGGTGACAGCCCAGTATGACCTACGAGTCCCCATGTTGTCTAAAGGATATGCTTGCAGCAGATGGCACTCTTAAAGACTGGGCACAGATGTGTCCCCTAAAGCGTCATCTGTGTCCACAGCACCTGAATGCGAGGGCGAGAATCATCAAAGGCTGCATTCAACACATTTGCTGGAGTATCTGCTTGGAGCACCACAACACTCAATCAGGCAGGTCTATGAAGGACCACCAAAGAGCCCATAGACTTACCTACCAAAATTGAGTGTCTAGACCAGACTAAAGAAGCTGTTTAATCCCAAGACCAAAATATACCACCCACGGAAAGTGAACCTTCACATGGTCAAGTAAACGAGGAACCACCAGCACTGCCACCATCCAAAAAATATGGATCAGCTGCAGCTTATCAGTGTCAAGCCAATTCACAGTGGATAGACTGCTCAGAAACTGGTCTCTCTCATACAGACATGACAGAGTCCACAAACCTCTCATTAGAAGGGGAAAAAGGACTCCGATATAGCAACTAGTCTGCAGAAACTCTGTCAAAATGCTCCTTTTTAATCAATACAGTTCAAGGGACATCAGTTGCTTTGCTCAACACCAACAGATAAAGGACAAAATTCTGAGAAGGTGTGGTAAGGGTGAAATTAGGAGTGACTACATCAGATGTGCAAAAACCTCTATGCACTGAAAACCAAACCAAGGAACCTCTTCATGGACAGAAAAAGAGCAGAGTGAATAACTTCCTGAGCATTAAACACGAAAGGCTCAAAAGAAGGGGGCTTCCTAATCCCCAAGAACAGAATTGGAGACAGTGCCACAGACTGCACTTGTTTTAATACCAAGACTTTTGGTGGCCAAAGAACTGCTGCTGAAGCACAGGCAGGCTTATAAACTTGGTTGGCTGGCAACAGGGAATAGTCTCCTGGCAGAGACACAGGTGTGTTGGGGCCTGAAGGTACCCCAGAGGGTACCAAAAGAAAATGGAGTATAGTTAACAGAGCCTGGATAAAAGCAGCCAACTCAGCATGCTTGACAGCAGGAGCTGAAAAAGCTGGATGTGCCGAGCATGAAATTGGAGTAGACCTGGGTACCAAAGTCTGGATGGAGAAGTTGACAAACCACTCCGGCGATCTGAAGGCCTGTCTTGCGATCAGAATCAACAGCTTGGTGAAGTGTCCTCCGCATGGTAAGTTTGAAACTTGAAGCAAGAAGACTTCCTGAAGGAAATGGCCACATCACTGCACCCGATTCGAGAACAGGATCTGAAGAAGTAGTCGCTAATGATGCTAGTTTCTGCCTCACGCCTGGTACCAAAAGCCAAAATTCATGTTAACAGGCACAGTGGTACTCATTGAATCCAGACCACACGGGTAGACTGAAGACTTTTGTAACCCTTTACACGGTTTCATGTTATATTTTATACATCACTGTATTACACATACGGGTATAGTCATGTATCCAGTTTTAGATCTCTATAATGTATATGTGGAGGATAATGGTCTCCAACCTTATCCTGTGTCATTTCAAAACAAGGTACAGCTCATTCCTCCCCATTCCATTAGCTCTGCAGACCATACTTCGATGTGCCCTAATGAAGTGGGCCTTCTCTGTATCAAGAGGTCCAAACCACCACCTTCACTCCTTATTCCTTCCCCTCCCCATAGGCAGTTGGCCTGTTATCTCTTCTACTCCTTCTGTCACCCATTTGTACCTTCCCATGCATAAATGGTACAGGAGAAAACACTGTATACTTTTATACGGGTAATTACTCACTATGAAATACCCTAAGCTCTCTCTCTCTTGGATCAAACCCAGCTGCATTTAACTATTATTTTGAATCATCACTACTCGGACTCATTTTACACAGAAGTCCCTCAGAGGTGAAAAAAGATCATTATTTTAGTTGAGAAGTATTCAGTGAAGCCATCTGCCATGAGGAGGTAGAGGCATCCCCAAGGAGAGAGCGCAACCACCAGCCACATCGGAGTTGGTTGGGACTGCATGCAGTGTTGAAGTTGGAGGATCTCTGTGCTGGGGCTCACAATGGAAGGGAAGCTGCAGTGCATTCTCAAGGTTCTGATACAGACATCATGTAGACCAGAGGAAGAGCCTTGCAAAAGGCAGGAACACCACTTATGCCAAACTGATCTCTTCTCCTGTGGAATTGTCATTAAACACAGCAAGAGATTAAAATGTATTTTTTTCGTTAGTGGAAACAACTTTGGGTCTATGTGGAATGGTGCAGAAAAAACATGACTTCTGGATGCAATGTCACTGAGCCACTTGTGGCTGCACTCCATGACTCTGACAGCAGTAATCGGCTAGAGGTAGGGTCAAGGCATCTCCTGCCTTGGACGGAAGAGCTATTTTAACTTTCTGGATCTAGAATGACTGGAGAGATTCAGAAGGTGAGCATTCTGCAGGTAAAATTATTCATCAAATTACAATGTAACCTCCTTACGAAGGCTGTACTTGACATACCAATGCCATAGCCTCTTTTTAGTACTAAAGTGTAACCAAACCAAAATTAAATATAAGAGACAAAATTGCATTTTAGTAGTTTAAAAACTGAAAGCTTTGACATGCTTAAAAGCTGGAAAAGAACTTAAAATCTGCTAGCCTACATAACAAGAAAATAGTAAAACAATTCTCATTTTACTGTCTTTTCTACTGACAAGTAAAATATACTAGGCTTTGTGTGGGAGGTAAGAAAAATGTGGGTTTTCAGGACCTATACAAACAACTTTAGACATTTATTTAAATTTGTAGTTCTAGCTCAACTTTAAGAAATAGATGAAATGTAAAACAAAGGCACAGTGATCTCAAATTGACAGAGGAATCCTCTGGCCACCATTCTAATGCACAACAAATTTGAATTGGATCTTCTGTAGTTACATAGCAATTAGAACAAACAACAACTTGGAAGATAGAAGTTCACTTCCTACATAGATTAGAAAACATGGAAGCATTAAACACTAAATATCAAATTAAAACATCTATGTAGACAAACGATTGTACCTTTGGAGCAGACAAAGCACCATCTCACGTTAACATGTACGTGATGGCTGTTTCCCTTTTCGGTTTTGAAATGACCCGAACAGATAATGCTGGTGGAAGTTATTGCTGTACATCCTGCTGCCATACACCTCTCTCCAACATGGTAAGCAACAGGACAACGAACACAACGCATCATTTTTCCTAATGGAGAAAGGAAATTGGATATAAAACAAAACATTTAATTTTAGAGAACTTTGTAGTGTATCAAATGCAATATTTTTTTTATAAAGAGATTTTATTTATTTTTAGAGAAAACAAGAAAGAAACAAAATGGAAATACAGTATAAATGTAAACGTGACTGTAAGTACTAATACAAATACCCTAACACCTTCTTCTAGGTACATCCTTTGTCTCATTTGTCTTATTCATCACCGCGGGCTCCATAAATTTAAAGTAAAAGTTTGAGATTGAGCCCACCCCCACAGCTCGGGATCAATAACCCTCATTACTGCAGTGCCTGAAGGAGATCGACATATTCTTCACATAGCATAACATGGGTTTGGCCCCTCAGCCATTATGGAGCTAGGATTCCAGGCGGTGGCGTCCCTTCCCCCTGGGTAAATCCTTGCTTTAAAGGAGCTTTTTTTTTATTTTTGGAAAGTTCTGTTGTCGTAGGTAGGTCAAGTGGCCAGTGTACTCCCGCAATTCCCCCACACTCTATTATATTTGTCTGGGCACCCCCTCGCTTCATATACAAGTTTTTCGCACCTTGCACACCAAACCACTCCCGTCTCCATTTGGTGAGGGTCGGCACTTTTACGGCCTTCCATTCTGACATGATGTCTCTTTTTGCCACCAGGCAGGCCACTCCCAAGAAGGCTCGATTCGCTCTATTTAGCCCCGTCTCTCCCATGGCCCCTAGCAAAAGTGGTACCGGGGATACCTCTACCGTTGACTGTAATACCTCGGAGATCTCCCCCATAATCAACCTCCAATATGACTCTATAGTTGGGCAGGCCCAGACCATGTGAAAAAAATCAGCTCCCGGTAGTGAGCATCGGGGGCATTCATCTGTGGGTCGGAGATTAGCCCGGTGGAGTCTCCTAGTGGTAAGGTAGGCTGCGTGTAGGTAAAGGGTTTGTAGCAACTGAAGTCGTGTGGTTATAGCCAGTGCTCGAGGGGCCATTAATGCTTCTCTCCAATCTATGTCGTCTATGGGGCCCACCCATCCCTCCCATTTTTGACGAAAAGTGTGTGTGTGTGTGTGTGTGTGTGTGTGTGTGTGTGTGTGTGTGTGTGTGTGTGTGTGTGTGTGTGTGTGTGTGTGTGTGTGTGTGTGTGTGTGTGTGTGTGTGTGTGTGTGTGTGTGTGTGTGTGTGTGTGTGTGTGTGTGTGTGTGTGTGTGTGTGTGTGTGTGTGTGTGTGTGTGTGTGTGTGTGTGTGTGTGTGTGTGTGTGTGTGTGTGTGTGTGTGTGTGTGTGTGTGTGTGTGTGTGTGTGTGTGTGTGTGTGTGTAAAACATGTCTGATCTGTAGATATTTGTGAAACTGGGTATTATTTAAAGAGTATATTTTCTGAAGCTCCTCGAAGGATCGAATTTGTGACTCGCCCCAGATGTCGCAGAGTGTAGATATCCCAATGTTGTCCCATTTCTGGAACCCCTCCAGTGTGAAGACTTCCTTCAGCCATTTCCCTTATCGAAGAGGAGTCTGTTGAGTTAGGCAAGACCACCACCCGAGACCCTCTGTGCTGCTCGCCACCCCGTAAGAACCAGTCTGGTCACCTCAGGGATGGTTTGCGGGATCGAACCCCCGTACAGTGCATTGAAAACCCCGTTATAACCAATCGGCTGAAGTTTTAGTCTGTACGCGGGGTCCATCCAGCCTCCCGACAGGTTGTTAATCACCAGTAGGTGCATGTCCAAATAATAAAAATAAATGTTAGAAATTCAGTCCCCCGTCGTAGACGTCTCCGACATGTAACAAGGGATAATTTGGGGCGGGAACCGTGCCACAGGAATTGGCGCGCCATTGTCTCGATTTCGTTAAACTATTTCCGGGGGACTGGGAGTGGGAAATTCTGCAGCTGGTATTAGGAATCTGGGGAGTATCATCATTTTGTATAGTGCTATTCTACCCAGCGTATTGAGTGATAGATTCCGCCAGCGTTGGAGATCTTTTCTGGACTTCTTAATGAGCGTAGTAATGTTTAGTTCCCATGTTAGTTCGGGCAGCAGGGTTATGTGAACCCCCAGATATTTAAAACTATTGCAGCGGATTGGGATTTTTTTTGCCAGTTTATGCAGTCTCTAGAGGGGTGCAGGGGGATCAACAGGGACTTGCTTGGATTCAGGGTTAGTCCTGAGGCCTGTGAGAAGAGGTCCAGGAGTTCTAGGACTCGTGGGCCACTCATGGCCGGGTTAGAGAGGTAAAGGAGTACATCGTCCACATACAGTGCTACCCGGTCTTCCGGGCCCACGGGCCATGACGAGCCCTCTACCAGTGGGTCTTCTCTCAACAGCTTCGCCAGTGGTTCAATCGCGAGGGCAAAGAGCAATGGTGACAGCGGGCATCCCTGTCGGGTCCCGCGACAGATGGGGAATGGATCAGAAGCCACCCCGTTTACCTGAATACGCGCGGTTGGGTTGGAGTAAAGTAGTTTTACAAGGCCAAGGAATTTGGGTCCAAATCCATTCTTTCTTAGAACTTGTTCTAGATAGGACCAGTCCACGGTATCAAAGGCTTTTTCAAAATATCAGAAGGAGGGTGAGGGGGGACCCAGTCAAGGTGCTGCGTTGAGCCAGTGCGACGTGCAGTCTCCTAATGCAGTGCCTAGTACTGCGAGATGGCATAAAGACGCATTGATCTGGGTGTACCAGTGAGGGAAGCACCTCCTTCAACCTGGTAGCAAGCAAGGTTGATAGCACCTTAATCTCGGTGTTCAGCAGGGAGATTGGTCTGTAAGCCGAGCGGTTACGCCAGGGTGGTTGGGTCTTCGGGATTACCACTACTGTGGCTTGGTCTATTCCAGAGGGGAAACGGCCAATCCTCTCCGCTTCGTCAAACATGTTGAGCAGGTGGGGGCTTAAAATGTCCCCGCATCTATTGTAGAGCTCAGACGGGAAGCCATCTGGTCCAGGTGTTTTGCCTGACGATGGGCCGGATATGGCTGTTGTGATTTCGGCCAAGGTTATGGCTTCGTCTAGGATCTCCCTGGCCACCTGCAAGATTTTGGGAAGGGTCATATCGTCTAGGAGGGGGAACTCCCTTTCAGCTAGTGGACAGGGGCGCTCCGCGTATAATTGAGCGTAGTAGGAGACAAAGCTCTTAGCAATTTCACTGGGGGTCTTCGCGATTGATCCTGCCTCGTCCGCAACCTCGGTGATAATTCTATCGGCTAGTGGGCGCGAGGCTAACCAATGCAGGAGTTTGCCGTTTTTATCACCCCATCCGTACACACGAGCCGCCGATGCCCTCCAGGTGCGCTTTGCGGCCTCAATTACTAACTGTTTTATTTCTTCTCTTATCGCTGTAAGACGTCTCAAAGCGGATGCTGATGTGGCGGTGGTCTCCGACAGCTCTAGATTTAGGGCTTTGGTTTCGAGGGCTGTCACTTGCAGGTCGTGCGCTCGTTCACCGGCGTGCACGCGGTACTGAGCGTAGCCTCTAAGTGTGACCTTACATGCTGCCCAGATTGTGCCTGGGGACTGTACGGACCCCAGGTTTTGTTCAAAATATTGAGTAAGGTGATCCCTTATCTCAAGGGTATAGTCATTATTCTGTAGGTACCATGCATTCATGCGCCATGTGGGACGCTGGTTCGGGGCTACGTCACCCAGTCGGATTCGTATTGGGGAATGGTCTGAGACTCCGCTAGGTAATATCTCAGCGCTAGTGACTTTAGAGATATCTAGTGCAGGCATGAACACAAAATCTATTCTTGCTTGAGAATGGTGAGCCGCCGAAGTGTGTGTACACTGCTGTGTTCTGGGGTGCCATGTCCTCCACACTTCACACAGACCTAAGCCTGCTGTCCACCCGTTTAAGTTGGATGCCCTCCCGGCTCAGGTGGAGGAGATTGGTCCGGATACATCTAGCTTAGGGTCCAGGACAGAGTTAAAGTCTCCTCCAATAAGTGTGAGTCCCTGTGGGAGGTCTATAAGCGCCCGGCGGAGAGTTAGTAAGAAGGTATCGAACTGGCTGGGGGAGCGTATGCACATATGAAATTAATCGGTGACCCGTGTAATGTACCGGTCACTGCTACAAATCTACCTTGTGGATCTGATTGTGTGGAGGTGACCACTATGGGTAATGAGCGATGGAATAAAATGGCCACCCCCCTAGAGCCCCCTGAAAAGCCTACGTGGAAAACCTTGTCAAAGCCCCCCCGTGCTAGCATGGGGCATTTGGTGACGAGTAAATGGGTCTCCTGTAGGAGGACCACCGAAGGGGCATATCTGCGCAAGGTGTTGAACACTGCGGATCTTTTAATTTTATCCAGGAGGCCGTTTACATTCCATGAAAGAATCCGCGTCAGTGAAAGAACTACGTGTTCCATGTCTGTGCGGTGGAAAATCGGGGACCCGACCGGGGACCCAGAGACGGACATGTTGACTGAAGATGATCTGTACTGTAGGTATTGCAACGGAAACTTATCATAACAACTTTACTAAGCCCTAACGTAAGCTTTGAACCCCCCAACCTCCCCCCATCCCATACTTCAACCCTGGAAAGCATCTGTCGCCCTAATGCCCAACAGGGGCAACACAGTCGTATGGACTGCCATTGAGTGGAGTGGTGGACCCCTCCTGTGTGTCGGATCAATTGCAATTAACTAGCGAAAAACCCCTACCCTGAAAAAAGTAGTTGGGGTGTACAACATAGCGTTGTCATAAGTGTGACCCTGCTCTATTTGTGTGGGTCGGTACCTGGTATAGTTGGTGTGTCTCAGCGTATTGGAGTTTAGTATGTGCGAGGCCAATTTTACCCAGTTCGGGGGACTGGCTCAGACGATTCTCTCTTTTCCTCTCCTGAGGCCTGGCCACCCGGGTGGTCTACCTGTCCCTCCCCCAGCAGGGGGCCCAGGCCAGGTCCGGTGTCCTCTTCTGCTCGGGCGTTGGAGCTCCGCAGTCTTCCACGTCTGGATCTAGTACGTTTCAGACCTCTCCGCGTGTCCGCTCGTGCGTCAGGTCGTATTTCTCGGGCTCCCTCAGACGGACCAGCGGGACCCCTTCGGTTCCCGATACCTTTTTCTGTCAGCCAGTCCCACGCCTCCTCAGGTGACTCAAAGAAATGTGCTTTGCCGGCCAAGATTACCTTCAGGCATGCTGGGAAGAGGAGCATATAGGAAAGTTGCATCGCTCTCAGTTTCTGTTTTACTTGTTCATATGATCGACGCTTGGTCTGGACTTCGTGGGTATAGTCTGGGAAAATTACAATTTTCTGATTGTTCCAAAGGAGGTCGTGGGAGCGCCTAGCTTCTCTGAGGATAGCATCACGGTCTTTAAAATTGGAAAAGCGCGCTATCATGGGTCTCCGGGGGCCACCCGGCAGGGGCCGCGGGGCCAGGGCCCTGTGCACTCGTTCTATCGCGAACCATGGTGAAAGAGAGTGCACCGGCATCCAGGACCTGACCCAACTCACCAGAAACTCGAGAGCTTTGCCATCCTCGGCTCCCTCTGGGATGCCAATGAAGCGCAGGTTGTTGCGTCTAGAGCGGTTCTCAGCATCTTCAGCCCTGAGATGCAGTTCGCCAGTCCAAGTTTGTAATTTGGCCACTTTGGTTTTAAGATCGGCCAAGTCATCCTCCGTCTGCGAGATGCGGTTCTCCACCTCTGTGATCTGGCCCACTGCGTTTCTAAGATCTTGTCTCACGAGGCCCATCTCTTCTCTCACCTCTCCAATTTTAGTTTCCACTGCCCGCTGTGAAGTCTGGATTGCAAGAAGGATGGCACTGACCCCGTCTGCGGCAGGGTCAGTAGGTGGAGCGTCACCTCCGGTCCGAGGAGCCGTCGGTGTGGTAAACTGATCAATCCTCTGCTGGGACGGCTGCGCCTGTTTTGAAGCTCTGTCCATAGTTTCTCCCAGGGGGGGGGGGGGGAGCGGGGCAAAGTGTCCCTTGGCACCCTCTGTGTTCTCTGCGATGATCTCGCAGGGATCGGGTACCGTCGTCCGGTGAGCCAAGATCCCTTTTAGCCGTCAAACCCAGGATCCCAGGGTGAGGATCCCCGCGAGGTCGGGGGCCCGAGTCGCTCCTCCTCACCCGTCCACTCTTGCTTGTCGTTAATGCGGGCGCGGCTCAAGCGCCCCGTAGTCCGGGCGCAGAGCAGGCAGATGTAACACAGAGGGGGCCGCCCCCGATCCGCAGCGATCGTACAAGCCGGTCGGTCCCGAAGCCCCTCAGAATCGGCCTCACTCGCCCGCTGAGCGGTGGCCCGCCGCGTGGCTCCTCAGAAGCGCCGGGGGGCGCAAATCCCCAGAGCGCGGCCTCGGCACCCCTCGCCGATACGGCTGGTCTGGGAGCTCGCGCCACGGCACGGGACGCCGGGCAGCTCCCGCCTCGGAAGTCCTCCACGTCTTTCGGAGTTTTTTTTTAGTTTTTTTTTTTTTTAGAGTGGCGCCGCCTCCTGACGGCGCCCAAGCATTCCGGACCTCCGGCTCTCGGCCCACCGGATTCTGGGGGCCCCGGGCCGCCCCTTGAGCCAGCTGGTCCCAGTGCCTCCCAGGCCCGACCGCACTCGCCTGCCGAGCAGCTCCCCAGGAGCGCCGGAGGGGTGCAACGCCCCCGGGCACGGCCTCGGCAGTCCCCCGCCAGCACAGTCAGTTCGGGAGCCTGCGCCACGGCGTGAGATGTCGGGCGGCTCCCGCTTCGGGTGTATTCTAGTCTTTGGGATGGCGCCGCCTCCCGAAGGCACCCAGGAGCTCCGGTTTTTGGTCCACCGGTGTCAGAGGGCACCGGACCATCCCGCGAGACCCGGCAGGGAGGTAAACAGGATCGGGTACGGTAGTAGGTTCGGGCAGATGACGGAGGGGTCCAGAGCACTCTCCGAGTGTGACCGCCATCTTGACGCCCGTAGCCACGCCCTTCAAATGCAATATTTATTGGTATTTTATGTACTTCAGTAATACTTAAGACATGACCACAATTTGAAACCTTCTAGGAATGTACAATCAGGAATACTGAGTATGAATATACAACACAACCTAGCAACATGCTTCATATTAAAACAAATTATAGAGAAAACCTAAACTACCCCTTAGGGTCACATGACCTAAACTTTGCAATGGTGAAAAGGCACACTTTTGCTCTATTAACACAGCTTGTAAAATCTGAAATGAAGCAAATACTCATACCTTCCCATCAGTGGAGTCTTCATACCAAAAAGCTCTGCCCAAGTGTGGACTTACTAGAGCACTTGAGAAAAACCTCCTTCTGGATCATCTACGTGTTTTTTACTACATTTATATGTGCCACTCTACTGGTTATGTTATATATATTTTCTTTTTGAAGAGAAGGCAATTACAATTAAACTCCACAAGAGTCAGGATCCACACCAAAAAACAAACATAAATTAAAGTAAATAGTAATAGGTAGATATGTAGCTGTTTTAGCAAGCTGAAACACTGCACCCTTGAATAGAGAAGCACCTCCCCTCCGCTACAATTGGTCTGTCAGTATAGTTTTAAGGAATTGCTGAATTCGAAAGTAACTCAAATATGATTCCCACTCCCAATGCTCCTGGAGAGGATTGTTTAGAACTTCAATGAGGATTCCTATGTTGTTGAACTAGGGAAGCAAGTAAGGATAAGTTACTTACCTGTAAATCCTAGTTCTCTTCCAGGGGTATCCTCATCAAAGTCATAAACATTGAATATTCCCGCCCTTGTGCGGGGACCCCGGAGCATATATCAAATATACACATATTATACATGTGTAATAAATAATCATGCAGACTATCATGTTAAAAACAGGCTAAAAATGCTTTATTTCTATAAAGTTTTTTTTAATTTATTTTTTATATTAAATACTACAATAGAGCATAAATATGTGCCCAAGCTCCTAAAACTAGGATTAGTGAAGTGAGCAGTAGCAAACTCTAGAGAGAAAATAGAAAAAACTGCATTGACAAACACTGAAGCATTCTTAGCCAATAGGCTGCATGCAGGTTAACACAGGAGAACCATAAAAACTTTGGCACCGTGCCTTTAAGACCCTGAGCACCTCCAGTATCCCACCATGCCTCAGGGGTGAAGGAAAGGTGACAGTTGGTTCACAGTTAGGTCAGTTCTTTTTACTGTGACAATTTTCATAACTGATTCAAAACACAGTCTGTCCTGCACTTCTAGGAGACGTGCGTCCGGGGAGGAGGGTGGGTTGTTTATGACTTTGATGAGGATACCCCTGGAAGAGAACTAGGATTTACAGGTAAGTAACTTATCCTTCTCTTCCAGGGGATCCTCATCAATAGTCATAAACATTGAATAGATTAGCAAGCCCATCCCTAAACCCAGCGGACTGTCCGATAGAAGTGCAGGAATAGATAGGTATTACGCAAATAGATTTCTTAGAGAGGCCTGCCCCACTTGGGCATCCGCTCTTGCATCGGAGTCTAAACAATAATGTCTTGTAAACGTATGGACAGACTTCCATGTAGCAGCCTTACAAATCTCAGATATTGGAACATTGTTAAGGAGAGCAGCAGTAGCCGCTTTACCCCTTGTGGAATGCGCTTTAGGCCGCGCTAGCAATTGTCTATTGGCTAGCTGATAAGTATTAACAATGCAAGAAACTATCCATCTTGATATTGTACGCTTAGATGCTGCCTCTCCTGTCCTTAAATGACCATAGTTTACAAACAAACGGTTAGAGTGTCCAATCGACTTTGTCTTGTCCAGATAAAATTTTAGCACTCTTTTCAAGTCTAATGAGTGCAATGCTTTCTCTGCCGGAGTCTCCGGATTGGGAAAGAACGTCGGTAAAGTAATGGTCTGATTAATATGGAATTCTGACACCACCTTCGGAAGGAAAGATGGGTGAGTTCGTAGAACCACTCTATTGTCATGAAAAACCGTGTACGGTTCTTTTGCCGACAAGGCCTGGATTTCACTGACCCTCCTCGCTGAAGTAATGGCCACTAGAAAAGCCGCCTTCCACGTAAGGTGTTGTAAAGAGGCCTTATGGATAGGCTCGAAAGGAGGGCCCATAAGTTTTGCCAGGACTATGTTCAGTTCCCACGGAGGAGAAGGCCTCCGAATTGGCGGAAAAACTTTCTTTAAACCTTCTAAGAAATCCTTGACTACAGGTTTTGTAAAGAAGGATTCCCGAGAAGGCGATATGCGATAGGCAGTAATAGCAGACAAATGTACCTTAATAGATGATACCTGCAGACCTGACTTCGCTAGATGAAGCAAATAGGATAGTATGACATCCTCCTGCGCCTGTATGGGATTATGACCTTGCTGACAGCACCATATGTAGAATCTCTTCCACTTAAAAGCGTAGGAACGCCGCGTGGAAGGTCGTTTGGACTCTTTCAAGATGCTCATGCACTCCTGTGAGAGCCCTAGGTGCCCATACTGCAGGAATTCAGGAGCCATGCTGTTAAGCTCAGAGAGGGTAGGTTGGGATGTAGAATCCTGCCCTCCATTCTGCTCAGAAGATCCGGTCTGCACGGCAGCCTCCTGTGAGGTTCTTCCGACAGGTTGAGGAGATCCGTGTACCAGAATTGTCGGGGCCATTGCGGCGCTATAAGAATCATTCTGGTCCTGGATCTGTAAAGTTTGCTGATCACTGCCGGAATGAGGGGAATCGGCGGAAAAGCGTAAAGAAATATCCCTGACCAGTCGATCAACAGGGCATTCCCTCGAGATCCCGGACGGTAGAACCTGGATGCGAAGTCTGGGCACTTCTTGTTTACTTCGTCTGCGAAGAGGTCCAGTTGGGGCCGACCCCATTGCGCGAAGATGTATTCTGCGACTTCGCCGTGCAGGACCCAATCGTGAACGTCCTCCAGGTGTCTGCTTAGAAAGTCTGCTTCCACGTTCTGCTGACCTGGCAGGTGAACTGCTGTAATTGACATTCCTCTGGCCAGGAGCCAATGCCATATCGCTTGGGACTCTCGCGATAGGGACCTCGTTCCCCCCTGTTTGTTCAAGTAATACATCGTGGTTGTATTGTCCGTCTGTATCAAGAGAGTTTTCCCCTGAATTAGCGGTATGAAAGACTTGAGAGCGAGATGGACAGCTCTGAGTTCTAGCAGATTGATGTGGTACTGCTTTTCCTTGTCTGACCACAGACCCTGCGCTTGAAAAGGACCCAGATGAGCCCCACATCCCTGAAGAGATGCATCCGTTACTAGGGTGTCGGATGGAAGCACCTGGTGAAACGGAGCACCCACTGACAGGTGAGGTCTGTGCATCCACCATCTCAATGACTGAAGTGCTACCTCCGGTAGCCGCACCGTGTCCTCCCAGCGACCTGTTCTTTGGCTCCAGTTGGTCTCCAATGCCTCTTGGAGGGGTCTCATGTGGAGTCTGGCATTTGGGACAATAAAAATGCACAATGCCATGGAGCCTAGTAGTGATGTCACCTGACGTGCCGTAGGTGCACTGGTTCTCAACAAGTCCTGGCACTTCTTGTTTATTGAGGATAGTCGTTCCTCCGAAGGATACACTTTTTGTATTTCTGTGTTTATGATAGCTCCTAGGTAGTGAAGATTCTGCGTTGGCGTCAATGTTGACTTCTGGTAATTGACCTGAAGACCTAGGGCTTCGCAAACTCTTAGTACAATGTCCCGATGGCTTCTCGCCTGCTCCGGAGAAGAAGCCTTTAGTAGCCAGTCGTCTAGGTATGGATATATGTATATCCTTTGTCTTCGGAGATGCGCCGCCACCACTGCCATACATTCCGAGAAAACTCTTGGGGCAGATTTCAGGCCAAAGGGTAGAACTCTGAACTGGTAAAGCTGTAACGCTACTCGGAAGCGCAGGAATTTCCGATGCTTTGGAGCTATTGGGATGTGAAAGTACGCATCCTGCAGGTCAATGGAGCACATCCAGTCTCCCTGATGCAGTTGAGGGAAAATCTGGTGAAGCGCTAGCATTCTGAACCACTGCTTCCTTATGTATTTGTTCAGCAGCAGCAGATCCAGAATTGGCCTGAAAACGCCCTCTCGACCCTTCTTTGCCACTAGAAAGTAACGGGAGTAGACCCCCTGTCCTCTTTGTGCAGGTGGAACCTTTTCTATGGCGTTCTTTCTCAGGAGGGCGAGAGCCTCCTTTCATAGC
This sequence comes from Pleurodeles waltl, assembly GCF_031143425.1. Lineage (NCBI taxonomy): Eukaryota > Metazoa > Chordata > Amphibia > Caudata > Salamandridae > Pleurodeles > Pleurodeles waltl. Next base: position 1,205,919,507 of record NC_090437.1, read on the forward strand.
AAGCTGAGGTGAGATGGATTGTCTCTGGTTGGTGGCAAGCGTGGTGGAGGCTGTTTGAAAAGAAGAGAATAGCCATGTTCGACAATATTGAGCACCCATTTGTCTCTTGTGATAGAGTGCCACTCGTGAAGATAAGCCGTAATACTTCCCCCCACCGGAGTGGTGTACAGTGTCGAGGGAAGCAAGATTTCATTGCTTGGTGGGTGCTTTCGGAGTGGACTGTTGAGGTCTGCTTGACCCTCGCTCCCTTGTGTTTCTTCGTTGAAAGAGAGGGCGTCCCTGTCGCTGTTGTGACCTTTGCGACCAATGAGGGGTTTGAACCCTCTGCTGGAAAGGGCGCCTATCATACGGCCTGTACCTCCGCCTGAAATCTTTCTTTCGAGGCCCACCGCCTTCAAGGTATCCACCTCGGTCTTCATGCGGGCCATCTCTTCGTCTGCATGGGCACCGAATAGAGAGCTCCCGGCAAATGGGAGATTCAGGATGCGTTGCTGTGCTTCCTGTTTCAAGCCTGTGAGCCTCAGCCAGGAAGATCTCCTCGCACAGATACCATGTGCATACCCATGAGCAGCCAAATCCGCCCCATCCGCTGCCGCGCTGATAACCTGGTTGGATACCAGGCATCCTTCTTGTATTATCTCCTGGAAATCTTGCCTGTCTTCTCTGGGCAATTTTTCCGTAAATCTACTGAGGGAATCCTACAGAGAACGATCGTACCTGCCCAGGAGCGCAGACGCACTGGAGACCTTCATTGCTGAAGCCGCCGTTCCGCATATCTTTCTCCCTAGAGAGTCTAAATGCCTGCTCTCTTTATCCGGGGGTACCGTGGATGAAGAAGCCACCGAGTGGGTCTTTCGGGCGGCAGCTATGATCACCGAGTCCGGTGGCGGATCTTTTCTAAGGAATAAAGGGTCTTGTTCTGGAGCCTTGTATTTCTTGAGAATCCTAGCCGGTGCAGACTTAAGCGAGGCTGGGGCCAGAAAAGTGTCCATAGTTGGCTGCAGCAAGCCAGGCACCAGAGGCAGCAACTTTTTCGACGCTGATCTCTGTTGTAGAGTCTCAAAGATAATCGATGAGGAGGTAGATGGTTCTGGAACCTCAATGTTGAGTTGCTGTGCTCCTCTTAGCAACACCTCGTTGAATGTGGTAATATCATCCACCGGTGAGACACTAGCAGGTGGTGAATCTGTAAGGGTGGGTGAGTAACGCCCGACAGAAGAACCTGATGAAGACCAACAGGGTGATCTTCTTCTTGACCGCGACCTGGATCTCCGTTGAGAGCGAAATCTGCTGCGAGACGCTGTAGCAGAGCGTCTAGGCCTCGCGGTCGGTTGGCGAGGAGCTGAAGGAGCCCGTTCTGCCCTGGCTGTCGGTGATGGCGTTCTTGGCAGGGAGGCAGTAGGTGAATACATTCGCGAATACTGCGAATCTGGGGATGCCGCTGGTCTGTTGAGGCTCTCCAGCCATCTCGGAGATAGATTGATGGGCGAGACATGCCCAGATGCCGCTCTAGACCGAGAAGAGCCGCTCGGTATGGAGACCACTGGAGATGGTGCCTTGTCTGGCGTGGGGCGATGTTCTGCTCCCTGTGGGACAGGTAAAACCTGCATCGACGTCGATGGCTGTTTCGACGTCGAGGGGCGCCCAGCCGTTTGTTCCTGTCTCGCCGTTGAGTGCCTCGACGTTGAATGTCTTGACGTCGAACGACGTTCCTTGGACCTCGACCTGCTCGCCGTCGTGTGCCTCGACGTGGAGCGATCGGAGGTTGACGGCGGATGTTTCTCGTGCCGTCGTGGTGATGACGACGCCGTGTGTCCTGACGTCGGGGGGCGCACAGCCTTTGGTGGCGACCGGGCACGCCGGCGATGGCTCGACGTCGATCGGCGGGCTGCCGTCGACGGAGACCTGCCCCTGCTCTGATGTCCCTTCGACGCCGTTCCCTTCGACGTCGGGTGTGTCGCCGTCGACGGCGATCTATGCCGGTGAGACGGTGGTAGCGACGACGTCAACGGTGAACAAACAGGTATTTTCCTACCTGTCGACGTCTACCGGGCCATTCTCTCCTGAGAATGGCCTTCTGGATGTCTGGGAAGTGAGGAGGACGATGTTCTTTTCCTCTCCTGAAGCCCATGAAGCCGGATCTTCTCTCTGTCTTTCAGAGTCCTCCTAGACATGTTCTTGCAGTACTTACAAGTGTCAGGGCAGTGACTCTGAGGCAGGCACACTATGCACAGAGAGTGGGGATCTGACTGGGCCATCTTCCCACAAGCAGGGCATTTGACAAAAAGAGAAGGCATTTTTCTGTCAGAAAAAACCTTCCTAGCTCAGACAAAGATGTTATTTGTCGAGTGAAAAATGAAAAACGCTTTTTTAAATAATTTTTCTGAGAAAAAAACTCAGAAAAACTGAGAGCTCAATGCTCCAGGATCCTCTCAGAAGAAGCCGGAAAAAAGAACTGACCTAATTGTGAACCAACTGTCACCTTTCCTTCACCCCTGAGGCATGGTGGGATACTGGAGGTGCTCAGGGTCTTAAAGGCACGGTGCCAAAGTTTTTATGGTTCTCCTGTGTTAACCTGCATGCAGCCTATTGGCTAAGAATGCTTCAGTGTTTTTCAATGCAGTTTTTTCTATTTTCTCTCTAGAGTTTGCTACTGCTCACTTCACTAATCTTAGTTTTAGGAGCTTGGGCACATATTTATGCTCTATTGTAGTATTTAATATAAAAAATAAATAAAAAAAACTTCATAGAAATAAAGCATTTTTAGCCTGTTTTTAACATGATAGTCTGCATGATTATTTATTACACATGTATAATATGTGTATATTTGATATATGCTCCGGGGTCCCCGCACAAGGGCGGGAATATTCAATGTTTATGACTATTGATGAGGATCCCCTGGAAGAGAACATTCCCTCTTCTATCATGGAATGTTCAATGGTATTTTAACAATGAGCAAAGTTTCAAGCGTGCCCACAGGAAAAGCAGCAAGTACCAATGAAAACATTGAAGATGTGCTAATTCAGACAAACAGGTTATTAAAAAAAGGGACAACTTACCACCTGCTCTGCAGTCTGCATCAGGACAGATTGCAGCAAAGGTGTAAATACACGTCTAGCAGATACTTTCGACCATGTGAGAAACATTAAGAACTATAGTGGGGGATGTAGTAACAGTTTAAACTTGTGAACTGAGCTCTTGCTAATCCAAGGAAGGATGCCTTGGTTGTCCGATTGCACACACATGATCTATCTTGGTATGAATTGTTCCTTATTAGCTAGGCTCATTTTGAGGGCTCTACGTGACAGACTAACACAATAACCTACTTACATCCAAGACAGGGAGTGAATTGCGAGCCAGAGAAGTTGATATTTGAAAGCAAGGGGTTAAAAAGACATTTTTATAAGTAAATCAGACAGCGGAAGTGTGTTCTCATGATCATCCCATTGTTTATGCTTGGTTTGTGTAAACAAAGCTTACACATTTTTGTTTAGGTGTACAACTGCTATTGTGGTTTTACAGCAATACCTAAATACAATGAAATAGCTGCTAGAATGTTTTCATTGTTCACTCAACTAATGCTTATGTGGGGAAAAATGTTAGCTACTTTGGAAAGAAGTATTGTTCTGAACTAACTGAGAACAGAAGATAATTCCAAAGCTGGAGGACCGACACAGTAAAACATTTGTCAGCACACACCTTCCAGAAACAAAATACGAACCGGTGAGAACTACATGATCTTATAGGTCTCAGTAGGAGTACAGTGCACCACTTTAGTCCATAGAAGATGGGACCCATACTATAAAACACTTTCTGGGCTCCAGTCCAAATTTTAAAATCTCAATAGTTACTATAAGCTCAAGTAGGAACCATAGATAAGATGATTATAGGATCTCTGCAACAATGACAAGTCATAATGTAGCAGTGTGCGGAAGTTGACAGAACTGCTGGATAAAACATCACAATAGATCGAAGTAATCCCTTTGACATAATCCTCTTGACAGGATAAACTAAGGGTATGTGAAGTATGGAAACACCTGACATGCTGACCAGAATTAATATTCAGCGTTCAATGGTATAGTGACTTGCGAATCCATGGACAGTTCTTCTCTGAAAAAAGTCACAAGCAAACGTAATAAGTACTAGTACAGCAGCCTTCTAAAAAGGATGTTGTGAAGTGGACTCCTGGAAAGAGGAACCCATCACAGGAGGGAAAGAAATTAACCATCACACGAGGAAGGAGAGCATTTTGATGGGAAAACATGCAGAAAATCAAATAACAGATCAGGTGAAATAAATAACCCTGTGATTAACATATAATCTGTGATTTAGTATAGGTGTACCTTATTGAAGAAAACGGAAGGCCAACTTCCGGAACCTGCACACCACTTCTGCCTGGAAGGTACTCAGTTTGATGGATCATATTACATTTGAAAGCTGAGGATGACCTGGTAAAAGGAGGTTGCTTTGTAAAACATAATACACTCTTAAAGCAAATGTAGTCTCTGAGGAGCCTTGCTGCAAAGTTGAACAGAAGACTGAAGTGAAAGACTTTACCTTGCAGGTTTTTGGAGAAAGATTAGACTTCCTTGCTCTGTGGTTTATTCAACATGTCAGGAGGTGATCTAGGAACCACCACTGAAACCTTTTACTTGGCTGACTGATCTGTAGTATTAGTATAAGGAAAGATTTCTGCCATAACCTGACCGAAATGGCGGTGCACTTCCTCCCTAATTTGAGGTGTTTGGGCAACTGTGCTTGCAAACACGCATACGAGAATCGCCCGTCTTGGAAAATGTCACGCAGGATCTTCAAAGACGGAGTCAAGAATTTCGTGGGAGCTGTGTTCAAGGCATCTGCTTTGCAGTTCTCTTCAGACAAAATAACTGCTGAAGATGTTATTTTAATCAGACAATGTTAGGACCGGGCTTTCAGTGTTAGTCACCTTACAACTCGCATCTCATTTAACATCTGCACAGTCTGCTGGACTACACTAGAATACAATTTTAGGACCAGTAGAAGAAATTATTGTAGGGCTAAATGCACTGCTCAGAGTTCCAGGATGTTAATGTAGTTCATGGCTTCTTTCTGTGGCTGAGTACCTTGGCCCAAACACTGCCTCATATCCACTCACTCGATCATGACTGCATTAGTTGCCAATGTCAGATGGATTCTATTGGAAAAGCGGTCCAAATATTTTGTTCCTTGGACAGCACTGACAGGGGCAATTAATCAGTTTGTTTTATCTGACGATTGTTGCAGTTTTTAGAAGTTTTATCCACGGATTCTCCAGGCACTGTTGTGAAGGCTTCTTGTGGAGCCTTGTATTTCCAATACACCATATAGCACAATGCAGATGAAATACAGAGGGAGCAGGTATGAAGAGTAAATATAAGAATTCAATAATTATCTTCACTTCATTCAGTATTAATGCCAAATTATTAAAGCTCCATACTGGTGCATGTGAGGATTATGCAAGACATGTGTGAAACCACATAAGGCAAGAAGAGGATTTTGGGACAAAATAAAAATCAACTGTTAGTCTTTTAAAAATCATTAAAATAGGAGTTGATCATTTTGTATTAGGAGTATACCTCCCACTGCTGTGCATTTTATGTGAAACTGATGTAAGTCCAAAAACCAGGACGTTCTGTCGATGACGCACACTATTCATAGTAAAGAACAAGTTACTTGTCTTCGCTAATACATTATCTGGTAAAGACATTCTAGTTGCAGACTCCTTACCTTAGAATTTCAACCCAGGCGTCTGACAGGATCTGGAATTTTTTCTTTGAGCAGTAAGTAACCCTTGTGCACCGTCAAGTGTCATCGGTCGACTCCGCAGCCGTTGTTGGCGTTGTGGCAGGCGCCCCTGTGCTGGGTTTGAACCATGTTCCCCAGCAGGACATCAGTGAGGGCTTGCCTAAAGGGCAAAAGGGGTTCAGACGTAGAAGCACTGAGCTGAAGCACCTCAGTCAGTAGGTTTGTACTGATTGCAAAAGAAGGCAGCTCGAGGCCAAAGACCTGAGCAGCTCTTCTCACCACTTTGGTATAGGAGGCCCTAAGGCAGGGTGCATTATATTACATGTGAAGGTACATCTGCAAGAGCAGATATGCCCCTGCTAGGTCTTTGTCAATTCTTGGACATAGTAAGTGGTCAGAGAAGCCAGCATATGCTGGACACTGATCAATAAGAGTTCCACATCTACATGATGGTTTCACTGAAGATTGGGATGTTTGCTATCAAACATCTCATTCCAGTGAGGGATTCATCATTACATGCACCCAGAAGGCACCTAAAAGATACCCCCTGCAACCATATCAGCCTCTAGTGTGCTTGCAGCCTGGTTCCTGCCAGCCTGAGACACGTTTCTGGCCCCCTAGGGTAAGAGCCTTCTGCTCTCAGGAGGCCCAGAACAAAAGCCTGTCCGGGAAGAACTGCTGATTAGCCTTCCTAAGGAAGCAATCCTCAAAGGGCTACATCCATTGAAATGAGAATCTGTATTCCCTCACAGGATAGTAAGCCACCTCCTTCCTGAACCCACTTGGCACCTGGACAGGTGGGAACGTTAGATAGTCAAGGTAGGCATGTGACCTCCAGGCTAGCACCAACCCTAAGGTGGGCTAAGTCGAGGTGAGCACAATTTTTCAGATGTAGCCATCTTTGAGAAGGCCTACCTAGGAATTCTCCGACAGTGTTATGACCACTTGCCAGAGGAAGTGATCATGTAGGGGACGCAGTTACCCCAAGTGTTAGTAGCCCATTGGTTCTGGCTACTACACTACACACTCCTAATGCCCCTAAATTCAGTATTTAGGTAAGCCCCTGGCACAAGAGAAGCAAATCCTGACCACCTATGAAGATTAAGGGCACTGAAGAGCTGCAGAAGAGGAGAAAAGAAGCAGTTGACCTAGTACCAACCCCACTGGCCTGTCTGCATCCCTCTTTGAAATCTGCACCAGTCAACTTGTCCTGCAGCTGTGACTCCAGAAACCTGGGAGGACTGCTTGCCTTTGGAAAAAGACAAAAGACCTCCCATAAACAGTGGACCTGTTTTTCAGCAAACTCCAAAGAACGGACTCTAAAGCCTCTAGATCCACCAAAACCAGACACCTGATGTCACTACTGTACCTGCCATCTTTTGGACGCAATCAGTGGAGCATTTGGCGCGTATTCGGTCAGACCACTCCCCGGTTGTGCTGGAGCTGGTGGGCCGGGACGCGCTTTTGCGTGGCGTTTGCCTCAGGGGGCACTACGGGATGGGGCGTTCCACAGATGTGGGAGGCCTTCAAAGTGGTAATTCGTGGAATATGTATTTTGAAGCAGCATGGAGTGGTGCGAGCTCTGCGCCGTGAGCTTGCTGATCTGGAGGCGCGGATAGCAGATTTGGAGGCGTGTTTGGTGCTGGATTGGACTGATGATACGCTGGTGGCTCTGCGAAGCGCAATTTCTCTTTATGAGGAAGCCTCTCTGCGGGAAATGTGATTCTTGGGGAGGTTTGCCAGGGCGCGGCGCTACAGTGAAGGGGAGAGAGCCGGACACACGCTGGCGAGCATGCTCCGTAAACCTTGGTCCAGTAGCTATGTTACTGAAATAGACACTTCGGAGGGGGAGAGTGTGACGGGAACGGACTGAGTCATGAAGGTGTTCACTAAATGTTTTGCGGATCTTTACTCTGCACCCTGCTGAGCTGAATGTTGAGGCCATTCAGGACTACTTTGCTGAGATCAGCTTGCTTTGGTTTGAAGATGCGCATAGAGCTTATTTTGACAAGCCCTTCTCTGTGGAGGGGGTAAAGGCTGCGATTCGTGTCTTGCAAGGAGACAAGTCCCCCGGCTTGGATGGGCTGACTCCTGCATTTTATAAGGAGTAGTCCGATACACTTACACCTCATCTACTGGAGGTCTATGCACCCTGGCCACACACTCCAGATCCCGCTCCGGGTCCAAGATCATACACAGACACGAGCCTGCAAGGCCGATCCAACAACAGTCCACTCAGTAACACATATCGACCATTGGGGTCCACGATCACCCTTTGAGTTCGCCATTGCAGTCCCCGGCGCAGCAAAATCGCCACACCCTTGGCATACTGCACCATGGCATTCACCAATCCAGCCAGCCTTTAATCGGCGCATCGTAGCCGCCACTAAATGAGTCTCCTTCAGCATGCATATATCTATATTCTGGCGCTTAACATACCAGACATGAGGCGCACCGTACGCTCATCGTTCAAACCTTGCACATTCCATGTAAGGCAACGAATCAATGTCACCCTCTCCCGTGTCATCCCTGGACTCCCATCAAAGCACTGTGCCGCCCCGCCACCCACCCACGCCCGCCACACACGATCAAACAGAGAAAGCAAAGGAAAGAGAGGACAAAGACAAGAAAAACATTTAACCAAACCCACCCCCCACGCACGCAGACCTCCCAACTGGGTCAAAGCCAGCAGCCACCCCCCTTTAACCCCAAAGACCCATGTCATAGTAACAGGACTCATCCAAGGGGCGAAGAGCTAACCACCCAACCCATCGTCCCGGACAGGACTGGGGAGGGCGGGCATAGGGCCCATAAAGCAACAAGAACATTGAGACGCCACTTAATAGAGTGAGCGCTGTATCTAAACGGCCACCTGCTCAGTCTCTATCCATGCCATTCAGTCATTATCGCTAAGAGACCCACTCTCCGCTCCAGGCCCATTTGAATCCGCGGCAGCAGAGGATCAAGTAATCGCCTTAACAAATTTAGCCGCCACCATTGGATCAGTGAAGAAATGCAGCTTACCCCCATACTGCACCTTCAGTTTCATCGGATATATAAGAGAAAACCTAGCATCCGTTTGTCCAAGGGAGCGCTTAATCAGTAGGAAGGCCCTGCGGACCGCCTGCACCCCGGGAGTAAAGTCCGGGAAAAAATTCAGTTCAGAGTTCTTATATATCACCAGGCGGCGATCTCGAGCCAGTTGAAGCACTGCATCTCTGTTGCGGTAATTCAGCAGACGGATAATGATGGGCCGAGGCGGGGTGCCAGACGGAGGCCGAGGCCCCAACAACCTGTGCGCTCTCTCCACCACCAACAGACGCGAAAGCTCGCCAGGAAAAAGTTCAGAGAGCATACCTTCAACAAAGCCCTCCATGCTACCCATGTCCGTGGACTCCGGGAGGCCGCCGTACTTGCCATCTTGAACTAGAGTTGAGTGGACCACCAGACCACTGTGGGACTCCCCGAGGATGCCTGCAGCCTCTGAACATAACCCCCCTATACTGAGACCGCTCCGGTAAGAAAAACCTGACATCTAAAGACACCTCTGCAGCCATCATTCCCAAGCTATGGAGAAGGGGACCAAAGGTGCCAACCTGTGCCTGGGCATCGTGAGGCCTGAGCCCCTCTGTTGGTTCAGCCAGACTTGCCTCCTGGCCAGAGCCTGCAGCCTCTTTTCAGTGACCGATCTCCACTTAAATGCATTGGGCACTCCTGTAGGATAAAACAGCAGAACTCAAAATGCACAAAGTGCCCACTTTTTAAAGCGAAAATAAATCCCATTTACAAGCCTACATACCTGAAAGATTTTCCTCAAATGCCTACACATACAAAAAGATGCTTACTATTTTTATAAATTGGTGTGTATCTCCTTTTAGAGTCGTGTGTCTCATTATTGACTATTGTGTGTATTTGTGGATGTCTTGCACTCCTCTGTGTTAAGCCTAAGGCTGCTCGAACACATTACCTCCAAATAGAGCACTTTAGTATTGCAAAGCGAGCCCTGTCCACTCGCTGTGGAACCTCTGGATCCTTTACACTGTACTGACTTACCACAAAGGGCCGGCTTCCTACACTCAGCATCCTAGGACATCTCGTTCAGATGCAGCTCTCTAGTTGTCAACAGATTCGGACAGAGTTCTCCTGCCCAGGTCAGTGCCCTACCTTCAGTATTCTCAGAATTTCAAAATCCACTTCTCGATCCTCAGTGACAGTTTGGATTTTGATTGTTGAAACAGTAGTATTAATGGCTTGTGGTCTGTACATACCTGAAAGTTGTTTGCCTTAGATGTATATATCAGTGTCTGCACCCCCACCTACAGTACAGCAATGGCTTACTGTTCTATTGGAGAATACCATGGCTCATTATCGGAGTGCTCGAATGGCACAGGCATTAGAAACCCAGGGATCGCTAAGTTGTTTTTGCATCACCCTGAAACAAGGGAGCCTGCCTTCAACGACCAGTTCCGTTGCTGTGGTGGGTCATAAAACTTCATAGTGGTATCTGCTGAACAAGCTTTTTTGGTCTCTTAAGGTTTGCTGTTGGGGTGACTCCTGTACCAATGGTGAATCTGTTTTGATGTCATGCAGTGGGTTTGTCAATGCAATGAGGTTTTTAAGAACTTATCACAGTAAGTGACAATGTTTAGGAAGTCCTCCCTTCAGATATGGTGGGGATTTTGAAAGAGACCTTTTTCAGAGAAACAGTAGCCAAAGAAGTCACTGCTTGTAAGCTACAAACATTTCTCCTGATAAAGTGTTAAGCCACCTTTTCTTATCCTCTCTAAAAAAAAAAAAGGCTTATAGGTGATCACGATGTTATTAGATGGAGGTGATGAAAACTAGAATTTAACTGCTGACGTTCAACACACTTCTTAAGTCAGACAGCATTTACCGGTTGCATTTTCAAAACACTTCAACGGAACTAGAGATACCAAAGTTTAGTCTGTGGTGGCACGGTTATCCCTACGTGTTTCGAAAACGTTGTGATATACCCAAGCCCCTTCCTTAGCCTGATCTGGTGGTAGCCAGACTAAGTCAATCTTAGACAACCACTTTGCTCCATTTATTTCCGTTACATCAATAGTAGGAGTCAGGTGGCACTAACTTTTAATGGCGTTGTTTGGCCTTCAAATACCAAAGCACCAGTTTGAGTTTTCAGGCTACAACAAAGGAGGCTACTCATGGATTAGGAACACTGACCATTTCTATGATTTTGGCTACTTCTGCTTTTTTGAGTTCTTGCTTTTGTTTTGTATGTACTTTAATGTGTCACTCTAAGTGGGATGGGTATGTCCAGTCGTGGGTCCCATGCACACTGGCACTGGAATAAAGCTATAACTGGATAATGAGTCATAACTAGGGAGTAAATAGCCCAGGGTTGCTTATGTTCTGGTCAGGGAGGATCTGGCCTGGCAGTTTGGGCTGACCTGTTCCAACTGGAGCAGGGTCAAGACTGATTTGCATATGACTGGGTCCAAACTGAGGTGGCATGGTATACAAAATAACAATGGACTGGGATGCGACCAGAGTAATTATCCATGACTAAGCTTAATTCAAGCATTGTGTCTCACTATACGTAGGCTTTACTTTGCATTTGTTTCCCAGCCACTTTTCTGTAGTTGTGGAGTTGCATACTTTTGCAAAGTAATTTGCCATATCACAAGGCGAGCACATCCAGCCTTTCACAGACCACTGGGGTGCCTAGTACCTCTCATTGCCACAGTAATCACATGGTTTGCATTGCCCTTTATTTGATGGTTTTCTGTAGGTGGTGTGAGCTTCTCTGCTCGTTTCACATGTTCATTATAGATCGATTGGGACGCTAGAGCTAAATCTATATGGGCACCTCTTGCATCTGGGAAACACCAGTCAAGGAATCTGCCTAAAGAAGTCCAGAACCGATGCAGAGGATAAGACAAATGTATATAACAAGAACAGGCACAAAAAGGGTAAAGCACAGCTAAAGGATAGAGAAGGCAAATAAGCCCTAATGTGAACAAACAGGGAAGAGACCCAATAATAGAAAAACATTCTGAGTTACCACTAAGGTTGTAAACAAGTAAGACTCAGAATTTCCCACAGCAACAGGGAATAATGGTGCCTTTGCACGTTACTCTTACAGGCAGTCAACCTACAAATCATCGGAAAGGAGGGAGAAGAAGTTATTCTGTACCTAGACCACATGGAAAAAACAAGGATTGCACTTACAGAAGACAGGCCTTTATGGGTTCAACAGAAGACACACTGGTCATTCCTAAGAAACTAGAAATGCCATACTGTCACAGTTAAATCACTTAAGATACATGTAACACAGCTTGAAAAGGATGGGTAGGAATTGCCTCTTGGAAACCAGGAGCCCATACAAATGAAATACACAAACAACACAGATGAGGACAAAACAGCACACTTACCAGACATAGGAGGAGTACACAGAGCAAACACTAGAAAGGAACGTAACAGCTGTAGCAAATAGGAGCAGGGCATGCAAGAAAAACTGAGAACAAAAGGCAGGACAGGCACAGGAATACTAGGAACTTTAGTAAACAAGAGACTGTAACCCCACGGGAACTAGAGAGTGCAGCAGAAACAGAGATAGGGCACATTAGCAAAGAGCAGAAGCTAAAAGAATGGGAGATAATACAAGAGCTATGAAAACTAAAGGAATAAGCAAAGAGAAGTAATGGTAGAAACAGAAGGGACAAACTATAAACAATTAGAAAACTTTAGCCCATGGGCTGCACCTGACTGTAGAAACAAGGAGGACAAAGGATTAAAGCAAAATCAATGCTGGGCTGGGATAAATCTAACAAGCTGCACAGGGACAGCATATTGGCTCTGGCTAAAGCACGGCAAGAACTGGTCAGGATAGCCGGCAGAAGAGGTCAGGGTCTCTGAGGAACTACATTCAATGAACAAACAAGGAGCTTTAGGCCATGGCAGCTTATAAGCAGTTCCAGGCACCAGCCAACCCCAGGGGGGAGTGGCATGATTGGGGTGAAAAGACTAGTCTGAGGTGAGAGCAATTCTAAACGCTCAAGTCCTGAAAAAAGAATCCAGTGATTGGGAACAACAGGACTACTCCCTTGGAAAGTATTGCACAGTGGATACCAGGTCTCTGAATACTAGGCAGTTCGTTCTGGGAGCAGCAGTCCATGGAAGCAAACCAACTTTTCAATGACTAACACTGAAATGAGAAACAGAGAGAAGTCATACAGGGCTTCTGGCATTCTTTAGAATTTTCTTTTTGAGGACAGAGGAATGGGCACGTAATTCCTCTTGCATGTATGAAAATGCACCCTCAAACGTAAATAAAAACCATCTAAAGCTTTGTTTGGGCACAGAACAAATGGCTAGTAGCTCGGATTGCCTGCGTGCTGAATTGAAGATCAGTGCCCTTAGAACAGCACTGAAGACATTGTTGCGCCAATATCAGGAGTGGTATTTTATGTACTTCTTTGCCTACTTGGTAAAGGAGGATGAACTTTTCCTTTGTGGCATTCAAATAATTTCCATACTGTCTCACCCACATTTCCCAAGATGCATGCCACTGAGGAAGGTGCTGACAGTATGTCTAATAAAGACACTCAAATCCTTTCACTTGTCATCAACTAGGTGAAAATTACAGGGGCAGTGTGAAGGCGCAGGAAAACTCCAAAGATGTTGCTCTACTTGCCTTCATGTGATTGATATAATAGGCTCTGAGCTCTATGTGGAACCTCTGATGCTCAACGGACTACAAAGTACAAGCAGAGGGCTCATGGACTGGAAGTGCACCTCAGATACTACTCCTGTGTGGATCAATCCATATGCTTCTAGGCAAGGTAGGGCTATGCAGCAGTCAATAGAGCTATAGCCATAGCACTAAAGAACAGGTTTTACCTTCAGTAACACCTTATTGGGTTGAGACTAAAGCCGCAGATACCTTACCTTAGAATATTCACCAGGCGTCAGACTGGATCTGGAAATTTTCAAGCAGAACCACTGCGCGTCATTCGGCTCTGTCTCATCATTAAGGCCCTCATAAGGGTGACCCTAATGTACCAGTCTGCAGAACGGTAAGGATTTTTAAAGAATTTGAGCTAAATAGACTTTCTAAAAGATAAGGCATTACCAAAGTTAAGTAACTTGTTTATCTGATAGGAAGTTCAAGCCGCAGATTGCATATCTAGAATAGATACCCAAGCAATACCTCCCCAGGGGTAGGTCTGGAAACAAGTTCTACCAAAAATTCCTGCAGGACCAAACTGGCAAAGTGCCCTTCTCGATGGATCAGACCATCTAGGAAGTAGTGCTTGGTGAACACATGTAAAGACACTCACATTGTGGACTGACATATCCACGACAGGGAAATCCCATAGCCTAACGCAGCAGTTGCAGCCTTGGGTCTTCTTGGCCAGTACATGGCAGATTTTTATGAAGAGCAGTAATTATTGTGAGATGGTCCACATTTTGTACTACCTTTGCTTGTTCAACTCCAACATATCCTATAAAGAGTTGATTGGCCACACGGAATTCTTGTTCGATCGATGTAGAACAACTACGCTATTTTGGGTTTACACGGTGAGTCTCTCCTGTTCATTAGAAGGGGGAGGCCAAGCAAAGAAGGTAGGCAATATGATAGTTTGGCCTTCATGAAAGGGTGTCACAACCTTTGGAAGGAAGGAGGATTGAGTCCTCACAAACAGCCTGTCTGGGTAAAAGTGGTATAAGGAGATTGTACAGAGGGCCTGCAGCTCGATGACCCTCCTGGCTGATGTTATGGCCACTAGAAAGACTGTTTTGGTAGTTAGTAACTGGGGAAGTAGGGATGTAATGACTCGAAGGAGGCACAGAGGAAGGTAAGAACCAAGTTAAGGTACCACTGGGGCATGATGAATGACTGGGGGCGGTGGAGGGGGGATGGATGGGAGGGAAGGAGAGCGTGCTGTAGTCCGTTCAGGAACCTAGCCACAACATACGACTTTTAAAGTTTGGTCCAGCAACTGCAAAAATGTCACGGCCCAGAACAAAACCCTGCAGGGCAAAAGAAAGAACAAATGGAAGAACTTGTGGTTAGGGTGCAAACAGGGGATCTGTAAGTATTGATGTTCAATATGCCACAAATATGTCTGCATTTCAGGTATGTACTGCCTTGAAGGGATGCCTGGCTGCCAAAATAACATCACAAACGTCAAAAGCTGTCAAAAGTTGCTGCTTAATCTACACAAAGGAAGGTGGAGTGTGTGTAGGTTCAGGTGCGGATTCCCTATTTGGTGGAGTGGTAGGGAACGTGCCAGGGTTGATTCTGGAAGTGGAGGCTTGGATCAGCCAAGTTCTCCAGGGTGGGGTGCGGGATGAGAAAGCTGGGGTCCCCAGGATCAAGACAAAGGCGGTAGGCAATTGTCCTGTGGAAAGCAGCACCTGTGCAGAGCTTGGACCTGATCCCATGGAGGACATCTGTAAAAGCCACTGAATGGCAGGAAGGGTAGGGAAGGGGTGATTCTCAGCTGAAGCACCTCAAGACATTCGTCTTGACTGTCACTGTGGGCAGCTGAAGGTCAAGGACCTCAGCTGCCCTCCACACCATCCCTGCATAGCCAAGGTAGGGAGAGAGACCAGGACAGTGTATGGTGAACTGTCCAAACATCTTATATCCATCTGTTCCTTATATCAGTAGTCCTCTGCATCATTCAGGGGGTGATGGTAAAGGCCCTCTGACTTCTCCCAATCACCACCCTCCCCAGGCCTGTGGGGAAGGAAAAAAAAAAAATACTGGTTCCCACTCATAAGGTATTGTACCAGTCGGTGCATGATTCTGCAATGGGCGTCTAGTGTCCTAGTCTGGTATTACAATGGGGCCTGCTTTGCTGTGGGGCGACGGCACTGGAGCAGGTATCGACGAGGTTGTGGTCTCATGGGTATCGGTACTCAGGAACCAGCACTGGATGCAAGGGGCCCGACTGGCACAGAGGACGAACCCACCAGTGGATAGCAAGTAGGGGCTCTATGGTACCAATGGGGCCCCAAAGGTGCTTTAGAAGGATCGAGCTGCCCAAATATGAGGTGTATAGCCTCATAAAACTGAGTTGTATGGCGGTTGCTCTGGGAAAATCTGGGAATCGCGGACATGACCCTGGAACAGGCTTCACCGTGGAGCGAGGCCTAGGGTGCAGATGCACCTGCACCAGGTTTGATTACTTGGATCAGGGCAGAGAAGTCTAAGAGCGCTTCGATGTCTTAGACTTCTTTATATGAGACCAACCCGATGACCGAGACGACGACAGTCAGGACAGACTCCACAAGTGGTCCCCATGACTAGGATCGAGAACGTCACAGAGACATTCAATGTTAGGTGGTGAGGGGCTTGAGGACCATTCCCTCAGCACCTGAGATTCATGGAGCAGCAATCCTTGCAAATCTTGAAGTCGCTGTACCGCTCCAGGCACCAAGGTAAACCAGATTAGTGGCTGTTAGACATCTGCCTGTGAGAGGTACCACATGGTTTGAAGCCTGTGGGCTTCTTGGGAGAAATCCCCATCACACCAGGAGATGAAATCACAAAAGAAAAATCCTCAAGAAAAAAAGTCAGCCCAAAAAATGACTAGTGGTAAAGTCTCTCCTGACCTGTGCTACAGAAAGAAAAGAACTGACGTCAGCGTGTTGGAGTGGTGCCTATATAGGCAACCGCACCTAATCTGGTGCGGACAACGCAGAGCCAAACTATGCCACCGACTGGTGTGCAGGAGTACAGCGTGAGAATTTCCCAATCCAGTCTGACGCCTGAGGAATATTCTAAGGAAAGGAATATGCAGTTAGAAGTCTATCAGATAAGGAGGGTGAGCATTCAGAAACTGGTGCAAAAATATTTTCCTATTAGAATGACTGAAATCAGACTGTCCAACCAACCCTGGCACTGAAGTGGACTACATTTCAGGCAGATGGGCACAAGCGTAAAGGCAGTCACCCACACTGAATAAGCCAATGGCTGAAGTAAGCTGACCCACTGCCCCAGGTTGTAGTATGCTTATGAAAAATATGAATAACAGACCAAAGTCTGAAGAGAGCTTGCGGAAAACCTGTATAAAGAGAAACTATATATAATGATAACAACAGGCCTCAAACGTTCACAAAGCTGCAGAAGGATTCCAAGAACCAAAGGCAGAAGTGATGCGGAGTACACACATAATATACAAAGAATACACTCCTTTATTTTTCGCTATATGTCTGAAACTAGCATAGCATTCCAATGAGGACAAGGTATTGCACCTCCTTTACCATCATAATATGATTGGATTTCATCTGGCCATTGGCTTTATATTTGATGATTGTGTTGTAACTATGCATTCACCACCTCTGGCCTCCACTGCATCTGCTGTTTCAAAAGGTCACTTCGAGGAAATAACAGAACATTGTGTTTTGAACTCTTTCCGATAATTCTTCAAAAGGACTGCCATTGTTGATTTGACTGTTGCCAAGCAGCGTTGAATGGTGATCCAGCAGCAGGTCGTGATTATCATTGCTGCTGGTATGTTTTCTGGTATGTTTTCTGCCCTGTGGCCGCTTTTTCTGAAGTAATGTCCCCACCTTTGCATTGCTTCTAATGGATCCTAATGTATTGTTACTGTATGAAATTGGGTTACTGGTTGAGGGAGTGAGAACCCTTCTCAAGCAACAACTGCAATCCTTGACAGCGTGAAATACAAAGAGTCACTAAAATAACCCGAGTTTAACCCTCTGGTAGCTTGGTAAGAAAGCAGTCAGGCTTAACTTAGGCACTTTGTAAAGTATTTATGCAGCACACAAACCGTAATAAAGTGAACACCACACAAAAAAAAATCCCACACCAATTTAGAAAGAGTGAACTTCAATAAATAAAATGACACCAAAGAACAAGTTACATACCTTCAGTAATGCCATATCTGGTAGAGACTATATTTAGTTGTAGATTCCTTACCTTAGAATTCCCAAGCATCAGACAAGATACATAGAATTTTCTTGAGCAGTACCCCTATGTGCTGTTAGGTGGTGTCAATCGGTTCCGGGTTAGTCATAGTCCGCACCAGGTATGATGTTGCGGTTCCTATATAGGCACCACCCCAGTGCGCAGACGTCCGTTTCTTTTCACAGCTTTACACACCGAGCCATGAAGAACACAGAATACTTGTCGTCAAACATAGGGCCCTGAAAGCTGAGTCCCTGCCCCTAGAAATGAGTACAGAGAGCGGGGAGGATGGGTGGCTGGTAAGGAATCTGCACCTAGATATTGTCTCTACCAGATGAGGCGTTACCGAAGGTAAGTAACTTGTTTACCTGATAGAGACATAGTTGCAGACTGCTTACCTTAGAATAGATACCCAAAGAATACCAGCTCCAAGATCATATATGAAAGTGCCCGTCCTAACGGACCAGACTGTCCAGGTAGTAGTTGTAGGAAAGCACCCTTTTTGACATAATTAGCCCCACTTTTCTTGCCAGGTTTCAGATGTGGCTTTGACTGTTAGTGCACTGGGTCCCTGCTAACCAGGTCCCCAGTCCCAGATCTTTTCCCCCAGAACTGAACAGCTGTTTTTCATAACTGGCAAACTCGTTAGCTACCACTGTAAGTCCCTAGTAAATGGTACCCCTGTTAACTAGGGCCTGGGGGTATTAAGAAAGGTCTCTGAGGAATGCAACACCAATTGTGCCAGCCTCGGGGATCTCTCACCAAACCCAAACAGAGCTGCCATTGCAGACTGCATCTGTTGGTGCAGCTAAATTGAAAACACGACCTGTCACACACCCATGTGTGCAAGGTACCCTGTCACTGCATGTGCAAAGTGCAAGTCACGCCTAAAGCATTGTGCACCCAAGCACATGTAAGGGCATATATGCCTGAGCACACATGCCCCAGCTATGTCTATTGATTCTGTGCACAGTAAGTGCACAGGGAGGAAATTTTAAATGCGTGTTCCAGACAGTGGTCATTACGAGTCCCCTAGCTACATGATGGCTTCTCTGCCCCTCACTGATCCTAGTATTGGATTTTTTTTTAAACAAAACAAAAAAGAAAAAGGCACCTTATTGGTGCCCTCTGAAAACCTACCTGCTACTAGTGTGCAGATTGACTGGTCCTGACCAGTACAGCCAAGACAGACGCGTTTCCACACGCCCCCCCCTCCAAGTGACATCCATTGCTCTATTGGGCCCGAGACAAAGGCCTACTCTGGGCAGAGGAGTGATCGTCTGTCCCAGGCAGGATGAACATTCCAGGGCGGGGAGCTTCAAAGCCCTTGTCGCCTTTGTAATGAGACCCTGGTGTCTCCAGATGGTGAAGATGATCAATCCCCCCCATCATAAACCCATTTGTTAAACTAGGAGTGCCTACTTCATGCCAGTTCCACCCCTAAAATAGACAAGCTGAAGAGGACACTACTTTTCAAATTCCTCCATCTTGCTTGGAAGGAATTAAGCCACAAGGTTAGTGTTATGTCCACTTCCCAGCGGAAATGGTCATAGGAAGGGTGTAGTCACCCTCAAGGTGGTCAGCCCATTGGCTACTGCCTGGTACTTCCTGTAATGCACCTAAATTGAATATTTAGATGGCACCCCTGAACCCTAGAACTCAGATTTCGACAACCTAAGAAGACACGGACAAAGAAGAGTTCTCGCAGAAAAGGAAAAGCAGCAGCTGAACTGGACTCAGCCCCTTCTGCACAAGAAGTTAACTCATCCAGCCTTAAATAAAGACTCAAGTCTCCATTGTTGCCCTGCAACAAGGAACTCCAAAGACACTGCAGCAACCCTGGACACCCACCACCAGAAGGGACCTCTGCACTAGATGTCCAGGACTGAAGGAAGTTAACCGACTGTGCCAACACAGGTACCCAGCTGCCCAGAGACTGAGTCCAGTGCAGTCTCACCGATCTTGGACTCTACCAAGATGCCTGCAGTCTCTGCCAGACTTACCCTCTCCCACAGGCTTGTGGCGAAAGGGAGCACGGCAGCTCCAGCAACCACTGCACCCATGAAGGCAGCTCCTGGACCTCGGCTGCTCTTCACACCACCACTAAATATAAAGCTCTCTCCCCCGTAGCCACAGTAAGGGGAGAAAGCAGGCCAGTATCTGGAGAAGTATCCAGTCTGCTGGCTTCACCAAAGCCTGTACACCAGTCAATAGGGCCTTGGTGCTGGTATTCTTAAGGATCCAGCAACCACCCCCCCCCCACCCCCATTCCTAACCATAACCTAACCCCCCAGGAAAGGGGCTCAGCATCTGACATAGGAGGCAAGGCTCCTGCTGGAGTCTGAATCTTAGGACACCCATCCAGCTACATGTCGGCAATAAGAATGGGGATGGCATCACTCGTGGACACGGGTGGCACTGGCACTGAAGAAGGTTGGGCTGGCACAACCGATGCCAGTTTGGATCCAGGTATGGATCCATTGATGGTCCCTGGGACAAAGCCACTGGCACTGAACCCGAAGGCACCCTCTGCGACTTCACGGGGCCCGAAGGCATACCAGGGGTGTGGAACTACCCAAAAAGAAGGTGCATGACCTCACAGAACTTTCAGGTGAGCATGGTTTGCTTTGGCTCTGGGAAACTCAGGGAGGCATGGCATTCGAAGAGAAGTCTAGCACTCTGACTCCTTATGCCTCAACTTACCCAATCATCCCACAGACTTGGAGTAGAGTAACGACGAGGGGTGTCTCGGTGACTGATTCAGAGACCTTCCTTTCGACTGACATTAACTTGCGTGAAGTCGAGCGTCCTGCTGCCATTGCCTTCGGTCGTGGTCCCACCCCAGGCACCAAAGACACACAAGGTGCTGATTCGTCACAGACATAACCGGATGACAGGAACCGTTGGGCTTCAATCCAGTCTTCCTCAATAACCTTGAGGCATCAGAATTTAAATAACTCGAAAACTTTGATAAAAGTTGACTTAAACAGGAAAAAGTTGACTGACAGGCGCTGGTTGGTGTAGAAAGAAAAGAACGGACATCAGCATGCAGGGATGGCACCTATATAGGACCAACAATATTTCCGGTAGGACACCGATGGATGCAGAGCCGATGGACGCCACCCAACAGCACAAAGGGGTACTTCTCAAGAAAAATCTCCAGAACAAGACTGATGCCTGGGGGAAATTATAAAAAGTTTAAGTAAACTAAATGTACCAATTGGGTGTTAGCCAATTTCACCATTTTTAAAGGAGAGAGAACATTCATTTTAGCACTGGTTATCAGGTGTAAAGTGTGCAGAGTCCGAAAGCCAAGAAAAACGAAAATCTGAAAGTGTGTGGGGAGGTGGGGGAGGGGGGGGGGGGGGGGGGGGGGGCTAGGAGGGTTGCGGAAGGTACAAAACATTTGGAGGTGAGCTTGAGAAGAGGGCCAAGTCCAACAAATACCTCTTATTGTCTTCGGTGACATCTTCCAAAAGGCTTTCCATTCAATTGGATATCCATGTATGCCTGAACATGAGCCTCAATCTCAGACACACTGACCCAACCATGCCTTCATGCGACTGATCCAGTATCTTGCTGCATACTTAAAGTTTGAGCAACATAATCGCTTTTAACAAGTGCTTAATAGTGTCTCCATATCTTTAACAATAGCTTTTACTCTCTATCTAGGTCGCAATGGAGCACATCTTTTCCATTTCTTATATTCATATGTTTATTTGCTCAAGAGAGCACTGAAATTAGCCATTACCCATCAGATACATGATGCACACAACTTTCTTTTCTACACCACATCTACCAATTTATCTTGAGGTTGACATCTTATTCAAATATCATCTACAAGCTACAGACACATTGACCGAGTCTGGCTCTACACATGTTTTCATGTAGACCATCTAAAGACATGTTTTATTGTAGACTGTATCAAAAGGAGAGCCTTTGTAATTTTTTCTTTTGTCTACATTTAACCACCTTACCTGTTGCCTGAATCTTAATGACTTCTTTGCTTTGCTATAATACAATACATCAGTGATTCTCAACCTTTTGACTTCTGTAGACACCCACTGTATCATTACTGGAACCCAGGGACCCCCCAATGAATCATTACTGGAATCAGAGGACCCCCCCCCACCAGTTACTCATTACTGAAAGCTGGGCACCTAATCTGTTAATGTTATTTAATTTTCTAAGCAGTCGCAGACCCTCTGAACAGGCTTTGCAGGCCCCCAGGGTTCTGCGGACCACAACCTGTAAACCACTTCAATAGATAGAAAAGGAAAATCTAATAGCTATACTTTTGTATGGATTGTATTGTGTCTAGCAAGAAACAGTA
Organism: Pleurodeles waltl; assembly: GCF_031143425.1. Lineage (NCBI taxonomy): Eukaryota > Metazoa > Chordata > Amphibia > Caudata > Salamandridae > Pleurodeles > Pleurodeles waltl. The sequence goes on from NC_090437.1 coordinate 1,205,941,526, forward strand.
CTCTTGCTTCTCTCCCCCCCCCCCCCCCCCCATGTGCTCTGCTGCTCTTTTAAAAGCTACATGACAGGAAGTTAAGTCATTACGAGGAGATGGTCTACGTAGGTGAGTAGCCATTTCCTCTTCTGTTCCTTATTTGTTTAATTTGCCTTATTAAATGTTGAATCCGGTCCTAGGAGGCATGATGTAAGTTTTGTGACTAATATTTATCCTCATGTGAAGTATCTGCACAAAGAAATGAAGGTGACATAACTATGCCCACTATGTCAGTTTTATTTTCTTTTTGCATATTTTGCCACTTAGAGAAATATTTAATATAAATATGTTGCATAATTTATATTTTCAAAGATTTCATCATTTGCAGTAATGCTGCACTTTTTTTTTAATGAGACCTAAAAACTGCTTTTCCACCCCCAAAGACTTGAAAGGCTATACTAAAAGTGGAATACAAACGTTGAGCCCCGACCCAAGGAACTGGAATCAGTAGAGGGGAGCTGGACAAACCAAAAAACACACAAGGTTAGAACAAGAGTACAGTTGCAGTTCCAACGGCCAGAAGTCTAAGTAAACGTTGCAGGAGTCCTGCTGGAGTCTTGCACGTCAAATCTGAGGACCCACTGAAGCGGAAGACCATAAATAGCAATGGAAGGGGGATTGGTCACCTAGCAAGATAACCACCTATCGGGAGGGGGCTGTGACGCCACCTGTCTGACCTGGCCACTCAGATGTTCCAGAGGCCTCTGTCCACCATCCATGGGGTGGTGATGGACAGGGGAGTGGTTACTCCCCTTTCCATTGTCCAGTTTCACGCCAGAACAGGGACTGGAGGTCCCTGAACCTGTGCAGACTGGTTTCTAAAAGGAGGGCAGCAAATGTGCCCTTCAAAGCATACCAGTGGCTTGGGGAGGCTATCCCTCCCAAGTCATGTAACGCCTATTTCCAAAGGGAGAGCTACCCCCCCCTCGAAGGAAATACTTTGTTCTGTCTTCCTGGGCTTAAGCTGGTCAAGCAGCAAGAAGGCAGGAAACCCATCAGAGGGGTGGGAGCATCATGAGCTGCCTGGAAAACCCCAGAAAGCTGGTAAGAGCAATGCTGGGGGTCCTCGAAGGAGCCCCAGGAGTGCATGAAATAATACAACCAATACTGGCAACAGTATTGGGGTAGGACTCGGACATGTTTGATATAAAAAATGCTCAGGTTCGGGGTTACCATTATGTAACTGGACATAGGTAGTGACCTATGTCCTGAACATGGGTAAAATGGTCTCCCTACACTCAGGAAGTCCAGGAAAATGGAGCTGGCGTTTGTGGGGGCACATCTACTCATGCAGGGGTGCCCTCACAGTTAACTACACCCTGCTCTCTGGGCTAGGAGGGCCTACCATAGGAGTGACAGTGACCAGAAGTCAAAGGGTGCATGCACCTTTTCACGCAGGCTGCAATGGCAGGTCTGCAGACACATTTTACATAGGCTCCCATAATACATGCTGCAGCCCACAGGGAACCCCTGGTAACCCAATGTCCTGGGTACCATATACTAGGGACTTATATGGGGGTGCCAGTATGCCAAATATGGGGTGTGTGAATTCCCAGCAACCAAATTTAGAGGGAGAGAGCACACTCACTGGGGCCTGGTTAGAAGGATCCCAGTAAACAGTCAAAAACATTACTGACATCAGGCAAAAAAAGGGGGGTAACCATGCAAATAGGATACTTTCCTACATAACTCCTTCCATCCCCACCAAACGCAGGATAATAAGGCTAACCACGTCCAGATGAGTCTTCATTGTCTAAGTGGCAATATCTGGAGAGTCCATCTGCAGTGGAGTGGTTAGTCCCAGGTCTATGTTCCACTGCATAGTACATTCCCTGTAGGGATATGGACAACCTCAAAAGTGGACCAGATATACTACATTCCCCTGCCCTATCTGGTAATTAGAGGCCTTGATAGTGAGGCCTGCTTTTTGCAGGGCCTCCAAAACATTCCACAGCTGGACCAGGTGATTATCCCAAGTGGAGATAAAGCTATATCATCAAGATAAGCTGCACTACAGTCTTCCAATCCTTGAGGAAACTGTATTCACCAGCCTTTGGATTGTGGCAGGTGCATTTTTCAGCCCAAAGGGCATTACTGTGTAGTGATAGCGCCCTCCAATGGTGGAAAATGCAGTTTTAGGTTTAGCATTATTTGATAACTTGATCTGCCACTATCCAGCAGTCAGAACAAATGTGCTTAGATACTTGGCAGATGCCAGTATCTATAAGCTCATCTGCTCTAGGGATAGGATGAGCATCTGTTTTGGTAACAGTGTTAAGCCCCCTGTAGTCTACACAAAACCACATCTCCCTTTTTCCATTTTGGGAGTGGGGGTTTGCAACAAGTATCAAAGGGCTAGCCCAAGAGCTATCTGAGGGCTCTGACTCCTAGGTCTGGAATCTTCTATACTTCAGACTTGATGCAGTCTCTGACATGGTCAAGTTGCCTGTAGATTTTACTTTTTATAGGCAGGCTGCCCCCTATGTCAATGGTATGTTCACACCATGTGGTTTTACCAGGTGTAAGGGAGAACAGTTCTCGCAACAGCCCTAGGAGATATCTGCAGTCCTCCTTCTGGGACTCAGAAGCAGTCAGCAAGAACTACCCCATAGACTTAGCCACCAGCTGCAGTGTGTGAGAAGAATTCAGGGAGAGGGTCACTCTTCTTCCTGTCCCTCATCAGTTGACATGAGCAGGGTCAGATCAGCCCTGTCATAGTAGGGCTTAAGGTAGTTCACGTAAAGCCCCCTGAGGGCGATTCTGGGAGTGCCAAGGCCTTTTAGGTAGGTGACCTCACCCTTTTCCTCAACAATGGTGTGGGGACCAGTCCACTTGTCCTGGAGTGCCCTGGGAGCCACAGGCTCCAGGATACACACTTTCTGTCCTGGCTAGTATATAGTTAGCACAGCCTTCTGGTCATGCCAATGTTTCTGCAACTCCTGGCTGGCCTGAAGGTTTTTAGTGGCACTCTTTGTATACTCAGCCATGAAGCCAAGTACATAGTCCACTATGTCTAGTTTGGGAGGGTTGAGAGGTTGCTCCCAGCCTTCTCTAACAAGAGCAACTGGACCCCTAACAGGGTGCCCAAACAGAAGTTCAAATGGGCTGTGGCCCACTCCTTTCTAAGGGACCTACCTATAGTTAAAGAGGAGGCATGGTAATAGGACATCCACTCTTCTCCTGAGTTTTTCCAGAGAGTCCAATTATCATACCCTTGAGAGGTTTGTTAAACACCTCTACTAAGCAATTTGTTTGGGGGTGGTAAGGAGTGGTGAACTTTTAAGTCACCACATTCCTTTCAGGTAAGCAAACATGAAGTTTGCACCTCTGCCTGATACCAAGGCTTTAGGAAACCCCACTCTTGAAAAGATACCAAGAACGGCTTTGGCCACTGCAGGAACTGTAGCGGTCCTAAGAAGAACGGCTTCTGGGAACCTGGTGGCATGGTCCACCACCAGTATGAACTGGATCCCAGAGGCTGTGGGAGGGTCCAGGAGGCCAACAATAACCACCCAACCCTCTCAAAGGGATCCCCAACCACTGGAAGTAGAATTAAGGTGGCCTATGGGGTGCCACCTATCTTGCCACTGGCTTGCCAGGTGACAAACGAGCAACAAACCTCTTTTGTGTCTTCAAAAATGGGGCCAGCCAATGTGAGGGACAAGCCTGTCCTAAGTCTTGCTTTCCCCATGTGGAATATCATGGGCTAAGGTCAGCAGAAACTCTATACTTCAGAGGAACCACCAATCTCCTGGTGGCACCAGGTTTGGTGGTCCCTTGACTGAATATAGCACACTGTCTTTCCAGAACACCTTATGGGTGCCAGTAATATCCCCTGCCTCTTGAGCTGCAACTTGCTGCCTCACGCTCTCCAGTGTGGGACAAGTTTGTTGTTTCCTACTGAATTTCTCCCTGGCAGGCCCCCCTGCACCCAAGAGCTCAGCTATGTCAGCTTGCAGCTCCTCTGGTGTGGTTTCCACCCAAGGAGTGGATTTCTCTCCGTCAGGAGGTGAATTCTCACTGGTGGTTTGAGTAGGGGGTACTTTCTTCCCCTTCCTGCTCTTGGGCCATTGTTTCAGGCTCCAAGGTTCCTTGTTCTTTTCGGTTCTTTGCCTGTGCTCTTGTGAGGACAAAATATGCCCTGGGATGGCCAGCATTGCTGCATGGGCTTCCAGCTCCACTTCAGCCTAAGCTGAAGTCTCCAAGTAATTCCCTAGTAGTCACTACAGGGAGGTCTGAGGAAACCACAACTCTTTTAGGACCAGTAACCCACCCCCAGCTGAAATCAATAACTGCTCATGGGGGGGCACAAAGTTACTATGAGCATTAGTCACTTGGGACCTGTGACCAAGTAAGTGTTGCTCAGGGGACACCAGTTTTTCACTCACCATAGTGACACTGGCACCTGTGTCCTTGTAGGCCTCAGCCTGAACCACATTTATCAGGGGATGCTGCCTGTACTTACCCAAGATAAGGGGACAGACAGCAAGGGCGGCAAGGTCAATGCCCCATGCCCACATCAGAGACTAACACTGCCTCAGAAGTCTCTCTAACCAGGCCAGACCCCACTACAGTCACTAAAGCGAGCCCAGCTACACTCTTAGATGGACTATTGTTAGCAGTTCCACCACTATGGCTATTGCTAGGGGTACTAGGAGTAGGGGTGGAATTAGTAGTGGTGGAAGGCTTAGTGCCTTTCTTAGGACAGGAGCTGCCCTGGCCTATGGCCTTTGTTTTTACAGATATAGCACCAACGATTTTTGAAGTTGGGGGAAGAGGATTTGCCCCCTCCCCCAGAGGAATTCTGTGGGCCTGATGAAGACAGTTTATTTCTCTCTGTTCCCACCCTTATCCTGATACTTACCTGATGCTTTCTTTTTGTGGTCACACCCTGTGTAAGGGTTCCTACTCACCCTGGTGCGGACCCACTTGTCTGCCTTCTTTCCAAATTCTTGGGGAGAGGTCAGATTTAGTCCATTAGGTGCTGATGCAACACATCAGACAGTCAAAATGTGCTCTTAAGATTAGCCTGTACAAGCCCTGATAATCACTGACTTGGTTCCCATGCAACCAGCCTACCAGAGCCTTTACAGAACAGTCCACAAAATGTACCCAATCTTAGGAGGACTCTTTCCTGGTCTCTCTGAACTTGATTCTGTATTGTTCAGTAGTCAGACCAAACCCATCTAAAAGTGTTGAGAACTGTGTAGTTGTCTGCATCCTCTTCTCGGACAGTAAGGAACCTGTCACTAACCTTTTTAGAAAAGGAGACACACACAATTGCTGCCCACTGCCTTTGGGGGACCCTCTGTACTTTACAGGCCCTCTCCAAAGCAGTGAACCACGTTCTCTCAGAGTGTGAATGATGGGCTTTTTCCATTGCCTTCTGTGAACCTGGGGACAATCTGTCAGTAGATCTTTCTCTCTTACTTGAAGCTATAATTTCCAAGGAATGATCACTATCCTCCTCAGATAAATGCCATTCCTTAGTTTTTAGCTTCTGGAGCCATAAAAGGAGTTTAGCCTCTCTATCAAAGTCTTTTGCAAAAAAAATTTGTAAAGTCTTGCAGTCTCTCACTTGGGGGTCAGGCTGAAGGCAGTAGATGCAGTTTTTGTGTGCGTCATCTAAGTGAAGCCTCATTTTTCACACAGGTATAGCAGGGTCGAAATAATCTTTTTTTGGCTGGAGCCAACATGATGGTTTAGTCAGAATAAAGATCAGCAAAGAGAACAAAAGCGGTCTTGAAGGGAAATCCTCTCAGGTATATTTGAAAAGCAGAAAAACTGAGCAGCGCTAAGGGAGACTCCCATCACAGGATGTGCAGTAGAAAATCTGAAAGACTGCAGGATTCTAAAGGGGGCTGTCGCCTGATCTGCTGGATTTTGGGTAATTTCTAATAACACTGAAACTATTAAAGTGAATGTATTTTCCATTTACTTCAATGTGGCTTTTCTTAACTGCTTTTCTATGGTACCATGGGACTCCCACTTTGACGAGGAATGATACAAGCATGTGAATCTATGAAACATCCAATACTGGAGAATATGTGATTCTAGAATAGATTCACACTGCAGGACAAGCTTCTGGAGATGAGGAGGTTTACCAGGAGTCCATGATACACACGAGTGAAGTAGAGATAAAGAAGAGGCGGGGTCCTACCCAGTTCATGCACAGTTCAAATGTTTATTACACTGGAGAAATGTTACTTAAAATGGGATGAGGAAATGCATCTAGCTGTCCAGGAAAAGGGAAGGAGAAACCTTATGTATGCTCCGTAACAGTGCAAATAACCTGTTCTTGTGATTGAAACTACTAGTACTATCTGGGATTCTATAGGGGTGATCAGAGCTGGAACTGAAATGTAAAGTGTTGAGGGGTGGGGGAGACTGAACAAATACAACTTGTGTTCACTACAACTAATGGACGAAAACATGCAACCAACACAAGGCATTGAAGACCTGGAATATGAAGGCACATAATGGTCTCAAATTCAGGTGACATTTGAGGCACATGTCTGAGATTTCATATGTTGCAGAGCAGAAATAATAAATTAAGAATAAAATAAGAAATAAGAGTTTTAGCTAATAAAAATACATAGCTGGATACCAAAGGGGGGGGAGGGATATGGGGATTAGGTTGACATATTCCAAGTGCATATATGATCAACAAACCCAATTTGTAAAAAACTAATGATTTGGTTAAAAAAAAAAAATACAGAAGATGCATGGAGGAAGAGAGGGTTGTGTCTGACAGAGGCTGCCCCAGAATTTGAGAACGATACCAGATGATGAACCCCGAGCAGGATCATGTTGACGACGAGGGGGGAAACGCCATTGACCTTGCGTTGATACATCAACTGGTTTTGCTGGGGTACTACTAGCCACATGAGGGGGAGCAGGAAGAAGGGTGATGGGTGATGAGCTTGATAGAGCCTTACATTGGTTTAGAGTTTAGACTATTAATACTTACTCACCTGTCACCCACTACCCTCATCCTTCAAGATAAATAAAGAAAGATGCACCATGGCAGTCATCTCTAAGTGAATCTGTAGGCCAGGGCTCTTCCTCGTTCTGGCTGAGATTTGACAACTCGGGCATTAAGCAGAGACAAAGTCTTCACAAATCATTCCGTTGTCTTAAACAGATTTGTGAGATGCTCTAACTGCCCTAATGGAGTAAAATGGTCAGGCACAGTAAAGGTGATAGGAGGGATGATGGCAAATAACTGAGATGACTATGGTTTTGTGAGCGGCTAGAGAACCAACAACCAGAACCACATTGTCATATTCCCCTGCCGTCCTTTATCTTCCATGTTGACATTTCAAGTAAGTATTTACAAATTTGTCCATTATGCAGGGTAAGAATGTTTAAACTCAGTTCCATTAAGCCTCACATTAAAAAAAACATTACACAATTTGTACACTGCATTAGTCAAAGCCGGTATACATGACCCGAAAGATGTAGCACCAGAAACGTTGAAAAACGGTGCAGACCAAATTGCTTACCTTTTGCTGCTCGTGGATTGGAAGGATTTAAAGCATAACAGTTCACACAAGTGTGAAGAGGGCAGCGAAAAACTTTGTTATCCATCACAGCAAGTGTGTAGTTCTTCATGCAAGCTTCATGATAGAATTTTCCACACTGGGATGCAGTACACCGTTTTACTTCTATTTGTTTCTCCTTACATGCAAAGCATGTATGGATTCCTAGGAAAACAGAAGATACTGGTAAAATATACAGCTGGAACTTCACTCTAGCAACTTTTACCTGTGCTATATTATAATGCAATTTTCTTTCACCCTTCTCAAACACACACACGCCAGCCAAGCCTTCCAGTAGGAAGTTAAAGGTTTTCGCAACATCAACAACTGCGCTCACTCAAGGACCAGTGTGTAGGAAAGTCACTCTTTTTGGCAAGGTTACCCTCACTTTTTGCCTGTTTATCAGTGTGCTTAGACTGTTTTTACTGGCATCCTGCTAGCTAGGACACAGTGATTGTGCTCTCTTGGTTGCTTTGGTACCCTTTACACCTCACAATTGGCATACTGGTGTACTCTTGTAACTCCCTAGTATATGGTACATAGGTACCCAGGGCCTTGGTACACCAGGGATAAACCCCCCCACCCCCCCATGGGCTGCAGCATGTATTATGCCACCCATGGGAGCCCATGCATACTGTGTCTGTAGGCCTGCCATTGCAGCCTGCGTGAAAAGGTGCATGCATCCATTCACTTTAGGTCATTACACCAGGTCATCCCTATGGTATGGCCTTTCAGCCCAAATGAGCATGGGTGCCCCTACAAACTCCAGTTCCAATGCACTGGACTTCGTAAGTGTGGGGAAGCCATTTTACCCGTGTACTGGCCACAGGTACATATGGTCCAGCTGCATAATGGTAACTCCGATCCAAGACATGTTTGGTATCAAACACGTCAGAATCATACCCTGTAAAGAAATGGCTCCCTGTTGCAGTTACCCCCACTTTTTGCCTGATACTGATGCTGACTTGACTGAGAAGTGTGCTGGGACCCTGCTAACCAGGCCCCAGCACCAGTGTTCTTTCACCTAAAATGTACAGTTGTTTCCACAATTGGCACAACCCTGGCACCCAGGTAAGTCCCTTGTAACTGGTACCCCTGGTACCAAGGGCCCTGATGCCAGGGAAGGTCCCTAAGGGCTGCAGCATATCTTATGCCACCCTGGGGACCCCTCACTCAGCACAGACACACTGCTTGCCAGCTTGTGTGTGCTGATGAGAACAAAACAAGTAAGTCGACATGGCACTCCCCTCAGGGTGCCATGCCAACCTCACACTGCCTATGCAGTATAGATAAGTCACCCCTCTAGTAGGCCTTACAGCCCTAAGGCAGGGTGCACTATACCATAGGTGAGGGCACCAGTGCATGAGCACTATGCCCCTACAGTGTCTAAGCAAAACCTTAGACATTGTAAGTGCAGGGTAGCCATAAGAGTGTATGGTCTGGGAGTCTGTCAAAAACGAACTCCACAGCTCCATAATGGCTACACTGAATACTGGGAAGTTTGGTATCAAACTTCTCAGAATAATAAACCCACACTGATGCCAGTGTTGGATTTATTAAAAAATGCACACAGAGGGCATCTTAGAGATACCCCCTGTATTTTACCCAATTGTTCAGTGCAGGACTGACTGGTCTGTGCCAGCCTGCTGCTGAGAGACGAGTGTCTGACCTCATGCGGTGAGAGCCTTTGTGCTCTCTGAGGACAGAAACAAAGACTGCTCTGGGTGGAGGTGCTTCACACCTCCCCCCTGCAGGAACTGTAACACCTAGCAGTAAGCTTCAAAGGCTCAAGCTTCGTGTTACAATGCCCCAGGGCACTCCAGCTAGTGGAGATCCCCGCCCCCTGGACACAGCCCCCACTTTTGGCGGCAAGTCCAGGAGAGATAATGAGAAAAACAAGGAGGAGTCACTGGCCAGTCAGGACAGCCCCTAAGGTGTCCTGAGCTGAGGTGACTAACTTTTAGAAATCCTCCATCTTGCAGATGGAGGATTCCCCCAATAGGGATAGGAATGTGACCCCCCTCCCCTTGGGAGGAGGCACAAAGAGGGTGTACCCACCCTCAAGGCTAGTAGCCATTGGCTACTAACCCCCCAGACCTAAACACGCCCTTAAATTTAGTATTTAAGGGCTCCCCTGAACCTAAGAATTTAGATTCCTGCAACTTACCGAAGAAGAAGACTGCTGAGCTGAAAACCCCTGCAGAAGAAGAAAGAAGACACCAACTGCTTTGGCCCCAGTCCTACCGGCCTGTCTCCTGCCTTCTAAAGAACCCTGCTCCAGCGACGCTTTCTCCAGGACCAGCGACCTCTGAATCCTCAGAGGACTGCCCTGCTTCCAAGAGACCAAGAAACTCCCGAGGACAGCGGCACTGCTCCAAAAGAACTGCAACTTTGTTTCAAGGATCAGATTTAAAGACCCCTGCAACTCCCCGCAAGAAGCGTGAGACTTGCAACACTGCACCCGGCGACCCCGACTCGACTGGTGGAGAACCAACACCTCAGGGAGGACCCTCCGGCGACTCCGAGTCCGTGAGTAACCAAAGTTGTCCCCCCTGAACCCCCACAGCGACGCCTGCAGAGGGAATCCCGAGGCTCCCCCTGACCGCGACTGCCTGAACTCCATTTCCCAACGGCTGGAAAAGACCCTGCCCCCGCTGCCCCCAGCACCTAAAGGAACGGAACTCCTGTGCAGGAGTGACCCCCAGGAAGCCCTCTCCCTTGCCCAGGTGGTGGCTACCCCGAGGAGCCCCCCCCTTGCCTGCCTGCAACACTGAAGAGATCCCTTGATCTCTCATTGATTTCCATTGAAAACCCGACGCTTGTTTCTACACTGCACCCGGCCGCCCCAGTGCCGCTGAGGGTGTACTTTTTGTGTGGACTTGTGTCCCCCCCGGTGCCCTACAAAACCCCCCTGGTCTGCCCTCCGAAGACGCGGGTACTTACCTGCTGGCAGACCGGAACCGGGGCACCCCCTTCTCTCCATTGAAGCCTATGCGTTTTGGGCACCTCTTTGACCTCTGCACCTGACCGGCCCTGAGCTGCTGGTGTGGTAACTTTGGGGTTGCTCTGAACCCCCAACGGTGGGCTACCTTGGACCCAAACCTGAGACTTGTAAGTGATTTACTTACCTCACAAAACTAACAAAAACTTACCTCCCCCAGGAACTGTGAAAATTGCACTGTGTCCACTTTTAAAACAGCTTATTGTGTTTTATGTGAAAAGTATACATGCTAATGTAATGATTCAAAGTTCCTAAAGTACTTACCTGCAATACCTTTCAAATGAGATATTACATGTAGAATTTGAACCTGTGGTTCTTAAAATAAACTAAGAAAATATATTTTTCTATAACAAAACCTATTGGCTGAATTTGTCTCCGAGTGTGTGTTCCTCATTTATTGCCTGTGTGTATGTACAACAAATGCTTAACACTACTCCTTGGATAAGCCTACTGCTCGACCACACTACCACAAAATAGAGCATTAGTATTATCTCTTTTTGCCACTATCTTACCTCTAAGGGGAACCCTTGGACTCTGTGCATACTATTCCTTACTTTGAAATAGTGCATACAGAGCCAACTTCCTACATACCCCAATACTAATGCCAGTATTGCTGGCATGAATTCCATGCACTCTGGGGGCTCCTTAGATGACCTCCCAGTATTGCCCATACCAGTCTTCCAGGGTTTGCGGACAGAAACCCTCAGACCGGTCTCCTCTCTCATGCTTAACCGGCGTGGCAGTCAGCGGATGGACCTTAAAACTCCAGTCTCATCTTGCAGCTTGATCTTATTGGATGTCGTGGATAAGTCCACCATTAGGGTATGGTGCAGAAAGACTGCAAGACCATTGACTTGAGGAAAAGAAAAAATTCTCTTTTCTATGGCACTCTGTTACATGGCAACACATCATGGGAGATCATTCTCTGGCATTTGACTTACCAGGGGAGGTGATTGCTTTGGTTCCTCCCTCTAAGAATTAGTAAAAAAAAAGACTTTGTCTCACTTGCTGAAAGAAAGCCTTTAGGTGCATGGTGACAGAAGAATTGCAGGCACTGGCATTGTATTCCAATCCCAAACACCAAATGCAATGTACGTGGATCTGACAAGGGCATTATCTTACAGCACTTGTGGTAGGGGTTAAGCTCTGAAATTGTAACAGACACTTGATAGTCGCGGTCAAAATTACAAGAATTGAACTGAGAGACAGAACCCCCCTGGACCAGCGTTGATGAGGTGTGGATAAATAGGGACCACCAGCAGCAGGCAACTTATTTAGTCTGGTGTCAAGTCTGAATCCTGGAAAGAGGATTCATAAAGTGACAAATCTGAAAGGATGAATTCATTAGAATTCAAACGTTACTTCTCCTAGATTGTAGTATCTCACATGTGAGAACTAAAGTAAGCTCAAAATTACTTGGTAGGGGTTATATCTAAAAAAAAAAAAAAAAAAAAAATATATAAAAAGCACCACTGACTGAGGTCTCAATGGTTATCAATTCAAACACTTCATATCCATTACATCCCAATGATACACGACTACATTTGACGGCTCAATTAACACACTAGTCATGTTATAAAAAATGCTCAAAGGCCTGTATTAGAAAGAAAAACATCCAGTCCCAGATTACAATCAAGCAGTGGTTCTGAAAATTCTTTTGCACTTCACATGTGCATATCAACATTTATTCTTCTGTTATTCATCGTAAACAATTGCTCGGCAGTAGGAAGAAAAAAAACACAACAGGGATCAGGCTATGCTAGGTTGCCATCATTTTGCTAAGAAAACTGGATGTGTGTTATATAAAAAAAAACTTGCCTGATGTACATTCACTGCATATGAATTTTCCTTCTGGCTTTTCTACAAGCCCGAGACATTTCAAATGAAAAGCTCCACAGCACTGCCCTTCACACACGAGAACATCACCAGATTCTTCACACACCTTGGAAACAAAAGTACAAAATAGTTAAAAATGGATGTCATTCACTTCACAGGTTCCATGCAGCACAAATTGAGAACACATTTTATTTAATTTGTATGTCAAATGCACTGAACAGAATCAATGGATGGAGGTGGTTGTTGCCTTTACTGAGATAGAGTTGGAGCCCCCTACATTTTTAGTAGGTTTTGAGGGAGCAACCATGCCTCTGCACTTGCTGTACATAATATCCCTCCTCACTACATGCACCTCAGCCACCCTTTGTACAGCCTGGACACCTATTGTGGGTGCAAATTTAATATTGGTGTGATCATGGACATATATTGAATGGTACACAATGAACTGTGACTGTGAAACAGCTGCACAAGCAGTTTTTCCCTTGATGTACTCGAATAAGATATTGCTCACCTTAAAAAAGCCCAGCCAACTTACCTGAATCAGAATTGTCCTTTGATATGGTAACACAATATTGTTTACACTGTGCTAATCCTAAAACTTTATCATAACCATACAATTATATTTACTTACTGGAGTGTCTTTTCTATTTATCTTTTAAACTTAAATATATATATATTTATTAATTTAATGACAGAATATACCTCTAATATAAAACTGTTGGATGATACGAATGATGTGTGTTAATTGTCTCTTTAATCGTAAAGACTGAGGGATAAGCCTGGTGATTAAAATTAATTCCAATGTTTAAGCCCGGTATATTCATCAAAATACCAACAAAATGTTTTAGTAACAGACTCCTTCTGAATACTATATTGCTCATTTTAAGTTCTGGCACGTGAAGGGTCTTACATTTTTATTTTAAGGTCTCCACAGAAACACCATGCAAACGCTGATAAAGAGTGTAAAAGATTACTGAGAAATTCTGCACCGAGTGGAATAGATTAATTGGGAAATATACAGAGAGAACTTAACTTCTTACTTTAAAAAAGTTAAGGAAAAGGCCAACAACCTAAAATACACAGTATTTTATGCTGTAAAATAAAACAAAAATGCCTGAATCATTTTCATTAGGAACTTGCCTAGTCACATGATAATCAACTGCTAATAATGGCAGTCTTCAATCCACATTTCCTCCAGACTAAAGTTTTAAGAAATCATAAAAAGATTTAAAAACCGAGACTATAGGGGTATCTTAGTTATAGGTGAAGGCAGCGTAACATCTCTTCCACAGTTAAGGAAAACAACTTGGGCAAACTAGGCACAAGAGTACCCCAGAGTATGCACCTTTATGAGCATCCACTGGTGTCCATACCACAGTACTCAACAGCCTATACTGAAAGTAAAGTTAAAGAGGAATGGTGGACAGCACTGCCTGAAAAAGATTAATTCAAGAGAAGAAAAAGTGCCATACCTTTGGCAATATTGGATATAAGGGAAACAGACATCACAGCTACAGAATGGAGACCTAAAACTTAAACAGTCACAATGCGGGGGAAATGGACATTAGCAGTGTGTAAGGAGGGAAAAGACAATGGGGCAAATTCATGAAAAATAAGCTGCATGGGAAACAGTTCCCATTAGAACTTAAGTTAGCAAAGAGATACAACTTTGACAATGAATACTATTATTTTTTGCGGTTCTAAAGATTTGATTGAGGTTTTAGAGATCAACAAGAGAACATACAAAATGCTTTTGCATGGTACTGTTGGCTGCTTACAAAATATTACAACACTGTAACAATACAATCAATGAAATCATTATGAAGGTTGAGATGGTGTAAGTGTAGAATTGTTTTCGACTGGGGTTAACATAACATAGCTGCTAAACCTGCTTTTTTAAACAAAATGAGGAAGGAGTAACGGAGAGATGAGCGAGGAGGAAAAGGAGAAAAGAGAAAAGTAGGGAGCCATATCAACTGCTAAGGAGAATCACACACCTACCACTAAACACGTAGAGATTGAGATATCAAACCTTGAAGGGACGGTAAAATCTATTGCATACTGTGTATGAAAGTATCTAATGCTCTCTAAATGTGTTTTGAGGTAATCGGGCTGCTGTTGCACTTCCACTGGGCAGTGTACGTACGTCTGAGGTAGGTGCAACTGGGAAGTAATATCTTCCCAACAAGAAGTCAAACACATTCACGTGAAAAACATATATTGAGTTGTTGGTGCAAATGAGCATGACCACTAAGTGCCAGAAACCACTTGTTTTAGTTTAAAGATTCTAAAAGGGGACCAGTAGAGGAAATGGGATGCAAAAAAACATTGTAATAGGTAAGGGATGTTTGTTTTGGGCAAGTGGGGACAAATCTTAGACCCAGCCTCAACTGGGATGGGTTATTTACATTTATCAGACAAATAGGTCGGGTCGACCACTTAATCTGCAAGGCAGGGTGAGGTTGGGTAGCGGTGCTACCCAATAATTTATAAATCTTGGAAAATACACGGACCCAAGAATGTATGAATTTGGTGGGAGTGAACAAGTGATTTTTTTTTACAAGTGGTCCTAGTTTGGAAACCTTTACTCCGATTTCTCAAAAATCTTAGACATCTATGTTAGAGAGGGCATGTTTCTCTAGAACAGCAGCAAAGGTTATAGGCTTGGAATCTGCAACGAGATCTGCCAAAAGGGAGCTATCTTTGCAATCTCTCCCATGACTGGTCTGAACTGAGCTAACAAGTTTCTTATTCCATAGTGAGATGGAGTAGGATTTGTGTTGAAAGAGCGCTCTGTCCACTGTTAGTAGGGCTTTAATTGTGTAAAAATGAGTGATGGGACACAGTTAAATTTGCAGCTAAAGGAAAAGGGTGGCTGATATGTCATTCGATAAGCTAAGCAGGTATCTTGAAAGGATCAACTTCAAATCACTGTGTGACCTGCACAGCCAGGAACGCAGATTATTAGTTTAACTAGTTCGGAAGGTTGCAGCCCCTCTGAAGTTAATCCCTACCTTTTAAAAAAATATTCTGGCTTTCTTCTTGCACCAGAGGAAGTCAGAAGTAATTTTTTCAATTGTTGAGAGAAAATTCCAGGAGAGGTTAATAGGAAGCAAGCTTGCCAGGTAAGTGACCAGTGAGAGTCACCATAATCTTTAGGTTTTCTAGTCTGTCTCACTATAAAAATATGCTTAGGGGGACCATGCTGTCAACAAATCCTTAATTTTTTTTAGTCATTTTTAGTTCATTCTTGTGAGGAAATGGGCCATTAGTTGTGTGGCCTGCACAAGTAATAGGCCCACATTCACCCTCCAATGGGAACCAAACACTTCATTGCAGCGCTTGACTCTCACAATAGCTATACAGAGCAGCATAAACCCTAATCAAGGGAGGTGATGTGGGTTTATTAATCACAATTTGCTGGTACTCAACAACACTCAAATAATTGTCCAGTCTGTGTTTTCTTCTTTAGAAAAGTACATTCATTATGCATACATATTACTAAATACCAAAACAGTAATTTTCAAATATACATATAGCTGGTGGAAATACCTTTGGAAACATTATATTTGAGCCCTAAAGGGTCATCACCCCAAAATTCACATTACACCCCTATTCATGGACATTAATTCATTGCCCTATATGGGGGTGTTTGCTGCATCAGGTCACATCATTGTCACATTTCAAGTCTAGAATCTCAGGACACAGTAATACTGTATCACTGACTCTGCTAACCACAATCCATCTACACTTATTATGACTAGTCAAGCATTGCAATTAATAGTGGCTTTCCAGCTCATGGGGAGAGCCCCACTGGTCTTGAGGGAAAATGGCATTATGTTGGCCAGGAGGTGTCAACCCTGGATAGACTAGAGGTCGAAATCGCCTGGGGACCTCCTCTGGACCAGAGGGCCACCTGGACTCTGGCTGTGGGGTGCAGAGGGGAGAGGGTCGGGCGGTTCTGGAGTACTTTTGGTGATTTCTTCAGCTCCCTGAAGTTCCTGGTCCTCTGCTGAGCACTGAGTCTTATGGGGGTTTGTAGAGGTCGTAAGTCCTGCAGGGTGAGTTGCATTCTTGGAGCAGGGGTCTTTGAAGCTGCAGACAGGCCGGTAGGTCTGGGGCCAAGTCAGTTGTCATCTGGAATCTTCACTGCTGGGGTCGGCTTAGCAAATGTCCTTTCTTCTTGCTTCTTCAGGTCGCTAGGAATCTGGTGAGTAAGGTTCAAGGGTGCCCCTAAATACTAGATTCAGGGGCATTTCAGGGGTCAGAGGGCAGTAGCCAATGGCTACGGTCCACGAGGGTGGCTACACCCTTTCTGTGCCCACTCCCTGTGAGAAGGGGGCACATTCCTAACCCTATTGATCCCGGTCTTCCAAAAACAAGACAGAGGATTCTTTTGGGGTGGGGTGGGGTGGGGGGGCAGGAGAGGGGATAACTTCAGCTCTGGACACCTTGGGGTGGTCCCAGCTGAAGTGATCACTCCTCCTGGTTTTTTTTCTTTTCTCACTTTACGGCCAGACTTGCCTCCAAAAGTGGGGCTTGGTCCAGGGGGCAGACATCTCCACTGGCTGGTGTGCCCAGGAGCACTGTAACAGGAGGCTTGAGCTTTTGAGGCTCACCGCCAAGTGTTGCACTTCCTGCAGTGGGGAGGTGTGAAGCACCTCCACCCAGAGCAGGCTTTGTTTCTGACCCCAAAGAGCTCAAAGGCTCTCACCCCTTGGGGTCAGAAACTTGTCTGTTCGTGGCAGGCTGGCACAGACTGGTCAGACCTGCATTAAAGGGTTGGGTAAAATACAGGGAGCATCTCTAAGATGCGTTCTGGGTGTATTTTACACTAAATCCAACACTGGCATCAGTGCGCGTTTATTGTGCGGAGACATTCGATACCAAACTCCCAGCCTTGAGTGAAGCCATCATTGAGTTGTGGAGTTCGCAATGACAAACTCCCCGTGCCCATGTACTCAATATGGCCACTATGCACTTACAATGTCTAAGAAGGGTCTTAGACACTGTAGGGGCATACTGCTCATGCAGTCATGCCCTCACCTATGGTATAATGCACCCTGCCTTAGGGCTGTAAAGCCTGCTAGAGAGGTGACTTACCTATGCCACAGGCAGTGGTTTGTCGGCATGGCGCCCTGAAAGGGATGCCATGTACACGTGACCTTTTTCTCTCAACCAGCACAAACAATCTGCAATGACAGTGTACATGTGTTTGGTGAGGGGTCCCTTAGGTATGGGAGCGGAGCACAGTTATGAGGAAAGTAGTAGTGAGCATGGCATCCTTAGGGCCAAAAATATCCTCACATAAGGCATGTTATAAAAGGCGCATTACAATTAAAGTTTTCAGGCAAATTTCTAGAAGGTGTTGACAGGGGAGAAAATACCTAGTGGTGACGGGCTGATGTGTTGCAAATGTGTTCTTCTATGACAGCCCTGTGGGTGGTGATGGACGCAGGCTTCACCATCTTGCTAGCAACACTGAGCTCTTCACAATGCGGCAGGGTCGCCATCAGGGAGAGAGTCTCCAACATCAACTCCGGCCAACCCACGCTCACTGCCCAGATCCAAAGGGGCAACACCAACTCAGGACACAAGCTGATCACTGGCGGCTGTATCAGGTGCGGTGTGATGCAGCAGAGCACTGCCATCTTGCGCAGATGCCTGCTACGCAGCCCCAATGAACACTTTTTTTAAAGCAAATTCTACAGCAACAGGTAAAAAATCTTAAGACAGAAAAGGGAACACTGATTTTCTCACGTTTATAAAAAAAAAAAAAAAAAAAAAAAAAAAAAAACCTTCAGCCCTGGCAGCTGAATGCTTTCAATAGTTCTTTAAGAAATAATTGGAGATTAACACATTACTGCATATGTAAAGCAGATAGAAAGGAACAGCAGCTCTGTCCTGGCCAGAAAGTTCAACTGCTATTTTGGCAGAAACCTGCTGGCCACATCATAGCAGTCAATTCATCTGTTTTATAATAACCAGTGTCTTTCAAGCACTCAGTCTTAAAAAAGGAAAAGGTATTTGCAAACCTAGCCCTCCATTTAAATAATAAATGCTGAAGCCTATCACTAGAAATGTCCTGTCCTTGCTTCAAGGGCAATACATTTAATGGTTAACTCCAACTTAAATGTCAAAACTAGAAAACAGCAGTGTTTCTCAGGAACAATTTCCAAATAGAGACATCACATTTTTGCTATGAAAACTGACCCATTTTGGTGATGTAGATATCTGTGGTATGTGGGATTGGGCTTGGTTGCCAACAAAGAAAATCTATCAAACCAATATTTTGGAAAACCAGACACCCAGGAGAGTCCAGGATGGTGTGACTTGAGTGGACACCACAACATTTTCTTACACTTTAGCTAAAAATCACATATTTTCTTCAAGTTATTTTGAGGAATAATCCTGGAATATGCTGGGATCCACAAAATCCCTACCACCCACCTTTCCCACACTTATCCCAATAAAAGCAAAACCCCACTCTCGGTTACGTGAAGTAAATCTGGCAATTACCAATGTTTTGTCCATTCCAGGGAATGAGAATTATACTGCCTCATAGCTTTTTAATTTCAGCACACCTGAGGGAACGAGTAAAATGTCAAGAGGTGAGTTATGTGGGGGGAAATGAAGACGTTACTTGCCTTTGATAATGCTTTTTCTGGTGGATACTTTAACTGCAGTTTCCTCACCTTGTGAAAATCCGCAAGAGACTGGACCCTGAATTTCAAAGCTGAGCTCCTGTGTTGATAGATGGCACGGTGTACCTCCACAGTGACTTCTTATTTTAGGAAGTGACAAACCGAGCTGCATATGCACAACCCATGAGCACAAACCATTTTCTTTCAAAAGTTTGTCCATGCCCTCAGACCGCCTAGCCAATCAACATACTGGAATTACCCGTTTTCAGAACCCTAAATTAGGACCTATTAGAACCGTTTCCACAGACCAGAGGGAGGTCTTTGAAGATCCTGCAGTTAGGTGGAATATCAACCATATAAAGTTACCGAAAGTAAGTAACTTGCTCTTCTGATGGATACCAAAGCAGTACCTCCCGTGCTGCTAGGTCTGTGGAATGAATCAGCTCAAAAAGTCCTGCAGGACTGAACATGTAAAACACCCTGCCATTCAGACCTGGCTGTCAAGGCAACTGTGCTTTGTAAGTGTGTGAAATGATGCTCACAGAGTGCCTGTCTTAATATCTGCCACACTAAGCTAACACAGTAGTATCAAATAGCAGGAGCTTTACTCTAGTAAAATGAGCCCACAGGCCTTCCCGAGGGTACTTTGTAGCTAGTGTGTAACAGATCTCAAAACAGCCAATTAATCATCAGGAGATGGTCCATTTCTGCACCGCCTTCTCCTTTGTATCATTGACCCCACAGAGTTGAACATCCACCCGATGTTCAATGGTACAATCAATGCAAAAGCTTAGTGCTCTCTTCAGGTCCCAGCGATGTAGCCTCTCTTCCTCTTTCGATTGATTAAGCCATACGAAGGTAGTCAAAAAAGTAATGGCTTCTCCAAAGTGAAAAGGCATCACCACCTTCAGTCGGAGGGCTGCTCAAATCCAACACCAGTTCGTACAGGGAAAAAAAAAGCAGTATAAGGTGGCTGAATCGGAAGGGCCTGAAGCTCACTCATGTTGTACTGATGTTATTGCAATGACAAATAACTTTCTCAAGGTGAGGAGGCACTTTGGACAACTGTGCATTGGCTCTAAAGTGGTACACATGGTAAAGTGATGACCAAAATCAAGCCTCACTGTCTTCACAATGGGTTTTTGTCTGAGACAAGGCTGCAAACCGTTAAAAACAAATCAGTGTGTTATATAATCACGGATCACTAGTTAAGCAACTTTGGAAAGTCCGAAGGATTAGATAAATAACCTTTAACAGTGCCCAAAGCAAGTCGTTGGTGGGCCAAAAACAACAAACGAGTGCATTCAACAGTCTGACCTGGCTTGGTGCAGATTCATCGGTCGGGTGCCACAAATTTATCCCAGCATATGACGATTTCCTGAACGGACGCCTGGATTACATTAAAAACTTCAGAAGGAAGGTCAAAGGAGATGAAATGCCACCACTCAATCTACACATATAGAGATGCAGATTGATAGGGTCTGGGTGCAATATCCTTCTCTGCAACAGTGGATTCTCTTGAAGCAGAAGCCTGATCAGAGGACAACTGCTCAGGCCCAAAGGTTCTATGTACCACACACTCCTGACCTAATCTACAGTCATTTTGTTGATTTGGTGTAGGAAACAAGACTTATTTGCAGAAGTCCCATCTGCTTTTTGCCCACTTTAGAAATACCAGATGCTAGTTTTTCAACTATGATCGTGCACAGAGGCCTGCTAATCAGACCTTAGTGCCAGTGCTCTTTCCCTTTAAAACAAAACATGTCCAACTGTTTCACAATTGGCACAGGACTTAAAGCACCACTGTAAGTCCCTAGTAACCTGGCACCTAGGGCATGGGAGCTAAAGGGGGTCCTTAAGGGCTGCAGCATATCATGCCACCAAGAAATGGGGTCTCTAGTTGGGAGTGGTTTCTAACCTCTCCAAGTGGGAACCCTCACTAGTCAGGGTAAGGGAATCACCAGCTAAGAAAACCCCTGCTTACCCCCCCCTCCCCCCCCCCCTTGGTAGCTTGGCTCAGGCAGTCAGGCTGATCTCAGAAACAGTGTGTAAAGTATTTGTACTCACATACAGAAACAGTGAAAACATCACAAAAGTACTCCAAATCAGTTTAGAAAAATAGACAATGTTAATCAGAGTAAAACAAGGCCAAAACGACAAAAAATAAAAATACACAATTAAAGATATGAATTTTCAAAGATCAACCCCTTCGCTGCCAAGCCCGCCCCCCCCCCCGTGCCACGCCTTTTTTGGCTATTTGAGGGCAGTTTGCGCTTAGGTCCTCATAACTTTGTCCCCATAAGCTACTCGCGCTAAATTTGTCCCCCTCCCCCCACCCCCAACATCCCAGGGATTCTAGAGGTACCCAAAGTTTGAAGGTTGCCCTGGAGGAGACCATGAAATTAGCCTAAACACAGTGAACATTTCAGTTTAAAAGGGGGGGGGGGGGGGGGGGGGGGGGGGGGGGTTGGGCTGCAGCAGGCGGCTTGTGTTTTTTTCCCCTGAAAATGGAATCAGAAGTTTTCCGGTGCTAAAATCACCATCATCCCAGCTTTCAGGAACAGGAAGACTTAAATCTGAAAAACACATTTTGCATCACAATTATGGCATTTTACTGGGACATACACCACTTTAAATATTTTTGTGCTTCCAGCCTCCTTTCAGTTAGTGACTGAAATGGGTGTGAAACCAATGCTGGATCCCAGACAGCTAAACATTTCTGAAAAGTAGTCTACATTCTGAATTCAGAAACGGGTCATTATGTAGATCCTACAAGGTTTTCCTACAGAAAATAACAGGTGAAATAAAAATGAAAAATTGAGGTTAAAAAAACCAGCAATTTCTCTCCACGTTTTACTCTAACTTTTCCCTGGGATGGAATGGTTTCTTACCTGTAACTCCAGTTCTCTCGTAGGGGTATTTCCATGATAGTCATAAGCACTGAATAGTTCCGCGCGCCTGCGGGGACCCCGGAGCACTGTTGTGTAGTATATTCTTAAGTGCAATCATCAGCTCCTTGACAAAAAAGGTCTGTGAAAAACACTTAAGAATAACAATGTGCAGCCTATGTGAACAACTACACAGACCAAATTGTTAGAAGAAAAAACAGTTGCAGTGTAAATTCACGTTTAAACCTCTGTTTATTCTATAAATACATTCTCATATTTTATTTACACCTCTCATGAGAATAAAACAATGTAGGGCAGTGTAGCCCATAGGCTGCCATTATACAGAATGAAAATAGAGCTGTGCCTTTAAGAAAGTAAAGTCTTCCTGTTTCCCATCATGCACAGCAAAAGGCAGTTGCCTCAGTTCTTTTTTGGAGGCTATTAACCTGACATGAAGAAAAACAAAACATTTGTTGGAGTACCAACCTCCATAATATTCATGTTCTATGTCAACTCCACCGGGGAGGAGGGAGGGTTGCTTATGACTATCATGGAAATACCCCTACGAGAGAACTGGAGTTACAGGTAAGAAACCATTCCTTCTCTCGTAGGGGATTTCCATGTATAGTCATAAGCACTGAATAGAGTAGCAAGCCCATCCCCATAACCGCGGTGGAGTAGATATAAGAATACTGAGAAAAACATGAATCATGCAAACAAATTCTTGAGCAAAGCCTGCCCAACCTGAGCATCTGCCCTAGCGTCTGTATCAAGGCAGTAATGCTTAGTAAAGGTATGGACCGACCTCCAAGTGGCAGCCTTGCATATTTCTGCCAAAGGGACATTTCTCATCAAGGCTACAGTAGCTGCTTTCCCTCTGGTAGAGTGGGCTTTTGGCCAAGGGATTTGTTTGCTAACTGATAACATAACATTATACATGAAACAATCCACCTGGATAACGATTGTTTAGATGTGCCCAAACCTGTTCTGATTGGGCCATAGTTAATAAAAAGCTGTTGTGATTTTCGAAAGCTTTTTGTCCTGTCCAGGTAAAATTTCAAGACTCTCTTTACATCCAGAGAGTGCAGAGTTCTCTCAGCAGGGGTAGCTGGATTCTGAAAGAAAGTCGGTAATGAAATTGTTTGGTTCACATGGAAGTCGGAGACTACCTTAGGTAAAAATTTTGGATGAGTTCTCATTACCACTTTCGCAGAATGAAAAACCGTGTAGGGTTCCTGAGCGCAAAGGGCCTGGATTTCGCTGACCCTACGCGCTGAAGTGATTGCCACCAGAAAAGCAGCTTTCCATGTGAGATGCTGCAGCGATGCCTTATGTATCGGCTCGAATGGCGGCAGCATCAGACGTGATAAGACAACGTTCAGTTCCCATGGAGGAGAAGGCTTTCTAATGGGAGGAAAAACCTTCTTTAAACCTTCTAGGAAATCCTTAATAATCGGAATCCGAAAAAAGGAAGTTTGTGAAGGACTCTTTCTGTATGCCGTTATCGCCGCCAAGTGAACTTTTATTGACGACAGTTGTAAGCCCGATTTTGCCAAACTTAACAAATATGGCAGGATAGATTGTTCCCCACAGGAAACCGGGTCAATGTTGTTGTGTAAACACCAAATGCAGAATCTCTTCCACTTGCTTGCATAGGCTGATCGTGTGGAAGGGCGCTTTGCTTCCTTCAGAATTTCCATACAGTCCTGAGGTAGGTTCAAGTGTCCATATTGCACTAGCTCAGGAGCCATGCTGCCAAACTCAACGATGAGGGGTTGGGATGAGATATCTGCCCTCTGAACTTCGTGAGAAGGTCCGGACGATATGGTAGCCTGATGTGTGGTTTGAGTGACCGGTGAAGAAGGTCTGGGAACCACCACTGACGTGGCCACTCCGGAGCAATTAGGATCATTTTGGTCTGAACATTGGACAGCTTCTGGAGGACCGCCGGAATCAGGGGAAGCGGTGGAAAGGCGTAAAGAAATGCTCCTGACCAGCTTATCCACAGGGCATTCCCCAGTGTCCGTGGATGGTAATATCTGGAGGCGAAGTTTTGGCATTTTTTGTTTTCTGGGGTTGCGAATAGGTCTGTAGAGGGGGTACCCCAGAGTGCGAAAATGGAATGAACGACGTCGTCGTGTAGTACCCATTCGTGGTTCTCGTCCATTACCCGACTGAGGGCATCCGCTTGAACATTCTGGATGCCGGGCAGGTGAGTTGCCACTAGTGACAGGTTCCTGGCTAGAAGCCAATGCCAGATTGTCTGAGCCTCTCTGGATAAAATTCTGGACCTGGTGCCTCCTTGTTTGTTCACGTAGTACATAGTGGCCACGTTGTCTGTCTGGAGAAGGAGAGTTTCCGTTCTCAGAGAGGGAAGGAAGGCTTTGAGCGCAAGGTGGACTGCGCGAAGTTCCAGCAGGTTGATGTGATAGAGACTCTCGCTCTGTGACCACTCGCCTTGGACTCGAAGATGTTCCATGTGCGCCCCCCATCCGATCAGTGACGCATCTGTTACGGTGGTTTGAGATGGAGGCCGTTGTTGGAACGGAATCCCCACCAAGAGATTGCTGGGTAAACACCACCACTTGAGGGATTGTAGGGTTTGAGGAGAAAGAAGGACTTTGTTCTCCCAATCGTCCCTCAGTTGACACCACTGATCCTCCAGATTTTCCTGCAATGGTCTCATATGGAGGCGAGCATTGGGAACCAGATGGATACAAGACGCCATCGAGCCCAGTAGAGAAGCTATTATTCTTGCAGTGGCTTGAGGTCTTTCCTGCAGTTGTTTGCACTTCTGGAGAATCGATAACCGTCGTTCCTCCGAAGGAAACACCTTTCCTAGCCTGGTATCTACAATGGCCCCTAAGTAATGCAACCTCTGAACAGGTGTTGCTGTAGATTTCAGGAGATTGACTTGAAGACCAAGTTTTTGCAGCAGTTGTAGAGTCCATTCGAAATGTTGCTGTGTCTCGAGACAACTGGAGGCCTTTATGAGCCAATCGTCTAGATAGGGGTAGACGAATATTCGCTGTTTCCTCAAGTGGGCGGCTACTACCGCCATGCATTTGGAAAAAGTTCTTGGCGCTGATTTTAGGCCGAAAGGTAGAACTGCAAATTGGTAATGGCGTTTTCCGACGGTGAACCTTAGGAATTTTCGATGTTTCTTGGTTACTGGGATATGAAAGTAAGCGTCGCAAAGATCTATCGCACATAGCCAGTCGCCCTGGCGTAGATGTGGATAAATTTGGTGTAAGGCTAACATCCTGAATTTTTCTTTGCGAATCCATTTGTTTGCTGTCCTCAGATCTAAGATGGGACGAAACTCTTGTTTGTCTTTTTTCGGTACAAGGAAATATCTCGAATAAATCCCCTTCCCTTGTTGGCTGATGGGAACGGGTTCTATGGCTCT
This sequence comes from Pleurodeles waltl, assembly GCF_031143425.1. NCBI lineage: Eukaryota > Metazoa > Chordata > Amphibia > Caudata > Salamandridae > Pleurodeles > Pleurodeles waltl. Next base: position 1,205,966,878 of record NC_090437.1, read on the forward strand.
TTTTTGCAATAGGATATTGACCTCTAACTGTAGAGCTTCGAGATGGCGGTTGGCTGTTTTGGGTGGAACAGATGGTGGAGAACTGGTGAATCTGAGAGCGTAACAATGTCTCACAATATTCAATACCCAGGCGTCTGTTGTGATGCGTAGCCACTCGTCCAGATGATTTGAGATACTTCCCCCTACCGGAGTGGATAACGGAGGAGGGGGAAGCAAAGATTCAGGGCTTAGACGTGGGAGCCTGTCGAGTTGCCTGAGTTTGAGGTGTTGAACGACCCCTTGTCGACCTTCGCTGAGTAGAGAAACCCCTTTGATACTGCTGTTGTTGCTGCTGCTGGGGGCGCGAAGACATCCAGTGTGGCGACTGATACCGGTGGGTGAAAAGTCGTCGTTGATATGGCCGGAAAACCTTTCTTTGTTCTTTCGGTCTTTCCATGCCTACCGCTTTCAAGGTATCTAGTTCAGCTTTCATTCTAGCCATCTCGTCATCGGCATGAGAACCGAACAAGGTGGAGCCCGAGAAAGGCAGGTTTTGTATTCTCTGCTGCGCTTCAGGTTTGAGTGATGTAAGTCTCAACCATGCATGCCTTCTGAGCGCTATCCCGTGTGCATAATTGTGTGCGGATAGCACCGAAGAGTCAGCTGCAGCACTTATAATTTGGTTAGACACCATGGCTCCCTCGCCCACGACCTCCAGGAAATCTTCCCTTTTATCCTTAGGAAGATGTTCCGCAAACTGCATTAAAGAGTCCCAGAGGGCACGGTCGTACCGCCCTAATAACGCAGTAGCGCTGGCTGCCTTCATCGTGACGGCTGCAGTAGAGCATACTTTTCGTCCTGCAGCATCTATCTTTCTGCTCTCTTTATCTGGAGGCGAAGAAGAAGATGGTGAGGTTGAATGCAGTTTCTTTGCCGCTACTATGACCACCGAATCAGGAACTGGGTCCGACCTCAAGAATAGAGGATCTTGTTCTGGTGGACGATATTTTTTAATAAGTCTGGAAGGAGCAGACTTTGTTGCGGCCGGTGCAAGGAAAATATCCATTGCTGGTTCAAGGAGACCTGGAACCAGGGGAAGCAAAGGTCTGGAAGATGTCCTGTGATGCAAGGTCTCGAAGATCACTGACTTCGATGGGGCAGGTACCGCCAGCGGGATGTTCAGCTTGGTTGCCCCTCGTACTAAGACCTCCTGGAACGTATTCACATCATCTATGGGGGACACTCTCGGGGACGGTGAGTCCGATAGGGTTGGAGAGTAGTCCCGTGTGGACGAAGAAGAACGCCTGTGATGTGAATGCTGAGATCTCTGTGAGTCATGACGGTGCCGAGAGGAAGAAGAGCGTCTAGAGGAATGTCCCGAACGTCTTACAGACCGCGTTGGAGTCCTCAAAACAGACTCTGAAGGCAGAGCCGGAAGAGGCGCCGTAGGTGTTACCGGCGTCTGTGGCAATGGTGATTGTCGAGGAGAGAGTTGTGGAGACGCTGGAAGGAGGATGAGTGAAGCCGAGGATTCTGAGGTTGTATAAACCCTCCTAGGTCTTTTTGATTGTCTCGACGTCGACACACTCCTCGACGTCGAAGTACGGTGACGGCGAGTGCCCTTCGCCGTCGATTCTTCTCGCCGTTGAGAATCTCTCGACGACGACCCTCGACGTCGCCGTGATGACGGTGAACGTCTACGACGTCGATCACCCCTCGACGTTGATCGATCTCGCCGTTTCGACGGCGAACCGGATTCAGATCCCCTCGACGTGGAACGTCCTCGCCGTGTCGACGGTGACCCAGATCTCGATGGCGAAAGTCCACGCCGTCTCGACGGCGAAATCGTCGTCGACGGCGAGCGATGTCTCTTTCTCGCCGGCGAACCACTCCTCGACGGCGAGCATGTTGGCGCCGTTCCTTGCCTCGACGTCGACGCCCTCGACGTCGTCGGAGACCTGTGCCGTTTTTGAGCCGGTCTGGTCGGAGTTATAGAGGAACCAGTGTGAGCCCTGGTAGAAGACTGACCTTCTCCTCGCTCTGTGGTAGAATGACCACTTTTCCTCCTGTCCTCTTTTGCCTGGAGTCGGATCTTCTCCCTGTCACGAAGGGTCCTTCTGGAGAAGGTTTTGCAGATGTCACACGACTCCGGTTTGTGGCTGGATGGAAGGCAAATTATGCAGACCCGATGTGGATCTGTTTTGGCCTTTTTTCTGCCACAAGAAGGACATTTGTCAAACAGTGAAGGCATTTCTGAAGTAGAAAAACCTCAAAATTCTGTCAGAATCTAACAGAAAAAAGCAGAAAATTATCACTCAATGTTAAAAACGTCGAGTGAAAATGAAATTCAAAAGATTTTAAATGAATTTCTGTCACAAAAGGATTTTGTGAGGTAGAGCTCAATGCTTCAGGGTCCTGTCAGAAAGGAGCCGGAAAAAAGAACCGAGGCAACTGCCTTTTGCTGTGCATGATGGGGAAACAGGAAGACTTTACTTTCTTAAAGGCACAGCTCTATTTTCATTCTGTATAATGGCAGCCTATGGGCTACACTTCCCTACATTGTTTTATTCTCATGAGAGGTGTAAATAAAATATGAGAATGTATTTATTTATGTATTTATAGAATAAATAGAGGTTTAAACGTGAATTTACACTACAACTGTTTTTTCTTCTAACAATTTGGTCTGTGTAGTTGTTCACATAGGCTGCACATTGTAATTCTTAAGTGTTTTTCACAGACCTTTTTTTGTCAAGGAGCTGATGATTGCACTTAAGAATATACTACACAACAGTGCTCCGGGGTCCCCGCAGGCGCGCGGTACTATTCAGTGCTTATGACTATACATGGAAATCCCCTACGAGAGAAGTTAGATTTTCAAAAGCAATATACTGTTACGTCTGCCGGGCTCTTCTGGTTCGGGGATATATAGGGCTTGTATGTTCATCAAGACCCCTAGGAACCCAGAGTTAATAAAGGAGATGCACCTTGCAATGGGTTTTCATTGTATACTGGGAATACAGCAATCCATTTGCTGAAATATAAAGAGTGAAAAATAGGTATCAAGGAAATCTTTGTATTAGCAAAATGGGCACTTAAAGTGTTGAGAAGCAGTGGTTATTTGCACATCTCTAAATTCCGGGGTGCCCATACAAGCATGTGAATTACAGGGCATTTCTCAAATAGATGTTTACACACTGTATAACATTTGGAAGGAACAAATATACAGAAAGACAAGGGGCAATAACACTTGTTCTTCTATTTTGTGTTCCCCCAAGTCTCCCAATAAAAATGGTACCTCACTTGCGTGGGTAGGCCTAATGCCCGCGACAGGAAACGCAACATGGACACATCACATTTTTACATTACAACCGGACGTATTTTTGGGAAAGAGCCTAGCTGTTGATTTTGGCCTCTAGCTCAGCTAGCACCTAGGGAAACCTACCAAACCTGTGCATTTCTTAACTAGACACCTAGGGGATTCCAGGATGGGGTGACTTGTGGGGCTCTCACTAGGTTCTGTTACCCAGAATCCTTTAAAAACCTCAATTTTAGGCAACAAAAAAACAAACTTTTACCTCACATTTCAGTGATAGAAAATGTGGGAATCTGAGGAGCCACAAATTTCCTTCCACCCAGTACTCAAAGCCTCCCGATTAAAATGGTACCTCAGTTGTGTGGGTAGGCCTACTGCCTGCGAAAGGAAACGCCCCAAAACACAACGTGGACACATCACATTTTTACAAAGAAAACTGACCTGTTTTTTGCAAAGTGCCTAGTTGTGGATTTTGGCCTCTAGCTAAGCCTGCACGTAGGAAAACCTACCAAACATGTGAAGTGTTTTTAAAACTAGACATCTAGGGGAACCCAGGATGGGGTGACTTGTGGCGCACTCACCAGGTTCTGTTACCCAGAATCCTTTGCAAACCTAAAAACTTGCCAAAAACACTTTCCTCAAATAAAGTTTAGGAATCCGAGGGGAGCCACAAACTTCCCTCTACCCAGCATTCCCCCAAGTCTCCCGAAAAAATATGGTACCACACTTGTATGGGTAGGCCCAGAGCCTGCACAGGAAATGCACCCAAAACACAATGTGGACACATCAAAATTATCAAATACAAACTACCTTTTTTGCAAAATGGGGTGGGGGGGAGGAGGTGAAGTGAGGAGAAGAGGGCAACCTGCGTTTTTGGTCCTAGGCTCAGCAGCCATATAGGGACGTTCCAAACGTTTCTGAACATTAGACACCTGAGGGAGTCCAAGGAGGTGTGACTTGCGTGAATCCCCTAGTGTTTTCTCACCCAGAATTCTCAGTAAACCTCAAATTTAGCTTTAAAAAGTAAGAAAACAAATCAAAGTTCTCACATTTCTGTGTGGGATCACTGCACCAGCACAAATTTCCTACCACCAAACGTTCCCCTTGGTCGCCCCGTAAAAATGATACATCACTTGTGTAGGTGGGCCAAGCAAGTGCCTGTGACAGGGAAGAGCCAAAAACATGTCGAAAATGAGGGTAAACCAAAACTGGTCCAAAAGGGCAGTTTGGAGGAAAAAAACATTTTTAGGCTAACAAGTGGGGCAGAATTTTTATCGGTATAGATGCGACAATGCTCGGTGGTAAGAATTTTGTGGATTCCTGCAGATTACGGAAGGTTCCATCACAAAAATGAGGGAAAATGTGTGATTTCAAGCAAAGTTGGAGGTTTGCAGGGCACTGTGGGTAAGAAAATGGTGCTGGTGCATCTGAAGCACACTACCCTGGACTCACCCAGAGGTTTAGTTTTCAGATGTGTCTAGGTCTCGTAGATGTTTCTAGATGGCAGCGTCCCAAAGTCCAAAAAGTGCAGCCCTCACCTTTCCAAGTAGGACGATTTTGAGAGTTAGGCAAGCTCTCATGGCCCAACTGTAAAACCAAAACCCAAAATAATCAAATGTCCTCCTGCTTGCCGTGGGATAAGTGGTATTAATGTGTGGGGGGAGAGCTGAACGGCTGTTACCCCCTTCAGTTGGGATGGAGGCATAACCATGCCCATACTGGTTGGTAGCCACCGCCCCACTTTTTTTGTTTTGCTTATTCCCGGTCATCTAGTAGGCTTTCTCACCACCCCCGCCCACCCCGGAATGGATCGGGGGTAACTGCCCCATCTGGCCACCAGTGAGCACAAGAACTTTCTCTGCATTTATTTGGAGTTGGGGGGGGGGGGGGGGGGGTTTAAAATGGCCTAAAATAAATGTGCCCCCTAGAGAGCGACTCTTGCCTAAGGGGTCTCTCCCGTTATCAATATAAACAAAAATAAAATCCCTGATGGCTTCCGTCTCCTCGCTATGCGATCATGCTGCAGGAATGCTCAGAGAGACATGAAAAGGAAAGGAGGGGAGGAGGGAGCGGGGCAATCAAGATCCCAGCAACTGGATCTGACACCACTTGGCAAGTCAGGACTCTCAGCAAGAGAGCCCAGGCACTACCCGGTGAAGTTTTTGATGTCCCTGAGACTTTTTAACGGGAGGCAAGCTCAGTCAAAGCCATTGGAGAACCTTAGGAAGCAGAATGTAGAAAGCAAAGTCCAGTTTTTTCACTCCCAGGACAAAGTAGCAGGTCAGCACAACAAAGCAACAAGCAGAGTGGTAGTCCCTCCTACAGCATCTATCTCTTACTGGTAGTATTTCCCTCAGTCCAGAAGGATTTTAACTATGTGGTGTCAGAGGTCCAGTACTTATACCTATTTCTGTCTTTGAAGAATGCAAACATCAAAGAGAAGCCTTTGTAGTGCCCAAGACTGCCTTTTCCTGACCTGGCCCCAAACTTACTCCAGGGGGTTGGAAAGTGGTTTGTGCAAGGATAGGCACAGCCCTATTCAGGTTCAAGTGTCAGCTCCTCCCACCTCTAGCTCAGAAAGACCCATCAGCAGGGCGATGGGCTATTAGGATATGCAGGACACACCTCAGCTTCCTTTGTGTGACTGCCAAGAGTGAATTCACAAACAGCCCAACTCTCTTCCTGACTCAGATGCATATTCCACAGCCAGGCAGAGGCACAGAATGGTTAAGGAAGAAAATGCCCACTTTCTAAAAGTGGCATTTTCAAACTTACAATTTAAAAAACACCTTCACCAAAATATGTATTTTTAAATTCTGAGTTTAAAGACCCCAAACTCCATATCTCCATCTGCTCCCAATGGGAAATTACAACTGAAAGATATTTGAAGACAACCCCCATACTATGCGGGAGAGATAGGCCTTACAACAGTGAAAAACTAATTTAGTAGTATTTCACTCTCAGGGCAGGTAAAACAGACTACTACAGGTCCTACCTTTTAAAAACACTGTGCCGTGCCAATGGGGCTGCCTTGGGCCTACCTTTGGGGTGACTTACATGTAGTAAAAGTAAAGGTTTGGGCCTGGCAAGTGGGTGCACTTGTCACGTCAAACTGGCAGTTCTAAACAGCACACACAGACACTGCAGTGGGAGGCCTGAGACATGTTCACAGGGTTACTCCTGTGGGTGGCACAATCAGTGCTGTAGGCCCACTAGTACAATTTGGTTTACAGACCTTGGGCACACCTGGTGCATTGTACTAGGGACTTACTAGTAAATCAAATATGCTAATCATGGAGAAACCAATCACCAATACAATTTACACAGGGAGCACTTCCACTGTAGCACTGGTAAAACACCCAGAGTCTAAAAGACAGCAAAAACTAAATTCAGCACAGAATCAAAAACAGGAGGTCAGAAGCAAAAAGACCGGGGGAACCAAGCCAAGAGCGGTCATGTCTAACTTCACCCCAGAAAATTCTTAGACATTACAAGTGTACAGGGAAAACATCTTAAGGTATGAACTGGGCACTGCTCAAAAAGTTTCCCAGTACATAATGGCTTCACTGAAACCTATTATGTTAGGTATCAAACACCTCATAATAATATTAAACCCACACCGATTTCAGGGATGGATTTATTAATACATTTACCCAGAAGGCACGTTAGAAGTATCTCCTGAAACCTACTAGTCCTCTAGCGTCTGTCACCAGACAGGTTCCTGATCCCCTGCAGGTGAGAGCATTCACTCTCAGAGGCCAGAAATAATGCCTGCCTCGAGGAAGGTGTTCACAACTTCACCAAGTAGGATGACTAGTAATTTATCATACCAAGGCCAGGGAGTTCAAAGTCACTGCTGCCTTTGATATGCAACCCCGGCATCCCCCCAGACATTCAGGATGCAACATTCTGCCATGAGGCCCATTTGGCACGAGGACAGGTGGGAAAATGGGTATGCCAGGAGGTGTGGAGTACACCTAGGCCAGACAAACCATTAAGGTGAGCTTCCTGAAGTGCCCAACTCCAGGAAAATGATGCCATCTTGGTGATGTCAGAATTTGGAACTCTGGGATAGGGTTATGCCCACTCCCCACAGGAAGTGGTCATATACAGGGGGATGAAGTGACCCCACAGGTAAATAGCCCCCTGGCTGCTATTTATTTCACATCACACCATCCCCCCCACCCCCAAAAAAAAATAATTATTTAGGTTTGTTGGACCAAAGTAGGTCACCTATGAGCCACAAAAAAGAACTGAGGAGCAGCAACTGACTTTGTGCCAACCCGGTCTGCTGTCCTTGACAATTGCTCCAAAGACGATTCGTCCTACAGCTGATTAACCTCCAAAAGCCTCGGAAGGCTGGCAGCACTTCAAGATTTTGTGTCAGAGGAAGGTCCAAGAATATCATCAAGCAGGTGCAGCACCCTATCAATAACCAGTTCTAACAAGACCAAGGTTATGGCACAAGATTGAGGTCGGTATTGATACTGTTCCTAACTTTACCATATATGGAGTTTAATGAAAAGGGAGAGCGACTAAGGGGGGTGGGGGTGTATTGTGTGTGTGTGTCACACTGTTTTGTGGGCCAGCAGTTATTTTTCCTCATTAGATTATTTACATAGAGCACGATAAGGCAAAAAACACAGCGGAAAGACTGAAGATGAGCAAGATAGAAAATGTCACAAAGGGAAACGCAGGACAGGAACCAACAAGGCAAGATATAAAGGCAGGTAGTGGAAAAGAGGCATAAGGTGGATTTAAAATGTTCCCATTCACCCCAAGCACACAACATTTCTGAGATTCATGGTAGCCGGCCACCACTGAGTTCAGAGTGCTACCCTTCAGGCTGAAATCTGCCCCCTGGATTTTCACAAAGTGCTTAACCCCAGTTGCTGCATATCTGAGACGTCTCAAGCACCAGGTATTCCCATATCTGGACGATTGGTTACAAAATGCTCCGAATATTTCTGCTCTACGTCACTCCCTCAAGACCACGTTACATCTTCCAACAACTAGGTCTCACTCTCAACAGAGTGAAGTCACAGCTCCAGCCTACCAGAAGGATAGTGTTATGTGTTATATTGGACATGACTCTTACAAAAGGCTTTCCTGCAGAAGAATGCCAACTCAAGCTTTTGACCTTGGCAAAATTAGTTTGAACAAAAAAAGTCTTTCAGTTTGGAGGTTCAAATCATTACTGGGGATGATGTCCTCCTGTATCAACCTAGTTCCACGCTGTTTTCTTCGAATGCGCCCTCTACAGGAAGAGCTCGACAAACCGAGGAAGCAGGCAAAAGGGTCCTTCGGTAACATTCACGTAACGCCAAGAATGGTCCACGCTCTCCAGTGGTGGTCAACGCCTGCAAACATTTTGGTTGGTCTGGAGTCCCTGAATCAAATCCCTCCGTTCACAGTCACGACGGATGCTTCGATGGAGGGATGGGAAGCATATCTACAAGATCTGCAAGTCAGTGGCAGATGGCCCAATTCTCATGCAACGCTGCATATCAACCTCCTCAAACTCAGAGCTGTGTATCTTGCACTACAAGCTTTTCTACCGAGAATCCGAGGTTCTTCAGTGCTGGTCCAGACGGACAATACTACCACCTTGCACTACATAAACAAGCAAGGCGGAACTCTGTCTCGCTTACTCTCCACAGAAGCTTTGCTCATCTGGGCCTGGTGCATTCAGAATTCAGTGCACATACTGGGTGAACATCTTCCAGCAGTCAGAAACACCACAGCAGACTCTCTAAGCAGGCTGAGCACATCTTCACATGAGTGGGAACTGAACAAAACAACGCTGGATGCAGTCTTCCGCAGGTGGGGGACACCGAACCTGGACCTCTTTGCGACGCCTCAGAACACAAAATGCCGGTTTTATGCAAGCTGGCATCCCCAAGCCAGTGTTGTGGGGAAATGCCCTTTAGATAGCATGATCAGGGATTTATGCTTACGCCTTTCCTTCGGTCATCAGCAAGATCAAAGCAGAGCTCTGCCAGATAATTCTAATTGCTCCAGCTTGGCCACGTCAACCATGGTACACAGAGCTTCTGTTGCTATCCTCGTGTCCTCCCATCAAACTAGCACCGATTCCAGACCTGCTCACCATCAGCCAAGGCCAAGTGAGGCATCCAGATCCCAAGCATCTCAGGTTATTTGCATGGCTTCTGAGTTCAATTAATTTGGCCATCTAAACATTCTCATGGACTGTTGAACAGTCTTAGCTAAAGTTCAGGCAGATAGCACCAATAAGACATACATTAAAATGGAAGCAATTTTGTTTATGGTGTTCTGCGAATGGTGTTCATCCGCTTACATCTGCTCCAGAACAGGTTTTACCATACCTTCTCCAACTGGCAAAGTCTGGTCTCGTCCATGCTTCCATTAAGGTCCACTTAATTGCTATCTTCAGATATAAGCAACCATCCAAAGGACCCTCTCTCTGGTCTCATCAGCTGATAAAGCAGTTTACGAAGGGCTTATTCCGATCCTTTCCTTCAGCCAAACGACCTCCTCCATCTTGGCAACTGAATACAGTCCTAACTCAGTTGATGGAGCCATTCGAACCTATTCATAAACCGGACATTAAGTATCTTACCTGGAAGGTAGCGCTCCTCTTAGCGTTGACATCAGCTTGCAGAGTAAACAAAATTCAGGCCTTTACCATCCAAGAGCCTTTCTTGAGGTTTACAGACGACACAGTCATCCTACTGACAAACCTTAAGTTCATCCAAAAAGTGCCAACTGATTTCCACATGAACGAGCCTGTGGTCCTAAAGACTTTCTTTCCTCGACCCCAGACCGGGGCAGAAAGATCGCTGCATTCTTTGGATGTCAAGCAATGCCTCAAATTTTATTTGCAGCGCACATCCTCAATCAGAAGATCCAGTCAGCTGTTCGTGGTATTTAGTGCGCCCAGGAGAGGGCTTCCGGTTTTTAAACAAACCATCTCCAGATGGATTTCTAGTGCCATAGCCTTTTGCCACCAAAAAGCTGGTTGACCGCTGGACAGTAAAGTTTGTGCACATTCTACACGTGCAGTGTCCACTTCTTGTGCACTCTTCTCCGGAGTGTCCCTTCTAGGCGTCCTCCACATGGCTGCACGACAGATAACACACGCTTTCTCGAAGCACTACTGCCTGGATGCTGAATTGCGCCATGATGCCGCAGTGGGTCAAGCAGTTCTTAGATATTTGTTCAGATAAGGTGAGCTGTTTGTTTCCCTCCATCTGCTTCAGATGTAATAACATTTTCTGGTTATTATTTACTTACCTTTCTTGCGTATTTATAAATTTGTGTTTACAGCATTATTTTATTGCTATGCATGTAACTGTCTGAAATTATTTATAATGATTGACAGACAATATTTCTTGGTACAGAAAATGTGTTACTTACTGCTTGCTATTCTATTCAAGCATGTGAATCTATGAAAGTTCCAATACTGGAGTAAGAAATAAGTTACTTACCTGTAACTGTAGTTCTCCAGTATTGGACACTTTCATAGATTCACATGCGGCCCACCCGCCTCCTCTCTTTTCAGTGTGCTGGGTTCTTTCAGCACTTGTGCTGGAAAAATCTGAGGGAAGGCAGCTCCTCACAGGAGGTTCTAAAGTGGTGAGGCAATCTGATTGGCCCAAGTTTGGGTCTAGTTATTGTATTGAGGCCTACTTCATGTATTGTGTGCATACATCTTCAAGCCTGTTATGTATTCCACCGGGGACTCCCATCTCGACGACATGGAAGTATTCAAGCATGTGAATCTATGAAAGTTCCAATACTGAAGTAAAGTCACCTTTTTTATGGATTGGTTTAATCACCACCCCTTCCAACTGTACAGAAATCTTCCAGTTACCAGGATTTCCTAGAAGGTGTAAAACCTGGTCCACCATACAATATTGGTTTTTATTACCACTGCCGGCACATTATCTGGGCCAACAGCCTTTGTAAGCTTTATCCTCTCAATAGTTTCCTTGATTATTGGCCCCAAGAGTCCCATCTTTGTTTCCTTATCAATACTAAAAATAGCGGGGCTCCGTTCTGTTGGGACACCGTTATTATAGGCCTACTCTCGAAATTTTACCCACACGTCCTCTCCCCCCTGCGTCAGGGACCGCTTTTGAGAGTAACCTGCCCCACAATGTATCACCCTCTAAAATTTCCTAACATCTTTAGACTGTATGGTTATCATCACATACCAACATTTCGTATTTGATTCCTGTTTCTTTCGACCTACTAAAATTCTGAGTTCCCATTTAAACTAGGGAGCTGCCATCTCCCACCTATGTTTCTTGAGCACCTTTGTTACCTTTCCAACTTCCTAATATTACTTTTTAATAATATCCTACTTTCTTTATCAATCCCGTTATTTATTTCATGCTTCCCAGCTTTTTTATTTTGTCTAGAATTAAAGATCATAACTTCGGTTTTAAGGCATGCAACCATATTGTTCATTACATAGGGATATGAGGGAACCACCCCACAACCTAGATCACTACAAATATACTGCAAGTCCTTTAATAAGCTTAAGTGCTTTACTGAATGCCTTGTTCGTAACCTCTTCGAGCAATTCATATTCAGTGTTAAATCACTCATCTGTCTTGGGGCAATGTCCATTTTAATGATAGTTCTTGGTGGAAAAATGATCACTCCCCTCCACCTACAGGACCTCAAAGCTCATAACCAGCTCAAATGCCTATAACGGTATAAACACAATCAATTGGGCACATCAGATTGCCTTGTTTGAACATTTTTCTACCGGAGATATCTATATGCGCACAACCATTTAAATTCACTAGTCCGCTTGACAAAAAGAAATCTAATAGAGCAATATCCTTCCCGGGTGCCACGCTATATAGCATACAGACATTTATATTAAAAGCAGCTAAGCACCCCCCGACCTGGTTTATTTTCTACAGCCTCATGATGAAACCCCAAGAAACCATCCATCGGTGGGTGTTTTCTACACAGACATGTCTCCTGGAAACACAGAATATAACTCTGCCTTATAATTCCATCAATCACCTGCAGCTTCCTTGTGGTACTAAACCCATGTATGTTTCAGGAGAACAGACTAATGCTGTGCAGGGAACCCTGCCCCTAATCCACCTCACTTAAATTGTGTGCCACCTCCTCCAGACAATCATACCTATGTGGTTCAGAAGGAATCCCTGATATTCATGTTTACCCTCTAGAGGGATAGTGACTTTAATTCTACCTACTCTAGTTTCCATAACAAATATGTTACTAATAGCAGTGTACTCACAATAACAGAATCAGAACAAAAAAAATACTCAGGGCCTGTAGACTGCCAAGTCAGAGAGAGGAGGTTGTTGACTAAAACATGTGAAGCACACAGGCAGATACTGATCAAGTTGAAGACCTTAAGGAATATCAGCTGGTTGGAAGTAGAGGGTGTCCATTAGTGACATGTGGACGCAGTTATCTTGATTTGGATACTGAACAACCAATCAGGATACTAGAACAAGGTTTTTAGAAATTGTGTTAAGTCAAGCTGACAAGTAGGGAATACATACATGCCAACAAACCAGAGTCAGGCGGGAAACTCAATTTATTAGGCAAAAAATGGCTTAATTTTGACTGTCTTCCGACTGAAATTGATTCCGTGTCAATAGAAGTCAAAGAGGGAAATACATTCTCCTGATTATTTTGTGTAAACCTCCCACTTACCTCTTTCATAAATCTTGACATGTATGGGAGTATTCACTATATTCAGGCACTGAATCTCTTCGAAGTGTTGTGGTAGTGAACCAAGACATTTCACATGACGAGGGATATTGGCAGTCAGGTGGGCAGGTCCCAAGATCAACTTATCTATGTTGAGTTGTGCTTGTCGTAGTAAAGGCAGAGAGATGTGAGACCTCCAGATTACCTTTAGGAATTCCTGCATATGGAGAAGTCAGGCACAGAGAAGAAGAGGTTGCAGACTTGTTCCTCACTCCTAAAAATGAACACTCCACACCATTCACAGGACCACTATGATGATGTTCTCCTGGAATGTTTATACTGGTGATCCCTACACCATTAATGCTTCAGCCTCATAAAATACTTAAGTTAGTTTACTTCTAGTGGCTGTTACACAACTGCACGTCAAACCTATAGAACAAATTAAAATATTTCTACAAATTCAATTCCATTTAGTTCTCACCTGGCAAACATACTCCTTTTTTGAAGATAGTACTTTCTCCGGTTTCTTGCACAACACAGACATTTCCATGTGCGTTTCATCAGCACTTTCACATGGAGATTCTGACCGTTCATCCCCCAGACTATAGAAAATCTGAAACAGAGAATTTGAGTGACTTATTGCAAGAGCATTTTTCAAACTTGGAAATTATCCAAGTAAAACAATCAGTTGCGTCCTCACTAACACTGCCTCAATATGACAAAAGTAAACATACTATTACATATAGCCTTTTGGATGCCCTACGTACAAAATGTGCGTTTTCATTCAGTTAACAGAAAAACATGACTGACCCTTGCTCCCGCTGGGAACTGGAGTAGAATGGCAGAATGTGAAATAATGGTTCCCAAGCACTGATTTAGCTAGGCTAAAAAAAAAAAATGCCCGCTCCCTAAATTTAAGGTATGTGCATCCAACATATTTATCAAATAAAAACAATTTAATGCAATGACCATGTTGATTAATCAGACATCTGACAATTCTACACAAGAATAGCTTTGCATTAAGCAAAAGGTCTTTTAAAATAATTTTACATTTGTTTTTACGACAATCAACAAATATGTTTCCTGCATACATCTAAGAACAGCATATGTTCGAACAATGGTATACAAGATGGATATTTTGTACTGCATATGAGTCTTCATGTGTTCTTTATTCACTTAACAAATGAGGACAATATGGCCTGAAACATGGCAGACAAGACATGCTGTCCTTGAGCCCCCTGATTGCACATCCCTTATAGCAGTCAGAATCCTTCTTAATAGTTACCCTGCCTCAAATGAAATTAAGATGATACAGTGAGTGTCCTGGCAGCAGTTGTTGATGACCGACCCCAATTCTGATGGAGCGTGCCCCTGTGACTTGCAGGAGCTCCAGAAACAAGTGGCAATAAAGTTACCCTTTGGCAGAAGCATATGAGCTCCTTCCTGCTGACTGGAATGGGCAGTGTCACTCATCCAACAGGGAGACAAGAGCTGCTCTTCAGGCAATGCCAAAAAGACTATAGTACAATGGAGCAGCACTGGCATGGTGGCAACCGCCAAAACTAATGATCATTCTCCCTTGACTATCCCGGTCGCTCTGATAGGAGGGTGATCAGCACTGCAGCTTTAGTGTAAATGAGGGGCGTTATGCGGACATGTAGACTAATCAGAAAAGACATTTAGAACTGAGAGGCATAACCACAAATATAGTGGTGCTATCCTGCTCAGGGGATGGAAAAGTTAAGTATTCGAGATGCTGATAAATCAGAATGAAATGGCCTTGCCATCCCTATATCCTACTGGTGTGTACCTAGATCCTACATTACCTCCCTGTCACTGTACGACTAGAAACTAGTATCTCATAAGACACAACCATGTGCGGCTGACTAGACCAGAAAAAAGTAACATACCTCTGCAGCACTGGTATCTTTCATCAATTCATATGCTTGAGTAATTATCCAATGTCAGGTTAGAAACCCTGGGGAGTAATGTTATAGCAATTAGCCCATCCACCTAACATGACCCCAAAGTCTAATCAATCAGACGTAGGGGCTCAGGGTTCCTACTCTCATAGGCTTCAATTGCCAGATTGTTGTAGCGAATGATTGAGTATGAAGTAGCCTCATGAATCGGGAAGTATGGGGGTGCATGTCAATCAATGACAGAGACAGATGCTGATGAACTGCAGTTAAGTGTAAGTAATTTTCTTCTCCAGAACTGGACGTTTCATAGTAATATGCTTTAATTAGGTTTACCAAAGCAGTAACATTTTACAAAATAAAGACGGAAAAGTAGTTTACCTTATTGGAAAAGGTTGCGCAGCCCCAACCGACACTGCTCACAAGTTGACTCCTTAACTATAACGCCTTGTGAAGATGTGGGTTGCAGCTCTACAAGTTTCCACTAAGGGGCACTCCAGGAAAGAGTGCAGCTGCTGTTGCCATGCCCCTTGTTAAATGCACTTCATTGTTGTGTCGTAAGTAATTACATGGTAGTAGGAAATGCATGATTTTGACAAAGGACAGCTCCTATTAAATTTTTCCATGAGACAAGTACCGGGTAAGTCTTACCGGAGGCTTTTGCCTCGATTTAGAGAATGTGCAGATTGTTCAAAAGCAGGTGATGGTTGTGGTTTAACTGAATGGTCAATCTCTAGAATGAAGTTAGAATCAATAGAAAATGTCTGTACGGGAATCCCTCTTTTTGTATAGTCACTCAAGTTTTTGGACCGATGCTGCTGGATTTGTGACTCAGAGTGCAATGAGGCTTGCTAACCTGACCTCCGTGCCAGTGCCCAGCTCTAAAATATGTCCGACAAATTAGCTGAAAGCAGACTGCAATAGGCTAACTTACTTGTAAGCCACTAGGATATGGCACTCGGGCTTGTAGGTTACAGCATCACTCTAGGGATTGCAGCATGGGTTGTGCCACCCTGGACGTGACCCAACTAACACATCTCCTAGTCCACCACTGAAGGCTGGAAGATCAGTTTTAAACTGCTAGCCTGAATTTGCCATTTAAAGCAATGGGAAAGCCGAGCCTCCCTCAGCAATTTTTACAAGTCATCCCCAAGGCAGGTCTACCAAGCCCAGGTAAGACAGGATGTAGCACATTTCATGGGCAGGGCATACAGTTTACATATTCTTGCAGTAAAAATGCAAAAGTGTAAGGATGTGGTCACCCCACTGCAGAGTACAGAGGTGTATGCTGACCCCGTCAGCTGTGCTAACTCTGCAAAGGTGAGACCGAAATTGATATTCCAAAGTACGAAACAACTAGTTACATTAAGCCAAACTTGATTCTCAATTTAAAATTAAAGTAAAATGCTGTGAGCAACTTTTATAAAGTTGTCACTTTTTTTGCCTTTTTGCCCTTACCTATACTGTGCTCCTGCACCAGGTTTGTCCCAGAGACAGCTTTCTGGAGAGACAAGCCAACTCCTCCCAGAAAAGGAGACAATAGAAGCCTGTACAGGAAAGAGGTGTTAAAACACTGGCAGGAAGACACACGGGTGCAGGCCTAAAAGGAGTGTTTTGCCTTTGAAGAGTAAATAGGGAACTCTTCAGAGAGGGACTGCCCTATTGTTAATGAAGACAAATTGGCACTCAGAAAGGAGAGCGGGGATAAGTTGCTAATCTTTTCAGGGGTGTGTAGCCCCCTTCGCAGCCACACCTCTGGGTTGGGCTAGGGAGCTCCACGCGCTAAGACATGTCCTGCCATATTGGGAGTGGGCAGAATGTTGCATCTTGGGACAGCCTGATGCCACACTTCATAGGAAGTGGTTATCACGACGCAGGGAACCTAATAGCCCATGGCCAGTGATGGCGCCCACCCTGATGGCATATTCTAGGAGTAAAAGGGCACCTCTGGCACACTGAAAACAGATATCACCTGGACTGGAAGGAGGACTGAAGAGGAACTGCCCTGCTGCACTGTGTAACCAGTAAAGAGGCCACACAGGCATGGACTGAACCTGTTGAACCTGGTTGCTAGCAAAGGAGGTGGACTGTCCCTGCTGTGAACTGCTCGTGGACAAGTCGTCTATGGAGCTCAGCTGAAGCAGAAAAAAAAAAATCCTCCAAGGGCCAGTAGGCTGACCTCGTGTTCAGAGCACAGGGCTGCAACAGCTGAAGAAGCCTGCTGTGGCGATGTAGTAGCTCAAATCTCAAGCTTGAAATACAGCTTGGTCGCCCAGATGAATTACCATCCAAGGAAGGATTCTGCTGTGAGCACGATATAGAGCAACTGGACTTCTAGCAGGACCGAGAGGACTTCAAGGATGTTGACACTTGTGGTCAGGACTGCCTCATCAACCCTGGGGAGTGAGAAGTAGCTGCAGGACTACCCTGTCGCCTGCATTGCACCTAGAACATCCTGTATTCCTTGAATCAGGACCATGTGATAGGTACCTACAGCAAAGGGATAAAGGTGCATGGAAACCACTCAAGACTGATTCTATCCTTGATGATACTGTTTCTGTGGACCTTGCGCGTTCCCTTTACTGACACCCTGCTGGAACTGGCCACCTAAAGTAAACTTAAAGTATCTACATTGACACTCGCCAAAAGTGTCCCTTAAAAATATTTCCAAGTGTC
Source organism: Pleurodeles waltl (assembly GCF_031143425.1). Taxonomy (NCBI): domain Eukaryota; kingdom Metazoa; phylum Chordata; class Amphibia; order Caudata; family Salamandridae; genus Pleurodeles; species Pleurodeles waltl. Next base: position 1,205,984,452 of record NC_090437.1, read on the forward strand.
AATTTCGTTGATGGATAAATTGCTTACCTGTAAATCCTAGTTCTCTTCCAGGGGTATCCTCAAAGTCAAACACTGAATATTCCCGCTCACGTGCGGGAACCCCAGAGCATATATAAACACACATGTATATGTATTAAATGTATATAAATAATAATAATTCTAGTAGAGAATTTTAATACAAATATATTTTATACATGTGTAAGCAATAATGCAGTCTATGTTGAGAAACAGGCTAAAAATACTTTATTTTTTGTGAAGTTTATTTTTTGTTTTTAAATTAAACTCTTCAGATATAGGTAAAACCTTTCTGCAATCAAAGTAGAGAACATAGAAAGCATAAACAGTCCACTATAAAAGAAAAGACTACATTGAAAATAAAGGCGCATTATTAGCCAATAGGCTGCATGCAGGTTAACACAGCAGAACCAAAAAACTGGCACTGTGTCTTTAAAGGCCCTGAGCACCTCCAGTATCCCACCATGCCTCAGAGGTAAGAGTGAGATGACAGTTGGTTCACAGTTAGGTCAGTTCTTTTTTCAGACTCCTTCTGTTAGGATCCTGGAGCAGTGAGCTCTCTTTTTTTTTTTTTTTTAACCAGACAAACCTTTTTCTTTTCTTTATTTTACTCAACATCTTTAGTTATTCCTGAATAAAGTAAGATTTTCCTCTGAGAAAATGCCTTCCCTTTTTGTGAAATGCCATGCCTGTGGCAAAAAGAAGGCCCAGTCAGACCCACACTCAGTTTGCATAGTATGTTTGCCAGAAAGTCACTGTCCTGAGACCTGCCAGAACCTGTCTAAAAGAACTTTAAAGGACAGAGAAAGAATTCGTCTTCATGGCTTATGTGAGACAGAAAACATCATCTTCATCTCTTCACAAGAACGTCTCCAGAGAGAAAGTTCTCTGACAAGCGGCGAGCAAGATCCACCTCAGCAGGTAGGAAGATTCGTGTTTGTTCACCGTCAACACTTCCATCATCGCATCAACGTTGTCAACCGACGTCAAGGAGTACTCCTCCATCAGCGCAGACACAGCCGACGTCAAGGGACATGACGTCGAAGAAACAACTACCTCCGAGAGATGGATGGAATAGAGATCTTGGATGGTGAGAAGATTAGTTAACTCTTGAATGCTACTGTTTTTTGTATTGAGAATTGTAGGCAGCCAGGCTTTTTGCAGGTTGTTTCCTACTTTTTGCCCCCATTTGAACTGCTAGATGCTGGTTTTCGACTGACAGTGCACTGACTCCTACTAACCAGGCCCCAGTGCCAGTGTTTCTCCCTATAAAAACGAAATAAACAATTGTAACCCAATTACCAAGCACTTTAGCGCCCCTGTAAGTCCTCAGGAAAAGGCACCCTTGGTACCAAGGGCATGGGTACTAAAGAGGGTACGTTGCATGTACTATGCCACCTTAAGGGACCCCCAGACAAATTACATGCAGAATGCCATTGAAGTTGTTTGACAGTGCAACTTTAAAGTCACTACATATAACATATGTAGTGACATGGTGCAAATCCAAAGTCACTACATATAATATATGCAAGTCAACCCTACAGCAGGCCTTGAAGCTCCAAGGAAGGGTGCATTATATTTTATGTGAGCAGATATGTCCCTTTGAGGTCTAGTTCTATTACTATTTACATTACTAGATATTACAAATGAACAGGTAAGGCATCCAACGATATGTACTGGGCACTAATCATTATGAGTTACCCAGCTACCTAATGGCTTCACTGAAACCTATGTTTTGTATAAAACACCTCGTCTTAATAAATTCATATTGACACCAGTATTGGATTTATTATGGCATGCACCCAAAGGACACATTAGAGGTTCCCCTTGAAAATCTACAAGTCCTCTAGTGTGCTGGCTGAGTTAATGACCCCCACATTCTCAGAGGTCAGAAACAATGCCTGTTTCGGAAGAATGTGTTATCACCTCCTTTAGCAGGAAACCTAGTGAATGAGCACTTCAAAGTCCCTGCCGCTTTTGATATGCAACCCCACCTTCCCCCAAATCTGGGAGATGCCACCCCTGCCCTGAAGCCCATTTGGCACCGGGACAGGCGTGTTGCACTACCAGACTATTTACACCCTTAAGGTAGGCTTCCTAATGTGATCCACGTGGTTTCACCATTTGGTTTTTGGTGGAATTATGAATTCTGGAACAGGGTTAAGTCCCTCCCCTCAGGAAGTGGTCATATAGGGGGTGTTGTCACCTCAGGGATATAGCCCATTGGCTATTACCATACACTCCCCTAAATGCCCTTAAATTATAGTATATATAAGGGGCCCCCTGACATCAGGACCGCATATTCGACGGACTGAAGAAAGAAGAGGACAAAAAAAGAGCCAGAGGAGAGAGAACTGCAGACTGCTGATTGACTTAGGTGCAAAACCCTGCCTTCCTACTCCAGTCCCAACAATCGCAAAAAAACTCATCCTGCAGCTGGGCATCCTTCAAATGCCTTGGAGGGCCTCCAGCATGTCGCCAAGCTGTTAGTATCTCCATTGAAGTGGAGGAGTCACTTCCCTGCAGCTTACAAGCTACAACCGCAACATCCAGCTTACCGTTCTGCTGACTACTGTGTCCACTGATGCAGCAATCTCCCAGGAGGAGGTCATGTACTCTAGGAGGTGAGGTCCATCTCCCCACTAAGTGAGAAGACTCCAAGACCCACCAGAGTCGTCCTGCACTGACACCCGGGATACCAGACCCCTTGCAGCAACTAAGGCTTGTTTGAGTCCAATCCAGACTCAAACACCGCAGAGACTGACAAGAGCCGCTAACATCACAGAGGCCTCCACAAAGAGCGACCCTACTGTCCTCTTTTGTTCCCCTCTTGCAGGTCCCACCAAGAACCATGGACCCCTTTGAAGCAGAAGTACCTGCAGTCCAAACCCTCTGCACCCAAGCTTCCCGGCACAGGTCCTTGATAACCAATGGTGCACCTCTGCTCCCAGGACCCACACAGATCAAGCCCTCCTTTTGGAGCTTCCGGACCTGTCCCCATCTGCAGCCTCTTTCTGGGTGGCCCCTCTCTGCGCCAACATTGCAGTGCGCAATGCACTCGACCCATCCAGCATCTCTGCACACAGACACCCCAGGGCAGGTGAAACCGAACTGCTGGCAGTTCTTGTGACCTTGCCACCCTAGCACCCTACAACCTAAAGGGGACCCCGAGATCCTTTTGCAAAGACCCCTATGCAGTAACTGTACTTTACCCATTGAAAGTCATTACTGCATATAAAAAACATTAGTGTATTTACTTACCCCAATGTGAAGAATTACTCTGCAACAGTTCTTGCTTTGAAGAGTTTCTGGTGTCAAAACATATGTAAAGGTCTTTCTAAAATTGATCTTTTATTTCTCCTTGAATGGGCATCTCATTTATCAACTCTGATCAACAAATGGTTAACACTACCCTCTGATAAGCCTAAACTGCTCGCCACACTACCACAAAAGGGAACATTTGGGATTTTTATTTTAAACACTGCAAACCAATAAGGGTTGCCTGGACTATCTGCAGTGTCCCCTTACATTTGGTACAGTAGATAGATCGGCAGCTTCCTTCAAGAATGGCTAAGATATTTAAGTTTCTGATGCTTAAGTATATGAAAGTAGGATCATTACAGGATTTATCTCACATTGTCATGTTATTGCTATACATTTTTCATGAGTGGTAGAAAGCCTGGCTACACAGATTGTAATCTGCTCTTTCCATTTATAATTAGATGTTTAATGTGTCTGAATCACCTGTGATCCTCTGGGAAGGGGCAAAGCATGGAAAAATCCAGTCCTCTCTCCCACTGCGATATTTCTATTGTTACCTAATATACAAATATCTATATTTTGTGAAGACAAAGGCAGATGTTGCTTCACCATTTCGAGTGCATAGTTTTTTAGCCATTGACAAAAACTACTATACTGCCACTAGAACCCACAATTCAACAATGATTTCTAACCCCCCAATTGACAAGATCTGTATGAACATCAACATCTTTTACAAATTGTGGGGGGGAAGAGGGAACTAGGATAGGGGACAGCAGGGTTAATGTGTCAGTGGGCTTGTTTGCGAGTAACTGTTTATGTGCGATAATAACTTCTCTGGTGACCAATGCTACTGCCCTTGCTTGCAGTACTGTTGTGGCATCCACAGCTATGGAATTTGTGGGTAAATTATGGACTGCCGTTGACAGTCTTGTACCTGACCTTCAAAATGTTTAAAGTTCTTTTCCAAAAGGAAGCACTGCTGTCTGTGCCATTTTCTTTTTTTTAATCTTTTAGAGTTTGTGCTAATTGTTATCCAGAAAATGTCATTCATCAGGTACCACAGCTGATATGTTCAGTCTAAAAGTGGACCAGTGGACACCATTAACTTACTTCCCTTTTACAAATAAAAACACCTTTCTGCCTAGAGCCTCTGATATCTTAAGTCACATGGGAAAGATATTACATCAACTCCTGTATTTCTTCTCACCCTGATTGATCATACCAAGTCAACAGTGTTGAAGAATGAGCGATGCACGTATTGTTAGAAGGTGTAGTTGTAATTTGACAACAGATCAATTATTGAACTTCTAGAAGTCCTGCTGCAGTTCCTAGATGAACAGTGCTATGAAGCAATGGTGTTGGATCAAGGCAACCATAAGGGTCTGCTAGGCTTGTGAAATATTGTTTCTTTACCATTCGGTTCAGAGATTGGAATGTGCTGGGTTCCAAGAAATACTATTCACAACATTTAGTAATTTATTTTAGAATAAACATCTGCAATGTTTGTGCAGTCCAATGTTTGCTAGGTGGTTTGCCGTTGTTTTAATTGTACGTGGAACTTTCCTCTTGCTCTTAGTCAGATTCTTGTGGTGAAGAGACTGAAAGCTACTCTACTTGCTCAGAAAATAATTTTTGTAATAATTCCGTATACACTCCATTTCCACTAAGGTAGGAACTGCCTTCTCAAAAATGTCATCCTCCTTTACCTGCGAGGGTGGTTCCTAACATTACCATTAAAGTTGTGACCACACAATGAAATCTTCAAATGAGTCAGATGACTTGTTATGGGTTCTTCCCAATACTGTAGTAAAGACAGAAGGAACTAAAGTGTGATGCAGTCGTTCCTACCTATGTTGGTGTCTATGTGTTCAATTTCAGGTTTTCTGTACAGAACAGTGGTCTAGATGCCAAAAATACATGATCCAACTGATTACAGGTCTAGTTTTCATGTTCAGGGAGGAGGCGACTGTGGAACAAAGCTCCTTCCAGCCTGGTATTACCTAGCATCACTTGTTTCAGTACCAAAATTCCAGTTCCCTTGATATGGAACACCAGAAGTAATCTTGGTCCCTATGTATTTACAGCAGTAAAATGTCTTGCTGCCTTGGCCAGCATCGGTCTCTACTACACCCTCTCAAATCTCTTCTGGGATTGGTCTGCTCTCCTCATTTTGGAGGAGTAAATATGCACATTGATCGCTGATTTGACAGAGCAGTTATACATGTCCATGGATCACTAAATCCATTTTCTAAATCCATTTTCTGTGTAATGCTGGATTTTTCTTCATAATGGTTTCTTTGTGCCATTTCGTAGTTAGGCTGGCCTGTGAATGACTAGTGAAAGCAACTGGGTTATTGGTTGAGGGGGGCATAACCCTACTCAACCAGCAGCCGCAATCCTTGTCAAGGTGAAGTCACAAGCAAACACCAAATAAACTACCAGAGGTTTGAGCACAGGTTTAACACAAGAGCAGCCAGGCTTAATTTAGAGGCAATGAGTAAGGTATTTATGCAGCACAAACAGTAATAGAATGAAACATAAGAAAAATCCCACACAATTTAGAAAAATACAGTACATTTAATAAATGATTTAAGAGCACAACAACAATAATACAAACAGTACAACCGGAGATGTGCAATTTTACAGATTTAAGTGGAAACAGCACGAAAAATGACGAGAGCCAACTACGGTTATTTAGCCGTGGCGGACTGGGACAAAGTTACAAATTCAGGCCGATCACCATGGAGTGCGGGCCGCTCCAGGGACCCAAGCTAGGACCGCTGAACAACAGTACATTAGGCAGCAATGCATCACACTGAGGCTCTGATGCATAGGTTCTGCTGGGACCACTGTTGGTCTAGCGGAGTACCTTCAGGCCCAGGGGGCCAGGACTTGGGTGGCACCACTTGGAAGGGTAGCACGCAAAGCCGGCAGAGTCCAGGTGTTGGGTTCAAGGTGGTTGGAGCCTTCTGTCCCTAAGACAAGGGAGGCCAGCCACGTTTCCCTCGGAATCACTCTGGTGGCCTTGGGTTCAAGAAGCAGATTCAGCCCTTCACTCAGGCAGCAGAGTGGCAGTCCATCTTGTGGAGCACCACAGCAGTCCTACTGATCTTCCCACAGATCCAGATGTGTACTGAAGGGTTGGGCTAAGGGTCCAATATTTACACCTGGTGTTCACTTTGAAATAGAAGTTCTAGAGGTGCTCATCCCTGTACAGAGGTGGACTGGCACCCCCTTCTTCTATGTCTTAGACCCAGGTTGTCTAGAGTCACCAAAGATTGCCCAGGTACAGCCTTTATGATATGTAAGTGAGGTAGGTGATAACTCTTACCGCACAACTCAGAGTGGCCCATCCTGCCAACACCTCTTTTTCCTCTGTCTGGGAACAATGCACAAAGACCAACTGCCAGCTACACCCTAGTCATGTGACCTAGGAATGGGCTGCAGGCACCAGATAGTTAGTACAAGAAAATGCTAACTTTCTAAAAGTGGACTTTTCAGAAAGGGGCAATGACAGGCCTGAGATATGTTTGAAGACTAATTCAGTGGGTGGCAAAATAAGTGCTGCAGGCCTACTGGTAGCATTTAATTTACAGGCCCTAGGTACATGTGGTGCCACTTGACTAGGGACCTACAAGTAAATTAACTGTGCCAATTGGGCATAAGCCAATTCTACCATGTTTAAGGGAGAGACCACAAGCACTTTAGCACTGGTTTGAGTGGTAAGGTGTGCAGAATCCCAAAGTCAGCAAAAACGACGTCAGCAAAACAAGAGATTGAAAGGCAAAAATGTTGAGGGAGAACCACGCCACGGTCCAACAGCTAGTCTGAGGTAACAAAGCTGTAAGCCTTTTCTTCAGGTTCCTCAAGGCACATATTGCCCAGGTATCCTAATATTAATAGCGTAAAAGGTAAAAGGTGACTCCTGAAGCAACATATCTTTTTGGGCCTAGACGGCCTTTGACTATAACTCCTGCTCCTACAATGATGAGTCAAGCCACTACCAGTAACAACACAAAAGACCTACAAGAAACAATGACCATGTGTCACCACAAAACATCTTGGTAAAATACAATCTTAAACAATAAACATGCCTGTGTTACATCTGGTTGTATACCAATGTCTGGCTGCCTATAACAAGTGCACACTATATGCTTCTTCACTGGTTCTTCTGGGAGGACCCAATGGGAATTTATATAGCAGCATGTAATTTGCTCACACCATGTGCTACTTCCGACGCAATTAGGCAGACTCAGTGGACATCCATCTGCCTACTCGTAACCAGTGTCAGGCATCAGTTGCCCCTAGGTGGACTCAGTGCATTTAAATGGCTTTCTATCATCAGTGCATGCCATGCGCTGCACCTCTGACATGCTTGGGTGGATGTCTCTTACAGTTATTTAAAGACAGTATTATACACACAATACGTGTTCTCACTAAGTACTTTTCAAACCAAACGCGAGGGACAGAGGTATGAGAAGCACATGAACCTAGCAGTTAAAAAAAAAAAAAAAAAAAAAAAAAAAAAAGATTCGTGATACTCTTCTAAAACTGCAAGTCATTATGTACACAGTACAAAGGGCTATTACAAAGGGCTATTTCCATGACAGTGAAATAATTGGCCCAGGTTGGAAAAAGATAGGACAATCCAGCATCAGCAAAATGGACACCTTATTAAATAGAGAATAATTGCAAACGTTTTTGTATTTCATGCCAAAGAAGCCCAAGTCTGGTACATTCAGTGAGTGACATGAGTACACTAGCACTGGAAAAAAAAATTGTACAGTAGACCAAAGGTCAGGACAGTGAAGATTTGTTATGACATGTCATACCTCATGGTCTGATGGAGAGATTGAGGGAGATGAAGTCTTACTGAGGGCTAAAGGCACGGACGCAGAAACTTGTTTCCGCTTCTTTAAAGGTTTGCATGCATCAGGCAAATTATTCATTGCTGTAAAATAAATTTTGACTGGTTAACAAGCTATAAGAATGAAAGCAATTAATACAATAATATCTCAAAAGTGTTCAAATATTGATATAATGGTGTTAGTTAATGGACACAAAAGCGGTTGACACTTTATTCAGGACACCATGAACTGAAAGTGCTAAGACTGCTGCCCTAGACAGGAATGAAATTCTATTGGGTTTCATATTTATATCCAGGCATGGCATATTGTAGGTAACATAACACACACACACACACATATATCCAAACCCACTTAATGGCATACCATCATGATTGTGAACATTTGGAATGGGATGTGCTTCATATCCCATTATGCATTGTGATATTTATAAGGTTTACCCAAGTGATGATGTGACTTGATCACTATAATATATGGAAAATAATGGACTAGAAAATAACTGAAAAGGACCAGCTGTGGTTGGAACGCATTAGTTTTTTTAACTCTGTGATATCATGCATTAAAGTAAAAAAATGCCGCAAGTTGAGTGTGCCATTTTGTTCTGTGTTGGCACCACAGAATTAGTTTATACATTAATACTGTCACGCACCTTCCCTAAAGCAACTGTGTGCCGGCAAAAGGAAGTTTTTTTTGGCTATGTGTGTGTGTATATATATATTAAATAAACAAAGGTTACAGGAACGTTATAGTTAGGCTCACATACATTTTACATGTACCAAACCATAGAAAATCACCAGTTATAATTAAAGTTATCTAAAGTACCTATAACTTGTGGCATAACATAACTATGCACAGTTCTCTGATCAAATCTTTTATTGCAGATATTACAATGACATTATCAATCATGTTATCAAAAATGTCATGAGTGCTGTAATTTGTGTGGTAATTTGTGCATGGCGAGGGCCCGAGTCATAATTACTTTAGATAACAATAACAGGTCAATTTCTATGGTTTGGTATGTTTAAATTGTGAGCCTCACTATAACGTTCCTATAACCTTTGGTTTTTTAAGTGAATTTCTATGTTTAAAAAAAATTCTATTTCCCAATTATACCATCTCTGTAACCGCTCTTTTTTCAGTGAATTTACATGTTTTTTTTTTTTTTTTTTACCGTAAAGTAATTTTCGTCACTATACGTCAGTGGTTCCCAACATTTTGACTTCTGTCGGCCCCTACTTTTACATTACGGGAACCAGGCCCCCCCCCCCCCCCCCCCCCCCCCCCAACTGAATCATTATTGGAATCTGGGGACGTCCTAGTGAGTCGCTACTGGTGGCCAGAGACCCCAGCCTAAACACTGACGATTTGAAACGCAAAACAATACACACACAAAAATAGACCCAAGCATAAATCAATCACCTGCACAAATGATACCATATTTTAATTTGCAAACACATACATCTACAGAAAAAAACTGTTAAAAATGGATTTTAATAGGAAGATTGCAGGTTTTCTAAATTCAATTGACGCCACATATTGTCCATATATATTCTGTTTAATGCACAAGCAACAGACCACGTAGTACAATGGGAAGCAGTTAAAGTGGTCACAATAAGACATTGTATTAGGACTTTGTGTGGTGTTTGGCAGTACTTAAGTTGGAAAATTAGCTTTAAGTGGAGTTCAAAGTGATTGAAGAAAGAGCCTTATCAACAGTTGTATACAAGATAAATTACTTGCACAAAGAAAACATAGCCAAGTAATGTAAATGATGAGATACCTAGATTGAAGGCATATGTCTAGAGAACATTCAGACTGTCATAAATAAGACAGGCTATTAGCTCTGATGGTAAAATCAGATGGTGGATGTACTGACAACAAGTATTTGAGATAGGGAAGCAAGCCTGGTTTGTACCAATCAGGAGCTAAAGCAGATGTTTCATAAATTCAACACGGAATGATAGAGAATCAGATGCAGCAGAGAATTGGGAAAACAAGCATTATAGGTGTTGGATTTATGTCACTGGAGGCAGATAGGATAGAGGGGGGCTTGCAGAAAGAGGCTGCACGTGTGGACTGGGGGTCCAGTCCAACTGAACCAAAGAATGTGCTCAGATCTCATGAGGCTAGGGGATGTGGGGACACCTTTGGTTCTCTTGTCCTCAGTCCGAGGCGGCCAGTTGCAGAGGTGTCCTGAGTCATCAGGTAGAGGTTGCAGGCATCGGTGTGGAGTCCACAGAGGACAGATCCAAGGGGGCTTCATTTCTGGAGGGCCTGGGCACCACACTGGCCCACTTTGACTCAGGCTAGGGTGCAGTAGAACTGTCAGGTTTTTGGGGATCGGAGTACTCTGTTTTTCTTGGGGTGCCTGAAAGATGCGTGGGAGCAGCTCCGCTACTCCAGGAGTTCCTGGTTCTTGAACTTGCATCTCAAGTGCCTGTGAGGAACTGGCACTTTGTTGCAGTCCTCCTGCCCCTACACCTTTTGCCTGGTTTCTGGATGCAATTTGGACTTAAGTGCACTGGGATCCTGCTAACCAGGCTCCCAGTGCCCTTTCCCTAAAAACTGTAAAGGTAATTGGCAACACTCTACATCTTTAGCTGCTACTATAAGTCCCTAGGCCTTACACACCCTCTCACAGACCCACTTAGACCCTCGTGCACCCACTCAGACCCAGTGATTTCCTCATGCACCCACTCAGTCCCACGCAGAAACGGACGCACCCACTAAGACACTAATGCACCCACTCTCACACCTACTCACCCCAAGACACACACACACACACACCTATTCTCACACCTAGAGAGACAGGCCGCGGCCAACTCCCGCCACACACGCCCAAAGGGCTATGTGCAGTGTGGGGTTGGGTGGTTAAGGGGTTAGCCGCAGACCAGGTCCTACAGCCAACCGCCGCCACGCACGGCCAAAGGCTGTGCACGGCAGGGTTTGGATTAACGTATAGCAGTTGTTCTCAACCTGTGGTTCGTGGACACCTTGGGGTCCGGGAAGTCTCAACAGGGGTCCGCAACTGCTTAGAAAATTAAATATTAATAGATTAGCAATGTGTATATAAATAAAGTGGCTAAATGTACAACTGAACATTTTAAAACTGTAAACAGCGAGGAATTTGAAATGGGAGGCTAAAAATTAAATTGACCAGTAATCTCAAAGTGATTTCAAGTCTCATCAACTATAATATTTCTGAATACAGATTCTTCTAATGCACAAGCTTTGTTTCTCCAACTGGAGAATATTATTCTAGATATCCACGTCACAATTTCAGCAATAAGGAGTTATGGTCTGGTATGCTCTTGATAAGGTTAACCGCCTTCTAGATAGCTGCAAGTAAAGTCTGGAAAGATAAAAGCTCATCAAGCATGACATTGAGATCATATACATAGGAGCTTAGCAATTTTCTTCAGCATGAAAATTACAGAATCTCTAAGAAGCCCATTCATTTTCATTTCTATAACCTTCTGTGCAGCAGCTTGGCAGTCCTAACAATAGGTGATGTGGGCAGAGTCAGATGGCACCTATTACAAAGGATACCCCTAACACAATTTAAGCCCCCTTCATGATCACAGGAAAATGTGCTTTTTCTGCCAGATGTCACCAAAATGTATGCTTGATCATCAGTGGGTGTATAAATATGAACATGAAGTACAAGAGGATTGCCTAGCTTGCCACTAAAAGCTATATCTATTTCCTCTGTCCACATACACCATTCCAACCTGAAATGGCACTCCAGATCTCATCCCTAGAAGTGTTCTGCTCACATGTAATGAAAAACCAGTGGAAAATAGCTGTCACCTATAATGTTTCCTCTGTTTATTTCATTATTCTAAATTCAGATAAAATTACCAGCAGGATCTGGGTACTCTTTTACCCACATTTATGTATTCTATAGCTCTTAGTGGTGCTGCTCACACTTTTAATGTTAATGTGAGGAACTTAAATCTACCTTCATGCGTCATGTTTAAGCCTTTGTGGATTGAGCAGGGAAATCTCTGCTGTGCTGTTACTTCTTCACACTTCAGTCTGAGACCAAGTGATCTTCATAAAATCAGTAGAAACAAAAAAAAACTCCCTTTTCCAATACAGTGAAACAGTCAGCAACTCAGAAAATCTCCTGCTGCACATTATAAAGCAGCACACAAAACAGTGATGGATGGAATGCTTGAATTATTCTCAGCCACTAGTAATTACTCAGGCCGCATCTCAATCCATTATTTTGCACATCACGCCATCTCAGTTTGAACCAGCCATATGCAAATCAGCTTGAAGCCTGCTCCAATATGGAGCAGTCCCTCCTGAAGTGCCAGGCAAGTTCTTCCCAGAACTGGAGCACAAGCAATCCAAGATTAGTTTCGCCCTTATTAGGGGGTCATCAGTCGGCTATAGCTGGACTCCAGTGGCACAGTGTGCAGGGGCCCACATTTGGGCATACTTGTCCACTTAGGACATTGCACAGACAAGTGAAAAAAAAGGGATGGATGAAATGCTAGAATCACCCCGTAGGGAACTGCCCTCCTTGGCATGGCTACCCCCATTTTCTGCCTGTTGTCAGAATGTTTGACTGGGTCTACTGGGTTCCTGCTAACCAGGACCCCAGTAGGTTTTTGCTCTCCTCTAAACTGAGGCTCTTTCTTCCCACAATTGGCATACTGTCCCCTCATGTAAGTCCCTAGTATATGGTACCCAGGGCATTGGGGTTCCAGGGGCTCCCTATGGGCTGCAGCAGTTATTCTGCAGCAGGCCTGCCATTGCCATCTTGATTCTAGGGTTGGCAAGAAACTCTGGGAGCATCTGAGTGGCCAGGTCAGGTGACGTCAGAGCCCCCCTCCTGATAGGTGCTTACCTAGTTAGGTGACCAATCCCCCCTCCTCCCTTTCAGGGCTATTTAGGGTCTCTCTCTTGGGAGGGTTCTCAGATTCAGCTTGCTAGATTCCAGCAGGACTCCTCTGCAACCTTTACTTCTACTTCTGGCCTCTGGAACTGCAACTGGACCCTCCAGGAACCTACAAGCTGCAGATCCACGAGGAAGACTCTTCTGCAACATTGTATCCAGAGTTCCTGCCAGCTTTGCAACAGTTTCCTCGCCGTGCGTCCTCAGAAGAAAGCAACTCTTCATCCTGCACAAGGAGAAGGAATTTCCCTTGGAGTCAAGGAGCCACTTCACTGCAATCACAGGTACCTACAAGCGACAAACTGCTGCATGGATCCCCTCCCCTGCTGAGCTGCATGGATCCTGCATCACGGGTGGTGGTCCAGAGTAGTCCTCTTGGTCCTCTCCGCCAGCTGTCCAACTTTGGTGGAGGTAAGCCTTTACCTTCCCATGCACGACAGGACACCTGTGCACCACGTCACTTGCAGCTGCAAAGGCTTGTTTGCATTTCCTCCAAAGAATCTTCAGGCGATGTGCAGCTCCAGTCCCCAGAACTCCTTCCTGCAAATCCCAGCCTCCTGCATGGTTCTCCTGCGGCGTGGGATCCACTTTTGTAGTGCTGCGTGGGCTTCTTCTGTGATGTCTGTGTCCCCGTCCTGTGGAACTCCTGTGGATTCTGCGATGTTGAGGGTTCCTTGTGACTCCCCCTCCTGGGCCTTGCTTGTGCCCGGCAGCTCCTCTTTTCCACAAACCATGAGTTTGCCTTTGCCAAGGCTTGTTGGTGAAAATCCTGCCCGACACCCGTCTGCAATCTTCCTTCTGGCGTGGGTCATCTCTGCATCCCTCTGGGACTCATCACAGAGTCCTGGGCTGCAGTGCTGACCTGTTCTTCAGAACTGTCAACCAACTTCTGCATCCACAGCTGGGTGAGTAGTACCTCCTACTCCTCCTGGACTCCACTGTGACTCTTGGACTTGGTCCCCTCTCTCCACAGGTCTTCTTTCTTCAGGAATCCACCGCTGGTTTTCTTGCAGTTTTCTCTGGATGTCTTCTTTCCCTCCTTTTGGGTGGTTTGGAGAAAATCCAGTGTTTTCCTCCTACATTCCGTCGCTGGGGGGTACTGTGTTACTTACCTTTGTGGTTTTCTAATACCCCCAGCTCCTCTCCACACATTTTACTTACCTAGATGGAGGTACCTTGTTCGCATTCCATTTTTTTTTTTTTTAAATATATGGTTTGTGCTCCCCCTAGGGTCACTATTGGTTATTATTGTTTGCACTGTTTTCTAACCTTCTCTATGCCTATTTCTGATTGCTAGTGTATATATTTAGTGTATAGTGATGTGATAACCTGTGCCAAAAATAAAGTACCTTTATTTATTGTACAACTGAGTGCATGTCTCCTAGATAAGCCTTTGGCTGCTCATCCACAGCTACCTCTAGAGAGCATGGCTTCTAGACACCGCCTGCACTTCACTAAGGGGGGGATTCCTGGACCTGGTATAAGGTGTAAGTACCTTGGGTACCCACCACACACCAGGTCCGCTTCCTACACACCCTCAACCACTGATAATTACTTGGGCCGCAGCCGAGTCTATATCTAATACACCCCTTCTGCCAAGTCAGTCAATTATCTCCATTTAGTTCTCACTAAATACTCCAACTGTTCAATAAGACCATACTGCTCAAGCGGGTGTGGTAAGAGTTGTCTTTGTTTCTATGTTGAAACCTAGACTTCCTGCGCTGGCGGTCTATAAAAGCCTCCTGCTGTTCTAGGGTTGACATTAGGCAATTTACCTTCATCTTGAAATATTAACTCCGTAACCAACGCCAGGCACAGTATTGCCATCATTTCTCTTATGTTTGGTGTTACGACATGCTTCCTCAGCTACAATTGCAGCTTCCTGCTTCTCCAGCTTTGAGGTATCTCCTTTTCACTGTTTTTTACATTATGATATCTTGTTAGGGTCTTAACCTACATTTTGATTAGTATTTTCTTCCAGCCAAACAAACTAAATAACAGAAAGATTAGGTGTTATACCCTCCAATTTTACTGGGAACAGCAGCACAATGTCCCTCCCAGCTTCATTCATTTTTCTTCTTTTACTCAGAAAGAATGATTGTTTTTATTTTACTGAAGCTGTGCAATCTGGAAATGTCCTCACTGTGCTGTTGGCCACTTTGAAAGCATTTGAATCTTCTGTAAAATCATGTCACAGTCACAACACGCAAGTCACTACTGGTGCAGACGCAACCTCAGCAGTAGGCGTCAAGCTGGCAGTCCGTGCGCTGAACAGCACATAAAACTCAGACAGGGATGGTAGCACCACCACTTCATTCAGGGAATGACAAGATGGATGAGAAAGGATCCCTCAGGACCAATCTGGAGTAATCTTGACCTAATCGGTGGCATGCCGAACTTCTCAACTTCATGCTTTGGTTCATTGCAAAGCAGGTTCTTTTCTTTCATGATTTTGCTGGTGAACGCAAATATGCCCCCTCCCCACCAAAACGTGTCCAGGCATGCACTGCCTTCAGGACTACGCAATACCCTGTTATATATCAGCCGATCTCTCCTCTTTAGCGCTGGCTCCCTTAACTACCATCTACTTCTCTACTATCACTTTTAATTCTCTTACCTTTGCTAGCATGCACTACGTGCCAGCTTCTGCCATGCCTCCGCAGTATCATTCGATTTCATCTTGTCAGTCTGCTGCCTGTGTGCTACACCTGACACTAGTTCAAATGTTTCACAGCAGTCATAGCATCCTCTACTTTGTTTCAGATGACAGTCACATTTAACACTTTAAATCAAGCAACATCTTTTTAGAAGTCAACAGTAAGTAACTGGTGACAGAGTGATAGTTCACCTTGGAGCAATCACCAGTGACTGACAGTTCTCTTGAATCTCCACTGGTTGATCTGTTCTGAACAGATTACAGCAAAGCATTAAAAAGGTAAGTTAGGGTGGCCATCAGGAAGCTCTGAAGACTTGCGTCCTCCACTGTCTACTAACCACATCAACGCACGTGGCTCCCTACAGATGTGTGGTGAGTGCCACTGGGATGGTGACCCTGTTACATCTTGATGGTGGTCTCAGTTTAAACTGCTTAATTACCTGGGATATTAAAATACTTACAACGCTCATGGTTTTTGATGAGGTGTCAAGAAACTAGGTGCAGAGGCATTATATTGTAAATTGGAATTATAATGTAGCTGTTGACTTTTCAAAGTTAAAACTAAATTGCACAATAAATGAATACTTGGAAGGGCAAATTATGTGTAACACAGCAATCTTGAAATTTCAAGGGTGGCATTGTGCCAGGCATAAGAAAAATGGCACAAATTAATAAAATAAAGGCTCCAAACTGGGGCACCGGCATGACTGACCCAATTATATGTGCAAAAGAAGTTTACTTCCTGGACAGAAAACATTTCACAAGTACACTGTGCCACAATCTGGATGAATATATTTGATTAGTGTATGATGTGGTAGATTATTATTGCAATTTGCCTTCTGTTTATTACAGGTATTTTTATCTCTCAAATGTAGTCACACGGGAAGCTGCATGTTTTACATGAAAAAAGTTGAGAACAAAACAGGATAATAACAAGGTCTAGTTGCAGATACAGAAGTTCTTCAATCTGAAGACTTAATGAATGAGGTGCGACTTGCCACTAGCAACACTTAATTATCCACATGTTAAGTAGGCTGAGGCACAATGGTGTGTGATACATGCCATTCCTAATTTGCTTCTTGACTCTGCTTCAAGCCTGTGAAGGTCAAATAGAACAAACAAGTTGTGATCCACTTTCTTTGCTCCCTTCACAGGACATATTTCTGCATCTATAAAAGTGCTGCAATGGGCTAGGCAGATTTGGGAAGGTCCACTGGTAGAACAATGCCACAGTCTAGGTGTGAGGACAAGGGCATGAAAGGGTAATCGGACGTCTGGTGAAGAATAGTAGGTTTGAGTTTTGTAACAAAGAATGTGGAAAGTGGCTGCTTGAAGCTAGGAAACAGGAGATCACATGGTCAATCTCTAGTTAACAAGATATAATGATGTAGTAAAAAGATAATGATGGGAGAAGTAAGCCTAAGCAAATTGACTATTGTGTATTATAAACAAATATGCAAAACCTCAAATGCATTAGTGGCAAAGGCTCTGAATTTAATCAAAACATTTACTAGATGCAAAGGTCCTGCGTGAACCCTATTTAGACCATCATGCTCTTGTTTAATTTGCCCTCCATACAATTCAAAAACTCTGCAACAATAGAATTTAATAACAAGCAGGGCTGAAAGCCAGCAGTGGACGTCAACACTGGTACCTCTTCACTCATCAGCACCATGGAGGGTAATATCTTGGTTCAGCATTTGAGAGGCACAGCAGGATAGATTCTGGGCCTAAACAATTAATCTCTTTTCATATCAGAAAGGGAACAGATGGTAAAACTTCAAATTCTCTCAAATGCCTCCAACATGATTTGTGGAGATTTGTAGAGATTCTCAATCACCTCTTTTCCTATTCAATATTTATCTGAAACTTCTTAAAGGAGGACCTTGAATGTCAGTGATACACACAACATTAAGATCCTTTAAAAGCTGAAGAATTCTAAACAGAATGCATGTCTCCCTTTCTTCCTACCTATGAAACATGGATCAAAATTTTCCTAAAATCCAATTTTGGAAAACCTAGATTTTCATCACTAAAACCAGGGGTAGGGTAATTGGCCCCATGGTCAATGCTTGCCTTGTAAACAGAAGTGCCCTAGACCTGGGAATTACAAAATATAAGCTATCTCTAACTCAAAAAACACAGAAGCCAGGTGAGCGTCAATCAGCCAGCCTAAAAGAAAAATGTACCGTGGCTTATATTTCATAAAGGCATTCACTTAATACCACTAGTGAGGAGGGTGAAATACAAATGCCTCTGCAAGATAAGATGGAAACCACCTCAGGGTATATTGTAGGCAAAGTCTCATTAAATCATAATGATGTAGTGCAAAAAAAAAAAACATTAACCAAAGGAGGAACAAGAAATAAATCTGCTGTTTTATACACTGCTACTATAGCTCAACCTATGCGGATTTTAGAATTGATTTGTGTATTAGAGTACCTATTCCCCACATCCTGTTTATAACACCAAGTTCTGATGACAATTCACAGACTAATGCATAAAGGACAGTTTCTAGGATATGCACAGTTTATGGTTTTAGGTGTGTTTATACTTTAGTAACATTCCATTTAATTTATTTGAGTAGCAGTCAGTCGAGAAGCCTTTTTCATCTTCAAGAGGTTTTCAATCTTGAGAAAAGTAGCAAGTGTAAGAACAAAAGCTTGACGGATCACCAAGAGCAACAATGGAAAAAATTGCACATCAGTAAGCAAATACATCAGCATAATAAAAAGATCTGGACGGAAACTGAATACTGTGTGCCAAGTGTCCAAAACTCCTCATACTTTGAGGTGGAGCAGTGTGATTTTGGTTGCACCTCTACATGATACAGAAGTGACTACAAAAATAGTAATCATCATATATACTGTGTGCTTTAACCTTATTAAGTAATGTGGCGCATCAAAAAGTATTATTGAAGGTGCATTCACTGTAGAAACTAGTGTTTTAATTTATACATGTGCGTTCTGATATTCAGTTTTAACGTGAAGATTGTAGTTTACATTTGTATTTCAAAGTATTTCATTTTATTGATGATTAATTGCTTATGCCTGAATTTATCCTAATAGTATGCATACAATTATAACAGTGTTAAGAGTGCGCATTAGATGGGGCTTGTTAAGTTAGCATGAACAGGCCCTCATTTTAACTCGTGAAATGTGTTCTTACTTTGCATGATTTTCCTTTTTCGTTGCATGTTTCTGATTGCTTAGCTAGTGAAAGGAGTATTTTGTATTGGTAGGTCGGGGCAGGAAGACCTTCATGTTGCGAGTATGATCCACGAGAAGGAGAAATAATTGGGTATCAGATGACATATTCAGAATGTATGGATGTACTGGAACATTCCACATTGATTTAGTGTTCACACTGTTAGAGTTGCAACAGAATTCTCCAAGACTCTAAGAGGTGCTGACCTCTTAGATCACTTGTGCTTACGGTGAATAGTTTCATGCCAACGTTGGATTCTATATTTCTGAAAGACTTCTACTGAAGTGTTGCAATGCTGACACCTACCTTGCTTTGTCCAGAGAGGCTTAAATCAGGCACTATTAATCTAGAACCCTAGCTAGATGTTTCTTTTTTTGGCTGAAAATAAAGATATCTGAATTATTTTGTAGAATGGCAATTATTTCTTATTTTTTTGCATTGCTGCAACTGTGACCTCTACTAAGACGATTAAACTTGTTTCAGCGTTTCAGCTTATTGATTTTGATTTTATATCTGTATAAGCTGGTTTTGATATGCTCATATATTGGAGTGGTTAATTTGTAATAAATCGAATAATCTTCAATATCAATTCCTGGTCCTCTGTGTAGCCAAATGGGCTTCACAGACTTGTAAATGTGGATTTGATACTAAATCTTTTGTCCATCAACACACTGAAAAAGATCCACAAAAAGACCGACCACCTCTTCCATACGCGCTCCTGCAGTGGGAAAGCTAACACTCTACTGGAAACAGTACATAGCAACTGGATCAAAGAACTAACAATCCCCATTTCATTGCAGTTCCTCCAGAGGTGGAGCAGGCCACTTCAAACACATTTATAAAAAAAATGCACAAAGAAAGACAAGTTATTTTCGGTTAGGACAAGAGTACTTTGATTCAATGCTAGAGCCTCATCAGTATGAAGAAACCACATGTTGCCCTGGTAAACCTTGACATGTTACAAACTAGTGTTAGCACAAATCGTTCTCAGAAGCTACTGTATAAGAAAAATCCAGACAAACCATTAAAAAAAAAAAAAAAAAAAACATTTTCTGTTAGTGTATCGTTACACTACTAATCAACAGGTTAATGAGATGCTGCTTCAAGAATTACTTTTCAGTTATTTGTGGGCGATCCATTAGTGAGAAAGCCCAGATTCAGCAGAATATAAATGTTTTATGCTTGAGTATTACTAACCGACCCAAAATCTTTATATACAGAAAGAAAACAATGTTACCTGATTGCTTTTTTTTGGATGAGGTAGTTTCCGCAGTCTTTGATTTCTTTATTTTTGTTGCTTTGTCATTGATCTTTTGCCTTGGCTACAAAGAGAATAAAAAAAGAAAGAAAAACGAGAATCACTGGAAGCCCACTGAGTACTGTTGTAATTCTGATAGAAAAAAAAAGGTAACACTAAACGTGATACTTTTTTCCTAGGAGCATTTGCATTGCCCCACTTTCATCTGGTATATATGTCTAAAGAGTTTGGAAGCACTCCACCAAACCACAATTTTTGACTTTCAGGTGTGTCTTCGTTTGTAGACCTATTTATTACACAAGTGCATTCCGACCCTTGTAGTTACATTCCAAAACTCTCCTACTACACCACAACTGCATCCAGGCCTAAGCTACATAGTTCATATTATTAAACAGAAAGGCATTGTGTTTTATGAAATTTCTCATGGGGTAATACATTTCCTTACATTTTGCTCAAACGCAACTTCTTACTGCCACTACATTTACACATATAATCTGTTAAAATAACACTGACATTTTAATTCCTTACATCACAGTAGAGGTATTCCACTTTGATTTGGTTCCGAGAGGCGCAGCATTGCCAGTTTAAAAGTAGATTGTGTATTCCAAGAGAATGAAAAATGAAGACGCATTGGCAACGCCAATCGGTCTGGCCTTTCACAATAACTAGTTACCTCAAGTAATGACTAGATATTTTTTTCGAGTCAGTAAAAAACAGTGCAAAGTCTTTAACAATACTGCAGCCCTTCAAAACTTTACAAGATGTACCTCTTATGTCAGAAACATCTACTTCACAAGTCTGTGACAAACCTGCAATAACTCACTTTGTTACCAAATGTCCACCTTGAGTAAGATGCAACTGCTTGAAACGTCCTAAACAAAGTTGAGCTGTGTGGCATCAACATAAAAATGGGACTATCCACTTTTGCTGCTCTAACTGCGTTTGATTTCAGTAGGATAAGTATGTGTCAATGGTGGTACATGCTGATGAATTAATATTGAAACTTTTAATAAATGCCTTGTTACTGTTAAGATAACCAGGGGCCAGATTTACTAAGATTTTGTGCATGCTGTGTTATGTTATATAAAGGAAGGCAGCAGTAATGTGCCACATTTACAAATACGGCGTATTTCTGCTACCACCTAGCTATGGCACACTTTTGGCTGTCTAGTGCAACCTCAGGCACCTTTGTGCCATGCTGCAAGGGTGCCTGTGTTACCGGCAGAATTGTTTTTGCACAAAAACAGTACTTTGAAACAATTTCCTCATATGTGTGCTGCAGAATGTAGAACACAGAGAAAAAGGAAGTAACTAGAAGAAATAAACATATTTCTTCTTCTGCCTGAGCAGGGAGGTACGCCATTTTCACACAATTCAAGGTTTTCTGACCTTAGTGAGTCTGGGACTGTCAAAAACCTCTGGGTGGATGCATGGGAACATGTTGCATTACATTTCATTACTAAGTCACTCAAGGCCATGCAATCAGCCATTGCATGGCTATGTAAATCCAAGTTAAGGACTTGTGTGGACTTGCGCCATTCAAGGACAACCAAGTCCTTATTAAACCTAGGCCCTAGTTTATGCAGCAATCACTTGTTAAGTCTAGTGCCTTCTACCAGATTGGTGAAACATTTTTTTTCTAGTACCACTATATGTCCCAGTTGTAGGACAAAGCAAGATTAATGATATTTGGTGGTGGGGGAGGGAAGAGTATTGGACAATTTTTCACAACATTTTGAAAACCAGTTGGCCACTTTCTTCAGCCTTTGCCTGGAATGATTCGACATGGCGCGCTGGACAAAAAAAAACAAATGGGGGAAGGGCAGAGAAGATGTGCCCCAAAATGTCCCCCCTGCCCCAATGCAGTTTTCCACAGTGAGTTCAGATCCGACTACAACCTGAACTGCTGGACAGAATCAAGCCAAATGTGGCAACAAGCAAGATGTTGCTCCAGAAAGATCTTTTTTCTAATTTGGTGTAAATCTGTTCAGTAGTTTTGGAGTTATCACAGAAAAAAGATTTATGTACATCAAGAGAGGCGGATCCACCGCAGATCCACAAGCCAACAACAGCAATGCCATGACTGGCTGCCCGAAACCTGAGAGCAAGGTTGTGGGCACTATTTTGTGTATCAGCGCTCTGTCCCAGGTGCGCCATTGGACTGATGGAAGGGGTCTCTGAGGGACCCCTCATGGGCATGTGAGGATTCGCTGATCCAACGTGGGCTCTGAGTGCTCCCCGTGTGAATCCACTGATCCAGAACACAATCTAAAAAACATACACCCACTCACAGACTAAAACACAACCACACAGCCACTCCGACCCATAAAACAACTCAAACCCACTCACAAACCCACACAGCCACTCATACACCTAACTCAAAGACCCACACCAATGGGCTGGCTGCATGCAGACGGGTTGGCTGCAAGGACTGGCCGCAGGCCATGCCCTGCAGCCAACTCCCTGCTGCACACAGCCAAAGGTCTTCCTTGGCAGCGGGTGGATTAACGTATGGTAATTAAACATTACTTTACGTTAAAAAGAACCCTAGTTATTCATACTGGAAAAAAAAACTAAAGTTACAGGGACGTTATAATTAGGAAATAGAAGAAAGAAACCTTAGCAATTCTCCCAAAGGTTATAGGGGCGTTATAGTTGGATTCCGATTTGACACACAAAACAAAAGAAATGCAGCAGTTTCTTATCTCAAGCAACTATAACTCATGCCCTAAGGTAATTAGAATTCACGCCCTAGCCATGCACAGCTAATTACCCCACATATTACATTAGTCATGACATTGTCTAGGACATTGATAATATCACAGGAACAATTGCAATAAAATTATTGATGAGAAACCTGTGCATAGTGGGGGTGAGAGTTATACTTCGCTTGGAGCATGAGTTATAGTTTCTTGAGATAACTATAACTGCTGAATTTCTATGGTTTTGTGATTGTAAAATCTGAACCTAACTATAACGTCCTTATACCCTTTGGGTTTTTTTCTGTGAATATATATTTGTTACTGGGTGTCCCTCACAAGGCAAATGGATATTTTTTCATGAAGGTGCAGTTACACAAGTCCTTGCTAGATGTCCTCCACAAGTCAGCAGTAAAAGCATTGAAATATTTTCATGAAGCTGCAGTTCCACTTCTTGTTAAATAGACGTCCAGCTTAAGTCAGAAGCAAATGCCTTAAATGGCATGTACCACGCTGAGGTGTGACTTTGGAATATAAATTTTGTAAGTATGGTTTTGCTATTTTATTCATTTCTGCTGGTTTTCCATAAGAGTAATTGTTTTCCAAAAGCCGTTTCATAATTAGTTAAAATTACAGATTTCAATACATATCTTGAAGTTTATGATCATAACATTTATTATATTTTGTTGGGCTGTTTAGGTTTCAGTGAGTATAAGCTTTGTTCATTTTAAAACTAGCGTTTTCTGCAGATTGGTAGTGCTCATACAACATTCCAATGGGTGAAATGCAGTTCCACAAGTAGTTACTAGAGGGCTGTCTCAAGTCAAATACAAGTGGTCGAAATGTCAATCACAACCCTTTGAGTTGGGTATGGCGTCAACCGGGAAATCTTTTTTATACACAGTAACTACTTTAATGACTTTTGCTCTTTTTCAGTAGGCTAAATAAACCAAAGATGGTTTACAGTGGGGAATGAACACTATAATTTACAATATATGTCTTGAGAGTTATCAAAATAGTTGATGTAACTCTACGATGCGTAGGGACGATCAGTTATTGGGAAGTTGAAGTGCCTAACAATTTCTATTTTTTTTTTTTTTTTTTTAGGTCTGAATGGCAAAATGCAGTCAAAGTGGAGGCATCCAATGGCTGGAAGGCTGGTCTGCTAATCTATACCTTCTGCTGGGGTGTGAGGGAATATACCTTGAGTGACATTTTAACAGACTAATGCTAAAAGTGTTGATTGAGAGCCCCTACTTATGTATGCATTTCCTGAATTATATTGTTTGGAAAACATGAGGCTGCCAAGATCGTTAGGCCAGATATAAAAAGCACTTCATGCAGTACTATGGCAAGCACATCCAGAGTTCAATGGTTGTTTGGGGGTTTTTCCCCCCAAAGAGACTAAGAGCCTGTTACGATTAACTTTGCATCTAGACAGAAGTTACAGAAAGGCTAGTTATAAAGAGGTAATCTTAAATGACTGTGGCATTGCTGGTTACTATACATGAATCTGTATGTTAAGGGTAGGTGTCACAGTGTGCAGAATATAAGTGCAAGATGGAAACTCTTTTGTGCCCTCTGCAAGATATGTGGAAACAATCAAACATGGTAAAATTCAAAGTTGTCAAAGAATAGGATGACAGGCGTCTCAACAAACGGAGGCAAGTGCAATGTCCAGACCACAGCTATTTCTATAGCTAGTCTGAACTCTCCTGCCATGGAAGAGTAGGCCTCTGCAACGGATATGCTTTTCTATTTACTGTATTTTAGTGAGACACTGAGCCGTATATGCAGACATCAAAAAGTTCCGGATAATTGTGTTACTTACAAAATTAATGTGTGTTCGCAATTATTAGGAAAGTCTGTTAAATGTCTTATGAAGAGGGCAGGCAGGAAGTCCACTAGATCCATATAAATTGAATACTGCATTACAATTGTGTAAATGAAAATAATGCTCAACGTGAATGTTCAGTGCCAACTACCAAAGTCATGAGTTAATCTACTCAACTTTTCATGTGGTTCCTGTCTGAACCTAACCCTTTAGCAGACCAATGAACTGACAATGTGAACAATACAACTTGCCATAAAGGAATAGAAAGAAGCCCTAAACGTCCCCCCGGAGTCCCAAAGAGCATAGAAGGAATAAACACCTTTTAGCCTGAAATTCTTTGCAAGGATTGAATTTTATTTTAGCCCCAGACAGCAATAAGCGTGCACGTGTTGTGGGCCCTAGTGCTGTAACATCAATATCATATCTTAAATATAGTCACTTTTTTTTTTGTAATTATAACTGCAAACTTAAGACCGTCTTGCAGCACCACAAACCTCAAACAATCATAAATGCGTACTATCTGACTATCAAAGAAGTCAAGTAACTCATGTAAGGGCACTTTATTGCACATGGTTCTGCTACCATCACAAATAACACTAGTTCAGCGAGGGTTTATCTTTAAGCTCCACAGGGTTCATTCTACTGATAGGGATGTACATGCACTGCCCACAGGATCTTCCGTTTTAGACCTAATTTGTTGATGGGTGGGTAAGCTCACACCTGGAACAACAAATATACCACACGCCATTTTTTTTTTTTTGTCATTCACACAGGTTTAGTCTCAGACTATATTAACATTAAAAAGGACAATGTGTTTTCAGGCTAAGCAAGCTGTTAATCAGTATGGGAAACAACTGAAAGGGCACTAGTTGCCTTATTTTAGTTGAGAACTGGATCTATGTCTCGAATAAATTTTATTTTTTCATTTAACACACCCTACTGACATAGTAATATGTACACAGCGCAGCATCTCTCATCCAGGGCAGAATAAATATGATCACATCAACCCACCCTGAGGAACTCCATTGGCTCCCTCAGCTAACTTGCACCATATTCAAAACCAGATGCATCATTTACAAAGCCATTATGACCAGCATCCACCCCTCTAAGGGAGCAAGACCAAGAAAGCAGGCCTTTTCCATCTATGCACCAAGGATCTGGAACATCATCGCTATGTCCATTAAGACTGCCTAAGTGCTGCTTCAATTTAGGAAACAGTTTAAGACACCTCACTAAATAAAACTACATCACAATGCATTAAGTCTACTAACCGACTACCCTCCCTAACTCGTTGACATTATGCTAGACATCACACCTAAGAATCCTGTGACACCTCTTGAGAATTTCCACAACACTACCAGTTGTCAGCATCCCATGGAAAGGAAAATGTTCCCCCTGCAGAGTGCACATAGAGGTGGGTGACAGCAAAGTTTTGTCAATATATACAAGCAATTAACTTCTCTACAGCCAATGAGAGGAAAAACACGGACCAGGAAAGGATCCTTAAAATAACCAACCATTCAGTACAATTTCCATCCGTTTCCATTCCAGTAACTACTGTGCAGATCTGAGAGACCAGGATGGCCTGGATCATTTGGTATTCAAGGCTAGCACAACGTTTATATTTTTTCAGGATTTTCTAGTCACAAATACTTTAACTTTCCATGCACAAACACCAACACCTCCTTTAGAAAACACAGTTTATGTTAAAGACCTTGGTCACTCATAAAAATCGAAGCACAAGTGTAGCTCTTCAGCACCCCGAGAAACCGCACAATTGTTAAGCGATGTAAATAACCTGATGCAGTCTTAGGAATAGCAAGCACTGTGCTTTTAAACTAATTGATAATAAAGGGATGGGTTGAGTACAAGTAAACACAAAAATTAGAGAATTACATGGTGGTAAAATCGGAACTTTGAAGGTCAGAGTTCCATCACTGTTGGGGACACTGTCCCTGATTTTTCTGTGACATCCCTGATTTTCCTGATATGGATAACTGCATAACAAAAAAACGAATTGTTCGTTATACATGAACTGGGCAATGAAAACACTAGCAGGAGCGTATAGTATTCAATTGTGTTCCATCAAAAATAAAACTTCATATACTAGACAATTCTACGTACAATTTGATAAATTGTTGTTGCTCCATTCACACGGTCCAATTACTGTGACATGCCAATATCTCAAGTGAAGTTCCAAGTTCTAAATTCTGCATTCTTACAAAGATTTTTATGTCATTGTTCATCCGCTATAAGCAACTTGGATCAGGAATAAAAGGCAATATATCTATACATCTCTATATCTATATCAATACAGGGAGTGCAGAATTATTAGGCAAATGAGTATTTTGACCACATCATCCTCTTTATGCATGTTGTCTTACTCCAAGCTGTATAGGCTCGAAAGCCTACTACCAATTAAGCATATTAGGTGATGTGCATCTCTGTGATGAGAAAAGGGGTGTGGTCTAATGACATCAACACCCTATATCAGGTGTGCATAATTATTAGGCAACTTCCTTTCCTTTGGCAAAATGGGTCAAAAGAAGGACTTGACAGGCTCAGAAAAGTCAAAAATAGTGAGATATCTTGCAGAGGGATGCAGCACTCTTAAAATTGCAAAGCTTCTGAAGCGTGATCATCGAACAATCAAGCGTTTCATTCAAAATAGTCAACAGGGTCGCAAGAAGCGTGTGGAAAAACCAAGGCGCAAAATAACTGCCCATGAACTGAGAAAAGTCAAGCGTGCAGCTGCCACAATGCCACTTGCCACCAGTTTGGCCATATTTCAGAGCTGCAACATCACTGGAGTGCCCAAAAGCACAAGGTGTGCAATACTCAGAGACATGGCCAAGGTAAGAAAGGCTGAAAGACGACCACCACTGAACAAGACACACAAGCTGAAACGTCAAGACTGGGCCAAGAAATATCTCAAGACTGATTTTTCTAAGGTTTTATGGACTGATGAAATGAGAGTGAGTCTTGATGGGCCAGATGGATGGGCCCGTGGCTGGATTGGTAAAGGGCAGAGAGCTCCAGTCCGACTCAGACGCCAGCAAGGTGGAGGTGGAGTACTGGTTTGGGCTGGTATCATCAAAGATGAGCTTGTGGGGCCTTTTCGGGTTGAGGATGGAGTCAAGCTCAACTCCCAGTCCTACTGCCAGTTCCTGGAAGACACCTTCTTCAAGCAGTGGTACAGGAAGAAGTCTGCATCCTTCAAGAAAAACATGATTTTCATGCAGGACAATGCTCCATCACACGCGTCCAAGTACTCCACAGCGTGGCTGGCAAGAAAGGGTATAAAAGAAGGAAATCTAATGACATGGCCTCCTTGTTCACCTGATCTGAACCCCATTGAGAACCTGTGGTCCATCATCAAATGTGAGATTTACAAGGAGGGAAAACAGTACACCTCTCTGAACAGTGTCTGGGAGGCTGTGGTTGCTGCTGCACGCAATGTTGATGGTGAACATATCAAAACACTGACAGAATCCATGGATGGCAGGCTTTTGAGTGTCCTTGCAAAGAAATGTGGCTATATTGGTCACTGATTTGTTTTTGTTTTGTTTTTGAATGTCAGAAATGTATATTTGTGAATGTTGAGATGTTATATTGGTTTCACTGGTAATAATAAATAATTGAAATCGGTATATATTTTTTGTTTGTTAAGTTGCCTAATAATTATGCACAGTAATAGTCACCTGCACACACAGATATCCCCCTAACATAGCTAAAACTAAAAACAAACTAAAAACTACTTCCAAAAATATTCAGCTTTGATATTAATGAGTTTTTTGGGTTCATTGAGAACATGGTTGTTGTTCAATAATAAAATTAATCCTCAAAAATACAACTTGCCTAATAATTCTGCACTCCCTGTATTTATATATCACTTTCCCCAGAGTACATCTGCTTGTGGCATGTTCTGCTGCAGATTCACATGCTGTGCATTAGTCCACCATCTAGTGTTGGGCTCAAAGTGTTACAAGTTGTTTTTCTTCGAAGAAGTGTTTGAGTCACGGGATCGAGTGGTGACTTCTCTTCGGTTCCATTGCGCATGGGCATTGACTCCATTGTTAGATTGTTTTCCCACAGAGGGTAAAGGAAGGTGTGATAGAGTATATAGGTATAAAGTAAGAGATGTCCATGCAAATGTAAATGTATATACATATGTACAAATGTTTGTAACTTAAACGACTACAGGCTTCCGGGGAGGAGGGAGTGTGCATGTGAATCTGAACGAACAGGTGTACACTGGGTAAGTGACATTTTCCGTTCAATGGCATGTGTAGCTGCAGATACACATGTTGTGCATAGACTACAAAGCAGTTTGTCCTCCTATAAATTAGCGGTGGTCAGCCTGTAGGAGCTGAAGTTGTTTGAAATAATGTTCTTAGAACAGCTTGACCTACTGTGGCTTGTTGTTGTGATAATACGTTTACACAGTAGTGTTTAGTGAATGTATGTGGTGTTGACCATGTGGCTGCTTTACATATTTCAGCCATTGGTATAGTCCCTAAAAAAGCCATTGTTGCACACCTTTTTACCTTGTAGAATGTGCTTTGGGAGTAACTAAAAGTTGTCTTTTTGCTTTAATATAGCAGGTTTGGATGCACCTTACAATCCATCGTGCTAAACCTTGTTTTGATATAGGATTGCCTGTATGAGGTTTTTGGAAAGCTACAAATAGTTGTTTAGTCTTTCTAAACGGTTTGGTTCTGTCTATATAGTACATTAAAGCTCTTTTGATGTCTAATATATGTAGAGCTCTTTCTGCCACAGAATCTGGCTCTGTGAAGAAGACTGCCAGTTCCGCTATTTGAGTTATATGAAAAGGTGATACAACTTTTGGTAGAAATTTTGGGTTTGTTCTTAGTACAACCTTATGTTTGTGTACTTATGTTTGTGTTTTTCAAGAGTAAAGGCTTGGATTTCACTTACTCTTAAAGAAGTAATTGCCACTAGGAAGGCAACTTTCCATGATAGAATCTGAATTTGGCACAAGTGCATATGCTCAAATGGAGGTCCCATAAGTCTTGTAAGCACTATATTTAGATTCCAAGAAGGCACTGGTGGTGTTCTGGGTGGAATGATGCATTTTAAACCTTCCATGAAAGCTTTAATGACAGGAACACTAAATAAAGAACTATGTTGTTTATTTTGTAAATATGCTCAAATTGCAGTAAGATGACTTTTTATTGAAGAGAATGCTAAGTTTGATTTTTGTAAATGAAATAAATAACTACAATATCTTGTATTGATGCTGTAAGAGGGTCTATATTTTTAGATTCACAGTACTATACAAATCTTTTCCATTTGTTTGCATAGCACTGTCTAGTAGAGGGGTTTCTTGCTTGCTTAATAACTTCCATACATTCTGATGGGAGTTGTAAATATCCAAACTATGACCTCAGGAGCCAAATTGCTAGATTGAGTGTCTTGGGATTTGGATGCCTGATTTGGCCTCTGTTTTGTGTCAACAGATCTGGTCTGGATGGGAGTTTGGAGTGTGGTGCTACCGACAGATCTAATAGTGTTAATTAATCAATAATAACGGTTGACGTGCCCATGTTGGTGCTATGAGTATCATGTTAAGTGAAGTTTGACGCAACTTGTTGGCTAGAAATGGAAGGAGTGGGAGAGGGGGAAAAGCATATTTAAATATCCCTGACCAATTGATCCATAGAGCACTCCCCTTGGATAAGGGATGTGGGTGTCTGGATGCAAAGTTTTGGCATTGTGTTTTCGCTTGTTGCAAACAGGTCTATGTTTGGCGTTCCCCACTTTTGAAAGTATTTTTCAAGTACTGGAGGATGAAGCTCCCATTCGTGAGTTTGTTGGTGATTTCTGCTGAGGATATCTGCCAACTGATTGTCTATCCCTGGAATGTATTGTGCCAATTGATGAATTTGGTTGTGGATTGCACATTTCCAAATTTTCTGGCCTAGAAGGGACAGTTGGGATGAATGTGTCCCTCCCCGTTTGTTGAGATAATTCATGGTTGTCATGTTGTCTGTTCTGATACGAACATTCTTCTTGTGAGAAGAGGTTGAAAAGCTATGAGTGCTAGAAAGATAGCTAATAACTCAAAGTTGTGTATGTGTAGCTGTTTGTGTTTGACATCCCAATGCCCTTGAATGTTGTGATTGTTTAGGTGAGCTCCCCAACCAATCATTTGTGCATCTATTGTAATTATGGTCTGAGGCACAGGGTCTTGAAATGGCCGCCCTTTACTTAGATTTGTGGAATTCCACCACTGAAGGGACATGTATGTTTGGTGGTCTATCAACACTAGATCTTGAAGTTGACCGTGCACCTGTGACCATTGTTGTGCAAGGCACTGTTGTAAGGGCTGCATGTTTAGTCTTGCGTGTGGAACAATTGCAATACATGATGCCATCATTCCTAAATTTTCATGACAAATCTGACAGTTTATTGTTGATTTGTTTGTGTTTGTGTGATTATATTTTGGAAAGTTTGTATCCTTTGTGGTTTTGGATATTGCTGAGTATTTAGTATTGCACCCAAATACTGTTGTATTTGTGCTGGTTGAAGGTGTGATTTTTGGTAGTTTATTGAGTAAGTGTGTGTAAGGTTGGTATTACATAATGCGTATGATTTTGGCATTGTGTATGACTGCTTGATTTTATTAGCCAATCGTCTAGATATGGAAAGACCTGTATATGTTGTCTTCTTAGGTAGGCTGCCATACTGCTAAGCACTTTGTGAATACCCTTGGCGCTGTTGTTATTCCAAAGGGTAACACTTCGAATTGATAGTGTTTTCCCTGAATGACAAACCTGAGATATTTTGTGTGTTCAGGATGGATGGGTATGTGAAAATACGCATCTTTGAGGTCTTTGAGGTCTAAGGCTGTCATGAAATCTTGTTTTTGTAGTAGTGGGATGACATCCTGTAAAGTTACCATGTGAAAATGTTCTGACCGGATGTAAAGATTGAGGGGCATGAGGTCTAATATTGGCCTGAGGGTGCCATCTTTTTTGGGAGTTAGAAAATATAGTGAATAAACTCCAATTACTATTTGAGACTGGAACCAATTATATTGCTTGTTTGAGTAGTAGAGATTGGACCTCTTCTTCCACCAAGGTTACGCAAACTATCCACTGAACACACAATTCTGTGGATAGTTTGTGTAACCTTGGTGGAATATTTGGAGGAGTGCGTATCAATTCTAGGCAACAGCCATTGCGGATAATTGACAGCACCCAGTTGTCTGTGGTAATATTTTGCCAATTTGTATGGGACGGTTGTAGTCTTCCCCCCACAGGAGAGGTGGAGTGGAAGGAAATGAGGGAAGTCACTGTTTTGGGTGCTGTTGAGGCTGCTTAGAGGCCTGAAATGTCCTTCTATTTTTGGGGTATTGTCCTCTATATGTGCCCCTAAAATAACCATGTTGGTATTGCCGTTGGTAGGTTGGCTTTGTTTGCGAGGTAGATGCCTCGGAGGGCTGTGTTCTGAAACCACCTCGAAACTGAGGTTTACGAAATGACCCCCTATATGGTGCAGAGTAGAGTGCACCGATTGCCTTTGCTGTGTCAATCTTTTTGCAATTTTTCAATGGCTGTGTTTACTTCTGGCCCAAAAATATGTTTTTTGTCGAACGGCATGTTTAACACAGCTTGCTGTATTTCTGGCTTGAATCCAGAAGATCGGAGCCATGCATGTCTGCGTACAGTGACTGCAGCGTTGACACTCCTAGCAGCAGTATCTGCTGCATCTAGGGAAGATCTTATCTAGTTGTTTGTAATGGCTTGCCCTTCCTCCACTACCTGTTTTTGCCTTTTCTGGTGTTCTTTGGGAGATGCTGTGTTATGTCCTGCATCTCGTCCCAATGGGCTCTGTCATAGCGAGCTAATAGTGCTTGCAAGTTGGCTATCCTCCACTGATTTGCTGCCTGGGACGCAACCCTTTGCCCTGCATCACATTTCCTGCTTTCATTATCAGGAGGGGGTGCATATCCTGATGACTGACTACTTGCCCTCTTCCTGGCAGCGCTAAGTACAACAGAAGCAGGAGATACCTGCTAGGTGATATAATCAGGGTCAGAGGGTGCAGGTTTATACTTCTTCTCTATCCTAGGTGTTATGATGCGTGCCTTTACCGGTTCATTAAAGATCTGATCTGCATGTTTTACAATGCCTGGGAGCATCGGGAGGAATTGGTACCTAGAATGTGTTGAGGATAGAGTGTTAAATAAAAAATCCTCTTCTAGTGGCTCTGTATGTATGGCAACACCATGATATGCTGCAGCCCTAGCTATGACTTGATTATAGACAGTACTATCCTCAGGTGGTGATGGTTTAGAGGGATAGCTGTCTGGATCCTTACTTGGAATGGGATCAGGGTCATAAAGATCCCATGGATCAACATTGTCCTGTTGTGAATCGTATGAATGAGTGGGTGACTGCATTGGTGTAGGGCTGGTAGGAAAAGAGGTAGGTAGGTGGGAGAATGAGGGGGAGAGTGAGGAGGAGAAGACTGAGGAGGTGGTTTCTCCTGCTTTGGCATTTTACCTGGAGGCTGCATAGTATCCAATTCCTCCTGGAAAGCTAGCTGTAAGAATTCTTCCTGTTTCCTTATGGATGTGGATCCTAGATTGCCTTTCATCCATAATATCTAAAATTGGTTCTACCTCTAACTCCTCCTTCAGAGGTTTTGTGGCTTTCTTTAAGTCTCTTTGAAAGTCCATGCTCCTCTGTGTATGTTGGCCTTTTCGGCTCCAAAGCAAACTATTTCAGGATCGAAAAAGATGAAGAGGACGAAGGTTTCGGCTCCGAAACTGGCTTTCTGATTTTCGACTCTGAAAATTGGTGTTTACTGGAGTCGGAAACTGAGCTTTTTGTTGTCTCCGATGTTTTCTGAGGAGTGGCCTTTTTCGGTGCCGAACTGGGAGGTCGGTCACCGACAGTCTTTTTTCGGGCCGAGCCATGGCCTTCTGATAGTGGCGTACCCAAGGCTTTGTGTTTTTTCTTTTTTGAGGGTGCAGGGGCAGACGTACTCACATGTTGTCCTGCTGTGACTGGTCTGTCTTTGTCCGATTCCTGCTCTGACTCAGAATCTCGAACTCAGACTGCAGTCTGCATCAAATCTTCCTCTTCTATGACAAGATGTTCCCCGCTCTTCTACGCCATTTTGAGCCTTCTTGCTCTTCGGTCTCTAAGAGTCTTTTTCGATCAGCAGGATCGACAGGCCTCACAGTTTTCTTCCTGATGGTCTGGGGAAAGGCAGAGGTTGTAAACCAAATGCTGGTCTGTGTACGGGTACGGGTACTTCGCGTGGCACCGAGGACAGAATCGGAATGGAGTCCAATCCATGAGGCTTCCACGTGGTCAGCCCGAATAGGCCCAAGTTGGGGGCTTGTGCCCTGAAGGGCGAACAAAGTTGTTTTCCTGACGGTAGTGCTGTGTCGATGGAGGAATATGAACCCGATCGAAACCATAACGATGAAGAGAGAGTTTTAACAAGTTTTCCGAATCGAAATCTTGGAGCGAGAGGAAACACGTCCGAACCAGATGGCGGAAAGAATACAATCTAACAATGGAGTCGATGCCGATGCGCAATGGAACCGAAGCGGAGGAGTCACTCGATCCCGTGACTCGAAAACACTTCTCCGAAGAAAAACAACTTGTAACACTCCGAGCACAACACTAGATGGTGGACTAATGCACAGCATGTTTATCTGCAGCTACACATGCCATCAACTGAATATATATATATATATATATATATATATATATATATATATATATATATATATATATATATATACATACATATACATATATATATATATATATATATATACACACACACACACACACACGATTTTCTTAACATTTTCAAAGGAAAAGCATTCTGTTTCACAAATATTTATAGGATGCAGGCCAGACTTTTGTGCTACGGTTAAACTTTCGGTTCATCTTCTGATGACCAATTGCGGCGGCCTGTGTTGCAAGGTGTTCTTTGGGTTTTCTGCACCTAACCATACGAAATATTAGAAAGGGTGGTATGTATGCTGTTTGCTTCAACTGTGCAACTGGTTGTTGTGCAAAGCGATTCTTTGCTACCGGTTACATTTAGACTCTTTGTAAGTCTTAATTGCTATAATGTTCCTTCCTGTGAATGAGTAGCAATAATGTACAATTAAACCAAATGACATTCACAACAACTTGCATTACAAGCATCACCCTTTTTTTAAATTTAGCATTAGCCATGTGATGCAGTCACAAATTAAAAGGTATATTTGAGAAATAACCATGTAGTGGCTTAAAGCCACAAGTTTGTGCCCAAGAATATCTAATAACATTAAACATGGTGTCAGTGTGCAGATGTATATTTTGCAGTCAGATTGGGATGGAGTAAACACTTTACTTAAATACATAGTTCAGATAAGCCTAATGTGGAAGGAGTTTGGGGTAGAGGTAGGGAGGTGTCTTTATGACTTAAGAGAATAGTTGGGCCAGAGTTAAGCCTCAATGGTAGTCTCTGAGAACAAAACAAAATGTAATTTATTTATTTTACAATACTTTATTGCGATCAAAGGGAAAATAAATCCATGGTCTGGTTTCACCCAATTAAAAACTGGAGGAAATTAGGTGCAGCTGGCCATTTAAATAGTATCAAAGAGAAAAATGTTTCATATGAAGTTGCTGCAAAAGCAGTATAATTTGCCAAAATCTTGAATAAAAAAAATAAAAAAGGCTGTAGACCTGTATTTAGCATTTAAACCCATCCAAACTCACATATCATATAATTTCGGACCAGATTAGTTGATGGTTCCAACTCTATTCTTACCATATTTTGAGCATGTGTTTAACACAGTGATGAAGTGTTGCTCAATATTGTTGTACGATAAAATAAACTTATGTTTAAACAATGTATGTTTTCATCTCACCCCTGATCCTGTGACAATGCTCAAAGAATTTAGCACAGGACTGAACAAACTGGGGAAAACGGAGCTATAAATCCACATTCCCATCACCAAGCATAATTCACATGGAGTCTGAGCAGAATAAGTCACCTGAAAAGTGAGGATTTAAGATTAATGAAGAGCACGACTGTCCAAGTAAGCCTTGGGAGATTCTTTGTTGAATGTCCAAAAACCTACATCTCAATTAAGGACAGCAGGCACAAGTAACCTACATTCAGGTCAGTAGAAAGTTGGTTTCTGGAGCTTGACTGTCTGTAGGCAGGTGAAACTTGTCAAACCATCAAAAGCTAATGAATGAACAGAATACATATAGCTCAGTTGGTTCCCTCTTCCAAGCAAAAGTAGCTCTACTCTTCAAACTAAGATTGCGTTATATGCAAAGAGAAGGAAAAGTTACTTATCTGTGATTCTAGTTCATAGAAATCACCACTGAAATGAAAAAATGTGAATAGTCCAGACCACAACAACCCAGAGCACCTTTAATCAAATATATTAAATATTAATGTTTTGCAAAAAGCCCTATTTGAAAAACAAACCACAATGTTTACAGCCAAGCTGTGGTGGGATAGTTTCAATTCCCTTAAAAAAAAAAATGGAGGAGAACTGTATTTAAAACATGTTTTACAAACGTGAAAAGAAAAGCTTTTTGAAGGGAAAGAAGACTTGCTACATAGTAGATAGTCTTACAAAGCTGTGTAGTAAATGGTCCTGCCGTGTGGATGAAGCACACCTCACCAATATCTCATCATGTTCTGGCAATGTTAGTGGCTTCAGTTCTTTTGTACGGAGGTACAGAATCCTATAAAGTGGGCAATCATCCTCTTCATCCACCAAGTAGAAGGGAGGGCTGTTAATGATTGATAAAGATCCCCCTGGAGATCTAAGATTACAGTAAGTAACACTGTCCTATTCAGGGGAATACACAATAGGCATAAGCACAGTAGAGATTAGCAAACCCAAAAGAGGAAACAATGCTTTACTCCAAAAACATTTATTGGAAAAGCCTGACATACGTAAGTGCCCTAGTGTCTCTCAAATTAATACCTTGTGAACATGTGGACCGTTTTCCATGTAACTGCTCTGCAAATCTGATATGGGAATTCTTCTTAATAAAACAATAGTTGCAGATTTACCTTTAAAAGAGTGAGCTTTAGGTCTCTCGCACAAAGGTTTTTTTTTTCTTTTTGATAAAGTAGCATACAAGACAATACGTCTCAAGATGGACTGATTTGAAGTGGAAAAACTAGCACAAACCAGTCCAGAAGGCTTAGTAATTCATCATCAAAAATCTTTATTCGGATATAAAAATATCCACAAGTGAAAACATACAAATAAGTAACCAAAACCATACACAGATTCAAAACAGTAAATTTCAAGCATATTGATCAGAGTAAACAGTAAAAAATCCTTCTTTCTCTGCTTCATACGTTGAAACAGTGTAAAAGCTGTTTTCTACTTTAAATAGCTTTAGAAATGTAAACGGATACACACCACACTCCCACATTGCCAAGAGTTTCAACAGAATTAAATACATCTTTATAATAAAAAAAGTTTTTTCCAGTAAAAACATTGGTCACGATAGGTGTTTCCTCAAATCCATATAAGAATTGCAAAAAAAAAAAAAAAGAAGAACAAAGGGCATTGTGGACTATGTTAACTTGCCGCTTCATAGGCAACTGGGTAACTTTTGGGAATGGAGGCTCATTTTAGGGAAAGCAATCAAAGCGCAAATATGCCCATTCATAGGAGATAAACCCTCTACTGAATATTTAATGCTAAAGCAAGATAACTCTGTACATTAGGTTGCACAGAGTCAGAGACATGTTGCCACTGAAAACTTAAGATGCAGTCTGTCCTCCCTTAATGACATCTTCTCCCCCACCCCCGAATCATTAGTAGTAATCTTTATCGATCAAATAAATAAGTCATAAAAGAATTACATATCACACAAAATATAAAGGCATAAAAAATGGACCACAGAGCAGCATACCTCAATCATTTAACTGGAGGAGAAAGAGCAGGGCAGCCCTGCAATTAGTAAAGCTATATTTTCGTAAAAGCAGTACCAGGAACAATTTATTTAGAAGCGCATAGTGCTTGCAAAAGAACACAAAATGTAGCAGCGTTTGTGGGGCGTGCTGGAGGAGAACTGTCTGAGGAAAAGACAACACCCAATGAAGGGACTCCAATCTGAAGCGGGTTAAAAGCAATCGCTCATACGCATTATGTACAAACAATAAATAAGG
Organism: Pleurodeles waltl; assembly: GCF_031143425.1. Classification (NCBI taxonomy): domain Eukaryota; kingdom Metazoa; phylum Chordata; class Amphibia; order Caudata; family Salamandridae; genus Pleurodeles; species Pleurodeles waltl. The sequence continues at coordinate 1,206,022,350 of NC_090437.1, forward strand.
GGCTGGGCACATTTGTACCATACAATAATCTTTAAAAGTTGCCTTACCCACTTCATTTAATTCTCGAGCCGCCCACTTTCTCAAGGAAGCGGTCACATACCCACATTTTGTTTTTTGATATCAAATGCCGATTTTCAAACAAATGTGGGCAACCCACTTCAGTCAGAGTTCCTTTGATATATTTTAACCATGGGATTGAACAAGCGAGATCTCTAACAAGGCAATACTGAATAATCAGCTGGTTGAGGACGGCTTCTTTATTGAGCCAGATTGCACACCACAGCTCCAGCAGGGAAACACTAATTCTATCTTGTAAGTATTCAAGACCCAATTCCTAGTGAGTAGACAAGTGTGGTGTAGAGGGCAGAACACCAAACAACCGGCAACAGATCTATTTTCCTCTACCTGAAAGTTCCCAACATCTTTATACCGCCCCCACAGCCACATACCATAGGTCACAGCCAGCAAACATTTTCCCTTATAAACCTCCAATATGGGGGCAACCAGCTTCCTCCCTATATTGGCAGCCAGGAGTAGGTAATACCCACTTGTACACACCACGCGTGAATCCCGGTTTTTCAAGCAGGGACACCAACTACATGCTTCATCGAATTCTAGCTCCAGAAATGAGCAGGAACTTACTTTTTTTAGAGTAAGTCCTCCTATACGCATTAGGCGTCTTGGTATTTTTAGTGCCACATGCCATTATAAAGGTCTTAAAACAGTTGGTTTCAAGGTCTAAGCTTTTCATGAACTCAACAAAACTACCAGCTAGCAATTTGAGCCCATTTGCTGTCCTCGCCATTCAGACTGCATCATCCGCATACAATAGAGCTGGAATAGCATTATTATGTATGCAGGGAACATCGGCTCCTGTGGAAACCAAAGTTTTCTCTAGATCATTAAAGTATAAGAGTAATAAAATAGGGGCGAGAACACACCCCTGGCGTACACCCCAACTTATACCAAAATGAGAGATGGTCTCACCATTTGGTGCATACCTTATTTTTGTTCTCTGCCCCGGGTGAAGGAGTCTCAAGAGATCTTGTAGGCCGTCATCAAGACCCATATTTAGAAGAATTGCCCAGAGCTTTTCCCTATTAACAAAGTCAAACACACTTGACAGGTCCATAAAGGTCAAGTGAATGGACCCACCATTCACATACTTATACTTGGCCTTAAGAAGGTAAAGGTTCATGCACTGATCAATAGTGCCCAATCCTTTCCTGAATCCATATCGGGCCCAAGTTATTAAAAAAAAGAAAAAAAGAAAAAAAAAACTCTCCTCCACCCAAGTGATCACAGGTTCCAAAACCAACCACCCCATTAGTTTTGAGGAGGAATCGAACAACGAAATTAGCAGATAACAAATGGGATCTAGAGTGTTGCCCTTTTTAAAAATTGGAACCACTACAGAAGTTTGCGACAAAATAGGGGTCCAACCCTACACACCATATTAAAAATCTTGGTTGAAGGGGCCCAGAACTCTGGGTATTTTATAAAGAGGTCCATCAGGAACGGATCCGGACTGGGGGCCTTATTAGGGAGGCTATCACAGATCGCCTTTAAAACCTCACTCTCTAAAAAGGTGGAGACAAGATTCAAGGGCAAAGTTATCTGCACAGATTGAACCCTTGCCTCATCTGCCCCACAGATATCTGCAAAATGGTCAAACCAAGCATCGGGGGGGATAAGCGATGTAATACCTTCAGGCAATTTAACATTTGAGAAGTCAGCCCGAACTACCCTCCAAAAAGCCTGGGAATCCTTTTGAGAGGCTTCCATTATATTTTCCCACTGCTCTACCTTGACTTCAGCATTCCTCTGTTTTAAGGCCTGGGCATATACCTTTCTACAGGCAATAAAAATGGCTGTATCTCTAGGGTTTTGGCTAAGTGCTTGGCACAGGGAGGCATTGGCTACCTTACAAGATCTATCAAACCACAGGCAGCCAGTCATAGGGACATTTTTGATTGGTCTGCTCATGAGATCCCTAAAGCAAGACATGAGGTCAGCAAAGCCTGTTAGGCAATTGGCAGGGCCCCCACTGCTTACTTGACATAATATTTGCAGTGATGGGGAGGTGGTTTTACACCTGGTCCATAAGACACCAGATTTGCCAAGCACCAAACCACCCTCCTGACATTTCCCTTTATCTCTAGTTTTTGCCTGGAACCAAGTTCACTCTGCTTTGTCTGAGAAGGCACTTTAAGTTGTAACGGGTTGTGGTCAGAGACTGATGGAATCACTTCTATCCCATATGTCAGGGGTAAAAGGTTCTGAGAAACATATTTAGTCAGTTGTAGAGCTATAGCCCCAGTCAATAAAAGTTGGTGCCACTGTGATGTCTGGGCAGAATTTGGGACTAACCAAATAATGCACCAGGAGGGCATATAAGTGCCGTCCCTTGGGTTCAACCCAGTTTGATCCACTTCAGTACTAATGGAATCCAAAGGGAAATCCACTGAGGTGGATATATCTTTCAGTTTGGCATTGAAACCCCCTGCCAAAAGTACATTCAAGGGCCCGCAATCCGCCTGAGACCTATCAGCCAAACAACTAATAGCTAGAGAGAGGTCATGAAAGGTAGAAGTTAGTAGTTGCAAAATCATAGTTATAACAATTCAAATAAATTCTTAGCTCTCCACCCCAATGTACTTCAAAAACTTGCATTCCATCCTAGTCCTTTAGCAGGGGGTGTAAGGCCTTACCAATAACCTTAAACAAGGCCACCAGGCCCCCTTTAGCACGACTTGAGGATGAGGGGGTGGCAAACTTACTAAAACTAGTATATCCATCAAAGACCAATTCCGAAACAGCCCAAGTTTCCTGCATTAAAATAATGTCAATATTTGATATGAACAGCCGCCATCCCTTGACCTCTAACTGAGGCCAAACCAGCAATTTCCAATGCTGAGTTTTATTAGTTGGACACATCTTAGATGGCAAAATTGACAATTCCCCTAAAACATTTACAGGTAGATTAACTTCAGATACAATCCGTTTGGTAATAATATGTTCCTTCTCCACCGGTGTCCCCTCCCCAGTAGCTCTACTAGGCTCAATTTGAGGTACAGGTGGTTGTCAATCCACCTCTTCCAGTTCACTCAAAACTGTGTAGCAGTTGCTAAGTGGAAAATGGCTTGGATGGGAACAGCTCCCTGAACCCCATAAGGGAGCTTGATGAAAAGTCTAGGTCTTCTCAATCTTCTCAGCATCTCTCCTAGAGGCCAGCTGTTTGTATTATAAAAAACAAATAAAAAAAAAAAAAGAAAAAGCCCAAAGGTAGAATTCTAATCGGTTTCAGCCTCACAATACTGGCATCAGCGAGCACTCAAATTTCCCTGGCAACATTGGAATCTTGAAAATTGATAATCAAAAGGTCTCCTGGTGATTGTATCTTCACTGAGCGTATACCACCCACCAGATCGGTTTCAGCCTCACAATACTGGCATCAGCGAGCACTAAAATTTCCCTGGCAACATTGGAATCTTGAAAATTGATAATCAAAAGGTCTCCTGGTGATTGTATCTTCACTGAGCGTATACCACCCACCAGATGAACAAATAATTTCTTTAAAAAGGTCCCACTTACAACTTACATTTGTGTTTAACCATGAAGTAACTGTTTTAAGGGCTGAGGTAGATTCCTTTAGGGGACCTTGAAGCTTAGGGACATTATCCAAAAGGACCACATATGGACAAGAGGCTGGTGGCAAATTTATAACGGGTACTGGGGTAGAGGATGCTCAGCCTTTTTATGCTGGCTACCAAAAGATGGAATACTATTCACAATTTGAGGATTAAGTTCCTGTGTGTGTGGAAAATTTGGGGAATGGGCACCTCGGAACCAGAGATCTCCCCTGTGCTTCACCAGCTTCTACAACACAGCGATCAAACTAAAACAATATCCAACCTATATAGAATCCTCAACAAGACCCCTGTTACACAGACAGGGAAAACATGGGATAGATGGAACGCAGTACTCCCCACCCCGATCCCACTGGAAGACTGGCCTAAGGCCCTATCCCACATCAGAGGTGTGTCAAGGAATCCCAGATTTAGATATACCCAATTCAATTACACGCATCAAACATATCTTTCCCCAGCCAGAATAAAGCGCATGTTCCCTGATGCAGCATCAATGTGCCCCAGATGCAGATTGCCGTCAGCATCCTTTTTCCACATGGTATGGGATTGCCCGAATATACAAACGGCCTGGGCGGAGGTGGTAGAGGAGGTATCTGGGCTTACGGGACTGGCACTGGTAGCAGACCCCGGGTCCTGCCTGTTGGGACTTAGGAAGAGACCCAAAAAACAAAGACATTTACATAAATTTATAGACCTGGCCTTTTTAATGTATAAAAGGTTAATAGCAATGCATTGGAAAGCCTCTATGGCTCCCGATCTGAAATCCTGGCACTCTCTAATAACACGCTGGGCGCGTACTGAATATCAGGTACTAAAAAGAATGGTGCGTGAAGGGCGGCAACACACAGGTTGCTCTACATGGGAGGATATGGTAACAAAGCTGGAGGCCAAAAACGATGAAAAGCCTCCTTAAATTGGGGCGCGCGTATTCGCAACAACCACAGCATAAATTCACCTGCACCCCTCATCACGGGAACAGCATTCATAAGACACCCAGACAACACAGTGCACATGCATCACACCCGCCCATCTCTCTAGCAATAAATGCCCACTAAGACTATGTCACCACAGTGGTGGCGCGGGGAGCAGAAAACCAGGGGAGCCACTCGCATACACTAACCTAGTTGATGCCCCTTCCCTCAGACACTCAGGGAACCCATGCACGTAAAGCAAGGTCCACACTGGTCTCAAACGAATGCCTATATAAAATAAACAGTGAAGGATAAACCTAGGGAGGGTGCAGCCAGGAATGATATTGCAAGACCAGAAGCGTTCCGTGAAGTGCATAGAGGGGTTGTGTGTATTTGTTTCAAGACTTAGATAATTAATCATCGTTTTGGTTTATCCTGTGGTTGCAAACTGAACAATTTGTATCATATTTCGAAATATAAAACCAATAAATATATTTAAAAAAATAAATAAATAAAAAAGTTCCTGTGTGTGTGTGAACTGGCAGGTGTAGGAAGTTGGCTCTGTATGCACTATTTCAAAGTAAGGAATAGTATGCACAGAGTCCAAGGGTTCCCCTTAGAGGTAAGATAGTGGCAAAAAGAGATAATACTAATGCACTATTTTGTGGTAGTGTGGTCGAGCAGTAGGCTTATCAAAGGAGTAGTGTAAAGCATTTGTTGTACATACACAAGCAATAATGAGGCGCGCACACACACTCAAAGACAATTCCAGGCCAATAGGTTTTTGTATAGAAGTTTAGGTCTGGGGGGTTAGTAGCAAATGGCTACTAGCCCTGAGTGTGGGTACACCCTCTTTGTGCCTCCTCCCAAGGGGTGGGGGTTACATTCCTATCCCTATTGGGGGAATCCTCCATCTGCAAGATGGAGGATTTCTAAAAGTCAGAGTCACCTCAGCTCAGGACACCTTAGGTGCTGTCCTGACTGGCCAGTGACGACTCCTTGTTTTTCTCATTATCTCCTCCAGCCTTGCCGCCAAAAGTGGGGCCGTGGCCGGAGGGGGCGGGCAACTCCACTAGCTGGAGTGCCCTGTGGTGCTGTAACAAAGGGGGTGAGCCTTTGAGGCTCACCGCCAGGTGTTACAGTTCCTGCAGGGGGAGGTGTGAAGCACCTCCACCCAGTACAAGCTTTGTTACTAGTCACAGAGTGACAAAGGCACTCTCCCCATGTGGCCAGTAACATGTCTCTAGTGTGGCAGGCTGCTAAAACCAGTCAGCCTACACGGGTAGTTGGTTAAGGTTTCAGGGGGCACCTAAGGTGCCCTCTAGGGTGTATGTTACAATAAAATGTACACTGGTATCAGTGTGCATTTATTGTGCTGAGAAGTTTGATACCAAACTTCCCAGTTTTCAGTGTAGCCATTATGGTGCTGTGGAGTTCGTGTTTGACAGACTCCCAGACCATATACTCTTATGGCTACCCTGTACTTACAATGTCTAAGGTTTTGCTTAGACACTGTAGGGGCACAGTGCTCATGCACTGGGGCCCTCACCTATGGTATAGTGCACCCTGCCTTAGGGCTGTAAGGCCTGCTAGAGGGGTGACTTATCTATACTGCATAGGCAGTGTGAGGTTGGCATGGCACCCTGAGGGGAGTGCCATGTCGACTTACTCGTTTTGTCCTCACCAGCACACACAAGCTGGCAAGCAGTGTGTCTGTGCTGAGTGAGGGGTCCCCAGGGTGGCATAAGACATGCTGCATCCCTTAGAGACCTTCCCTGGCATCAGGGCCCTTGGTACCAGGGGTACCAGTTACAAGGGACTTTCCTGGGTGCCAGGGTGTGCCAATTGTGGAACAAAAGTACAGGTTAGGGAAAGAACACTGGTGCTGGGGCCTGGTTAGCAGGCCTCAGCACACTTTCAAATCAAAACTTAGCATCAGCAAAGGCAAAAAGTCAGGGGGTAACCATGCAAAGGGGGCATTTCCTTACAGCAGGAGAGTGGCCAGCTGATTAAACTTCCTTCTCTACCCCCATTCTGTGAACCTGAAGAGATATGTGTGGCTACTCTAAAAAAGCAATTAGATCCCAGGACCATCCCCCTAGTAGAGGGGAAAAAGAGGCCCCCGGACCGAGTTGCTACTGACTGTACTTGCAAGGGGTCCTTCTCTGTCATTGAGACTAAATTACCCAAACTAGATTCTAATATCGCTAGTTGGCTATGGATTTGTTGCAGCTTAAGAGTCCAGTAAATCATTAAACCAAATCTTCAGCGAGGCCCAAGGGTCAACATTTGGGGAGTCTAAAGGCACAGAACTAAGGCAGCCCTCAACCTCTGACAGTTTAGAGAATTGCAGAAAAAGGCTTTTAGCCTTACGCATCAAAGCAGGCACCATTAATAGCCAAGAATTCTTCAACATAGTCAAAGAACTGTCCAACTCCTCAGCTGCAACAAAGATTATCCCCTCACAGGAACTCTACGACAAGCTTGCAAACCTCTTCCAAGACAAGATTGCCAACTTCTACAGAAACTTCAAACCCTGTCCAAGGCCACTGACTTCAAGCAAAACGACCTGCTATCACCACAGACATTAGACTAACCAAATGGAGACAGCTTGCCCCACAGAACACCGTCTTCATCGTGAACTCGGTCCACTCCGGGGTCCCAAATGACACGCCATCACCACATCTTCAACCTAGGTGAAGCCAGAATCAGCCATGTACTCTGCACCTTGTTGAACACCCATTTCAATGGCCACCATCCCAGAGGATTGTAAACACACAAGTCAACTCCCTACTACAGAGGCCATCTGTAGACCACAGAAAACAACTATTGACCAATCTCACTGCTCCCGGCCAAAGTATTTGAAAAAGGTATCAACCGACAACTCTCCTCATATCTCGAACACAACTTTCTACTCGACTTCTCCCAATCCAGATCCAGAGCAAACAGCACAGAGAGAGCCCTCATCCCAGCTACCAACGGAAACAGAGCCCTACTCGACAGAGCAGAGACTGTGGCTCTGATCCTCCTAGACCTCTCGGGAGCCTTTGATACGGTCTCTCACCACACTCCTCACAAGGCTGCACATGATAGGCATTCAAGCAGCCGCTATCAGATGGTGGCCTCTTTCCTCACTGAAAGAACGCAAAAAAGTCTGCCTTACTCCCTTTCACCTCCAAACATAAGGAAATCATCTCTGAAGTACCCCAAAGATTCTCCCTTAGCCTCATCCTCTAACACTTATGACACCTCTGACCAGCATTATCAAAACTCACAGGCTTAACATCATATCCTACACCAACAACAGAACTCGTCCTCTCCCTCTTGGAAAAGACACCACCAACACCATGAACAACTTCATGACAGATGTCACCAACTGAATGAAGGACAACTGCCTGAAGATCAACACAGACAAGAGTTACTGATCTTTGGAAACAAAAGCTACCAATGGGACGTAACCTAGTAGCCCTCAGTACTCTGCTCTACTCCTACTGACCATGGTAGAACCTATGTATCATTCTAGACAAGCTAAAAAATGTCAACTCAGTCTCTTCCTCCTACATCTTCACCCCCTGCACGCTTCATAAGATATTCAAATGGTTACCCCCAAAGCACAAGACGCACCACCACCCAGGCGCTCATCTCCAACTGATTGGACTACAGCAAAGCTCTCTATGCAGGAATGGTGGCTCACCTCCTCTGACTACAGACCATACAGAATGCCACACCCAGACATATCTTGGATCACTCTAGATAAATCCACATCATTCCCTTCCTCGGGGAACTCCATCGGCTCGCTGTATAGAAAAGATGACAGTTCAAACTCCTGACCCACATATACAAGGCCCCACATAACTGTGCTCCCCTGCTACTTGAACCGCCGCCTGAGCTTCCACCGGCCCACCAGACACCTCCCATCCGCTTCCCTTCTCTACCTCACCCTTCGTATCCAACATAGCAAATAACAGAGGTTGCTTCTTCCCTTACCTAGCAGCGAAGACATGCAATGAGCTACCTTTTCATCTCCAGACCTCCCCTTCACTTCCAGAGTTCTGAAAGTCCCTGAAGATCTGGCTACTCGGCTATTCAACTGGACCATACCAGCACCAGGATACCCTCATGAGTGATAAGAAGCGATCTACATATCAGATTGATTGGACTCTAGTTCTGAAATAGCTGAGCTGCCTTTAAAGGAGCCAGTCAATTGCTTCAAAGACAAATCCTGCATCTGCTGTAGGACCAGACAGAAACCAGACTATGATAGCACTATTGTATCTTTCGCTGCTTAAAAAACAAAAAAACAAAAATAAAAAAAAGGCAGCTAACACAAGCTAACCAGGTAGTGCGGTGGCAGCAGAAAAGATCAAAATGTTGAAATCGAAAGAATGCCCATTTTGGCATTCATCTTGGAGTCGGGCATATTTTGCTTCAAGAGCAAAACAAGCCATATGCATTTTATGTTTACTACATTGTGGAATCCCTTCTACTGAATGAGTTTGAAATTCTCTTTTTTGTCCTCAAGCTTCTCATTTCAAAAACCGGTGTTCTGGCTGCTTGAGCCTTTAATCTACTGCTGAGCCACATAGATTTGAGTCTTGCTGTTATTGGATTAGGTTACTCTCAGCACTGGTTAATTAATGCCTTGGGGATTCTGCTCCTGCCTCTGTGGATACTCAAAGTCCTTTAGCTGTATGCAGCCACTTACATTAGCAAGGTGAGATGCCAGGCATCATACAATTATTTACTGGATCATATTTTGTACATAGTATGAACAAGATGAGATGATTTTTGAGTTGGAGCACAAATGGAAGCAAGGAGCCAGAATGAAGACAGTCTAGGTGGACCGGCCCAGTGTCTGAGCTGTCAAAATTGATATGATCAGGAAAGAACAAGCTACTTACCTTCAGTAATGCATTACCTAATAGAGACTAGATCTAGCTGCAGATTCCTTACCTTTCAATTTTCCAGGCATCAGACTGAATCCAGAAATTTTCGCATGAGCAGTACCCCTACATGCTGTCACGTAGCTTCATTCAGTTCCCCATGTAGCATCATCAGAAGTGATGGTTCGGTCACCTATGTAGGCACCACCCAGGCACCCGGACGTCAGTTACTTTCACGACTTTCCATGCCAGGAGCGCAGAGCTATGAAGTGACAAATGTGTGTCCAAACTAGCGCCGTGAACAGGATTAACCCTAACCCTGTCTGCAGAGCAGGGAGGCATGGGTGTGTGTGTAAGGAATCTGCAGCTATAGTCTCTACCAGATAATGTCTTACCGCAGGTAACTGGTTCATCTGAGACTGCTTGCTGCAAATTCCTTCCCTTTGAATAGATACCCAAGCCATAACCTCCTGCCGGTGGGCTGCGCACAAATTCTAAACTAGAAAGTCCTGCAGGACCAAACAAAAGAAATGCCTGTCCCTACAGAACTGACCGTCAAAGCAGTAGTGTTTGGAAACGTGCAGGGACGTCCATGTTGCTGCCTGGCAAATGTCCAGGACTCTGATTCCATGAGGTTAAGCCCTCTGGAGGCTGCTTCTTGGCCAGGGTGTAGCAGATCTTGCAACAGAGAACGACCCAGCATGAAATGTTTTTTTTTTTTCCTGTACTGCCCAACCTTTTTGAGCTCCTGCATAGCCCATGAAAAGTTGGTCGTCCACGCGAAGCTCTTTAGTACAGTTAAGGTAGAACTCCTCTTTTTGGGTCCAGATGGTGGATTTGCTCCTCTTCTTTAGAGAGATGTTGAGGAGCATAAAAAGTGGGCAGGGTAACCAACTTTCCCGAATGGGATGGATCACCACTGTCGGAAGGAAAGAGGCACACCAGTGCATAGCACCACTTTGACAGGAAACACAGTAAGACAAGGAGGCTTGGATAATAAAGCCTTCCGCTCACTCACCCTTCGGGACGATGTTATTGCCACTAGAAACACTGTCTTGATGGTAAGCAGCTACAGGGGACAATTGTGCAGTGGCTCAAAGGGAGCATATGAGATAAGAGAGACCCAAATTAAGGTCCCACTGAGGCTTGATAAAGGGCGAAGGAGGAAACATATGTACAAGCCCTTTCAGAAACCTATTTACGATAGGGGACAAAAATAAAAGACAGCTGGTCAGGCAGCCGCAGGAAGGCAGACAGGGCAGAGACATAACCCTTAAGAGTACCCGAAGCTGAGCCTTGCTGGGCAAGGGTAAGAATAAAGAGAAAAATATCAGAAGGAGAGGCACAACGAGGTCAATAGACTTCTGTACAATATTTCATAAATTTCCACCACCAATAGGAATATACCGTTTTAGTTGATGGACGCCTGGCTGCCAATACAACTTTACAGACTTGGGGAGTAAGGTCAAAAGTTATCAATTGTCGTCGCTCAATCTCCATGCAAGGAAGCAAAGAGTTGACATTCGGGTCGAGAATCCTCCTGTGACAGAAGATACACCCCCCCCACCTTAGAGTTGGGCCCAGTCGTTCTTGATCTTCATGAAAACTCTGGGCAACAGTGGTATGGGCAGAGAGGCATATAGAAGGCCTGAACTCCACTCAGACAAAAAAGCATCTCTTGAGCAGCAGCCACCTTGGAAAACCCAAACACGCAAATCTGCTGATATTCCATGTTCTGTTTCGAGGCAAACACAGCTAACCAAGGTTCTCCTCACTGCTGAAAAAGACCTTTCATCACCTCCGAATGGAGACGCCACTTGTGATCCACAAGGCATCAACAACTGACTTAGTCTGCCCTGGGGTTCCGAGAACCTGCCAGGTGTTGAACCACCAGGGTTATTCCCCGCTGTTTCAGCCATGTCCAGAGGTACAAGGCCTCCTGACAAATTTTTTCACGACCACACCCCTCCTTGCTTGCTGCAATACCACGTGGTGGTGGTGTCCGTGAACAGCTGCACTCATTTCCCCTCGACTAAGGGAAAAAATGCTTTCAATGCCAACCGGATCACAAGGAGCTCCAACAGGTTGATGTGGAATCCGGACTCCACCGGACCCCAGGTTCCTCAGATTTCGACCTTTCCCAGATGGCCACCCCATCCCAGTAGAAATGCATCTGTCACTACTGTCAAGTCTGGTTGGGAAAGGGAGAGGAGTCTGCCTTTGATCCAAATGTGGTTCATCAGCCACTACTGCGGGCCTTTTGCAGTTCCCTCCGAGATATGAACCATGTTGGAGAAATTCCCCTGATGCTGCACCCACTGGAACTTCAAGTCCCACTGCAGACAGCACATATGCCTTCTGGCATGATTCAACAGCAGGATGCAGGAGGTCATGAGGCCCTGCAGCCTCAGAGATGTTCTCACTGATGTCTAGGACAAAGGCTGAAACATCAGTATCATAGCATGAATATGCTGGACTCGCTGCTCAGGAGGATAAGCCCAAAAGTGCACTGTGTCCAGAACAGCTCCAATGAAAGGGGGCCTCTGCCAAGGAATCAGGTGCGTGACTTCTGCACATTTATATTGAACCCCAGAAAAGCCAGGAGGTCCACCGTAGTCTGAAGGTGGGAGACAGCCTGGCGTGAGGCTGCCTTCAACAGTCAGTCGTCAAGGTAGGGGAAGACTGAAGCCCCTGATCTGTGAAGAGCTGTAACCACTGTCATCACCTTGGTGAACACCTGAGGGGCGCTGGTAAGGCCAAAGGGGAGCACGGTGAACTGAAAGTGCTTATGGCCTACCTAGAACTGCAATTAACGCCTGTAGGCAAGCAGGATGGGGATGTGGAAATATGCATCCTGCAGGTCCAAGTCCACTAACCAGTCTCCCTGGTCTAGGGCAGACACCACCTGAGCCAAAGTGAGCCTCTTGAACTTCTTTTTGAGGAACAGACTGATAGATCAGAGGTCTAGAATAGGGCAAAGACCCTTGATCTTCTTGGGAATCAAAGTAGTGGGAATAACAACCACTGCCTACTTCTGATATTGGAACCCTCTCTTTAGCTCCCTTGGCCAAGAGAGCGGTTACTTCCTCTCAGAGCAAGGACAGATGATTCTCCACTAGCTTTTGTGTCGGTGATATTGGGGGAGATAAAGATTGGAAAGTGAGGGAGTAGCCCTTCTGAAAGATCTGCAAGACCAATTTGTCCGATGTAATTGACTGCCAGTGGAGGAGATGATGTTGGATTCTCCCTCCAGCTCGGCACCCATGGTCTAGCAGAACAAGACAAGAAGGGCTTAGAGGCTGCAGTTGCTGGGGAGTTGGTGGCGGACAACTTCTTGCTATCAGACCCACAGGGTCAGAATGCACTGTGTCCACATCCTCACACAGCTTAAGAAGCTTGTACAGGATGATGGCTGGTGCAGTAGCACACCCCTTCCGTAAACACTAAAGGCAGTCTGGGGGCAAGGTGTCACTGAGAGGCCCAAGGACTTGGCAGTAGCCCGCAAGTCCTTGAAGCACTTCAGCACAGTCTGCCTTCTGTCCAAAGAGATGAGTCCTGTCGAACAGCATGTCCGAGAGGTTTGTCTGGACATTCCCCAAAAAGCCAGATGTTCTGAGCCAGGCCTCAAGACCACTGTCAAGGACGCAGTTCTGCCCACAGAGTCAGTCATGTCCAAACCACAGCTAATGGTGAACTTTCCTTCATCTCTTTGCTTGGGAGAAGTTGGCCCAGGCATTCTCCAGGACCTGTGGCAGCACTTTCACAACTGAATCCCATGAGGTATGGGAATACCAGCCCAACAGACATACAGTGCTCACTGTAGGAAGCAGGCCTAGAGTGTGGTGAGCCACCTATGGTGTTCACCTTATACCAGGTATTCTCTATTAGTGAGGTGTAGACAGTGTCTAGGAAGCCAGGGCTCTCTAGAGGTAGCTGTGGATAGGCAGCCAAGACTTATCTGGGAGACATGCAAAGCTTATGCAATACCACTATAGTCACCCAGCGCTTGTACACATGAAAGAACCACAGTATTACCGGGGGGGGGGGGGGGGGGGGGGTACTTTGTTATAGTAACACAAATATTGAACAGGCAATACTCCAATAGGAGCTAAGTAAACACACTATTAAGTATTCATTAAAAGTCAGTGATTAACAAAGAAAAGCAAAAGCAAATTGTAAAAACAATAGCATACGATGAGCGCCCGAGGGGGAGCCCAAACCATATAAGTAAGTGGGATGTGAAAGGCAGCCCCCACCCAAGGAAGTAGAATCAGTAGAGGGGCACTAGATGAACTAGGAATTCAAAAAGGTAAGTACCAGGGTGCCCCCCAACCATCCAGGAGAGGAGATAAGAACCTGGTTTCCCCCAGTTGTAGGCTGTTCCTGGAGGGTCCAGTTGCAGTCCCAGTGGCCAGAGGATGAAGTGAACAATGCAGAGAGCTCATGCTGGAATCTTACCACCTGGAAGAGCACTGGGTACCACCCCTGGGTGGTGATGGACAGGAGAAGCGGTCACTCCCCTTGCCATTGTCCAGTTTCATGACAAAGAAGGGATCGGGGTCCTTGGACTGATGCAAACAGGTTTATGCAAGTAGGACACCAAATGTGCCCTTCAAAGAATACTAGTGGCTTGGGGAGGCTTTCTCCCAAGCCATATACCACCTATTTCCAAAGGGGGAGGGTGTTCCTTCCTTCTCCCAAAGGAAATCCTTTGTTCGGTCTTCCTCTGCTAGAGCTGGTCAGGCAGTAGGAGGGCAGAAATCTGTCTGAGGTGTGGCAGTAGTGCGGGCTGCTGGGGAAAACCCCAGAAGACTGGTAGGAGCAATGCTGGGGGTCCTCTAACGAGCCCCCAGAGTGCATGGAATCATACAACCAATACAGGCAACAGTAAAGGAATAGGTATTCCAACATGTTTGATACCAAACATCCCCAGGTTCAGAGTTCGCATTATGTAGCTAGACACAGGTGTCGGACCTGGCAACGGCTCCACATACCGTGCATGGAACGCCAATATTTTTCACTTGTGTCAGCTGACGGACGAGGTGAAGTTGAAGTTTGTTTAGACTACTACTTCTTGTGCCTCTTCGAAGAGTGTCCAGAGGACCTTGAGTACAGGGAAGACGACTTGGGGCCTGCGACCTTCTTCCTGATAGCACCAGTTGGCTTCAACTGCCTGACTGCAAGAATTAGGGACCACTCCCTCAAACCTTTTGGCACCATGGCCTGGCAGTCTGAGCACGACTCAATTGTGGTCGGGCTAGAGACACCACAAGCACACCAAGTTACAGATAGGGCTCAGTGACAGGCACCACACAGCTTAAAACCCGCCTTCCTGGAAGATATCCTTCGACGCACTCTCAGAAACAGTCAAAAAGATAGCGGGATAGCTCTTCTTCAGATCAGCGCTAACTGCCATGGAAAGAAAAGAACTAACGTCCTCGAGCCTGGGTAGCATCTAGAATAGGTGACTGCGATCACTTCCGGCAAGGACGACGCCGTGGGGAACAAACAAAGCCACCCCACAGCATGAAGGGGTACTGCTCCGACAAAAGTTTACAGATCCAGTCTAATGCCTGGGAAATTCAAAGGTAAGGAATCTGCAGCAAGAAGTCTATCAGATATTGGCCTCATAAGAGCTCTCATCTAAAACTAACACTGATCACAGCCACTCAAATTGCAGGAATTACTATGGAGCAAGCTGCCTATGATGGTAACTAACATCTTACAAGACACTTTGTGCTTCAGTTTGTGTGTCACTTTGAGGAAGGAAACAGTCAGGACTGTAGGGGGGAAAAGAATGTGAACAAATGTTCTCAATTTTCATTGAGAACGGCCAGAAAGATGCAAGTTAATGTGGCAACTTTGATTGCCTGGAAACGTAAACACATGAAAAGGGAAATATGCGAATTTTAGATTGAAAAGGCACAAAAAGTTGAGGCTCATCCCATTAAAAACAACCAATTTCCTAGAGGCCCACTTTTTCATCTCTGCATAATACTGTACTCACAGATCATGGATTTTTAAATGGATCACATATAACCCCATCTTTCAAGAAGAATTTGGGAGAGAAAGCATACAAGAAACGACTTTGTAAATGTGCATCCCATGAAGAGGACGATAGATACCCAGCATGGCTTTGCTTCATCGATGAGACTGGCCCACAACAGATGCAAATGAGACGGCAGACGCAGTGCCATCCATCATTATGGTCCTTCCATCTATGGAGATTTCTCTGACTTCTGAACAGACGGAAAAGGTCAACCTTATTCCCTCTTACACAGCATTACCACAACTCCGAATTTTACTTGTCTGCTCTAAATTTCCAGACAAGGTTTCAATACTTGCATATAATCTCTAGAAATATAGAAGAATGCTATAGACGTAACCCGCACGGAGCTCAGGAACGGTTTAAGTTGGCTGCCACCTTTCTGTAAATGGGGAAAATAGAAAACTCAGGAATTACTGATAAATGGACAGTTGCACGAAATACGGGACTCCATAGGTAGTACCACAAAACCCCTGAAAGAGAATACGGAAGCATTTTCACAACATACATAAAAGAGTGATCAAACCCTTGCTATGGTCGAGCTTAAACAGCTGGGTGGGGGGTGTAAAGCAACCCTGGTCCGCAGCTTCACAAAGATGAAAGCTCTCTGCTCATTAAACATGACAGTACAGAAAGGTTTGAACAGGAATGCTGAACTGCACTTCTGGCTGCTATAAAGGACACTTCATGTATCAAAAATGTACATTTTCATGAACTATTTGGGCCCCCGCAGCATGCTATCATCCAGTATGTACTGTCACTAGGATGATACATAACACAATGTTTGTCAACATGATATATTTCTGCACTCCAGTGGTTTCCTCCTGAATGACGAGGGCACTAGCAACACCAGTCATCTAACAGCCCAATGTAGTAATTCTGCTACCCAACAATTTACTTAGCAACATTGCCATTCGTAATTAACAGCCTTTTTGACGTCTCTTTTGCTAAACCTTAGTTCGGTAAACTTTAGGATCAAGGCACATGGAAAAAATGTCATTAAACTTTAAGATCATGGCATCTAGATCAACAATTTCAAGAAAACATCTAATTTTAACTCTTTCATATGCGGACACTAGTATACCCATTTGGGGCTTTAATTTACATTTCATTCACGTATTTTTTCGCAAACATTTTGGACCCCCACAGCGTCAGTCGCTACATTAACTATACTAATCATCACATTTTCTTTCAACGTAGTAACTGATCTAGTCATATAGATAATATTAAACATGCCAAGATGGCGCCCGTGGAAAACATCCAACTAAAGGCTAATGTTGCTAGAAGGTAAAGAGGTACTAACATTCAGAGAAAATATCTAATTTTACTCGTTTCCATTTATGGTCACTAATGTGACCGTTTGGGTCTTTATTTCACTTCTTCTCTTCATGTACATTTTCATGAACTATTTGGGCCCCCGCAGCATCAACCGCTGCACAACTATACTAATTATCACTTTTCTTTGTAGAAGCTGATCTATTGATATGCATAATAATATTATGCCAAGATGGTGCCAGTGGAATAAATCCAATTCACAACTTATCCTCCTGAAACCAAGGAGGGACTAAATCTTTCCACTCCTTTATAACTCCCGAGTTTATTTATGCCCGTTTTCATTCTCTAGACCTGCGCTCCCTACACACTTTCGTAACAAGTCAGTCGGAAAGGAAATGCATATCCTCGTAAAGCGTCAAATATGCTGCGTTGAGCACATCGATTTCAATACCCTGACCTAGCGTCGCTAGGTTTGCAAAGTCAGACTTATTCTGTTTTGTTCGCTGCTCTTAGCTGTCTGTCATTTACATTCCCGTAGCATGCCCAAATGCTTCTAGCCCACTTCCCCACAATATTATCTGAATTTGTCGAAACCAATTACTCCTGTCATTATGAAAGAAGCACGGTTTTTGGTTTCGAGTTTTTATTATCGGAATCACTCTTCCGCTGCCGAAACGCCTCTTGGAGTATGTCAGATACCGATACTGCCATTCAATTTTCAGGTAATCGTGGGTTCCGTTCTCTTGGTGTAACAGGCACATGCGGTGTGTCTGCTGTTTTATAGCCAGAATCGTTTTCCTCGGCCGCCCTAACACCTTTAAGGCACTTGGAAGACAGAAATTAACATACGCCGAAAATGA